>NC_133774.1:27773291-27807139 GCF_003597395.2 Chelonoidis abingdonii
TTTGATCTTGCCTCCCAGTTTTGCCCTGACCCTCCTTTCTCTCTGCCATTATAGCCCACGATCCCTCTTGTTTCCGACCCATCTCCCAGGTCTTCATGTTCCCCACTTACCTGTGGGCTTTGTTCACCTGTCCCCGTCGAACCTAGTTTAAAGCCCTCCTCACTTGGTTAGCCAGCCTGTGTGCATCATTTATTGATGAAATAACTTTTTACTGCATTTTGTTTCTGGTAGCCATGCAGATTCCATGTGGCTATGGGACAAGGGAGCTGGATTCTTTTCTGGGATGAAATCAGAATTGTTAACCATGTTCCATTTGATGACTGTTAGAGCTGAGAGCAGAGCTAGAAAATGTAACTTAACTTTCAGATCTCAGGCTGAGTTTGAGAAGGGAGTTAGGAAAGCCATCCTTGTAAACTGGATAAACTGAATATAGAATCAACATAGAGTCCTATAATAACACTTTCACAGTCAATTTTCAGGAAATTTATTTTAAGGAGATTGTAATAGTTTCAAGTCCTGTTAAGATATATTGCTATAGTTACATAAAAACAGAAAATAATCTTTGTACTGTACCTTTTTTCAAATCCACATAGGGCATTTAAAATACTACTTTTGTCTACTTTTACTTATTCACCATTAAATAATCAATTGTTTTCTTGTATTTATTAAAATAAAGAATCTGAGTATTCTTTACTTATTTATACTCTGGGTAACCCAGTTGGCCTGGTCTCTGCGAATCTTTTATATAAATGGTGGGAGAAACAAGTGCTACGAGAAGACTATAATTATAAAGTAAAACTATTTTTTTCTAACTGTATTAATACAATTCCAGGGAGGAGTACCCTTTATACTTGAGCCAAAATATTTGCATCTTGTACACAGGAGGACAAACTGGCTAGTTTTAAAATCACAATAATATACATTTTTGTTTCTGTTTTCTTAGAGTGGTTGGTCACTCTGTTCATTGTTAACATAGTTGCAGAAAATAGACTGTTATGATGAGATCTGAGATGGCAGCAAATGAGGCTGAGAAAACAAATTATTGAGGTGCCTGTAGTATCAGCTGAGAAAGTTCCTCTAGAGAGCCTTCAATTATGGCAGAAGTTTTAATGGAGGGAGCTATTTAAAGCTGGTTCCAATCACAGTTATTTATCTGAGTAGAGATAACTCTAAAACCAAATGAGCCACAACTATTTACAGCCTTGACTAATCAGAATCTTTTTAGAACCATCCTGTTTTCCCAAATTGACTCTTCCTGCTTTTGCTACACCATGCAAGACTGCCTTTGAGTCATTTCAGTTCGTATTGATAACAGTAACTTGAACTGTGGAGATGTTCTTTCCCAGTAATCTTTCCTTTGATCCCCATACAGAGATTGATTATATCCCACTCTTATCTTTATCAAGGATGAGAGTTAGATTAAATCTAAACATATTGCCCATTTGCCTAATGTGAAAGATGGCATAAAATGTCCATTTACTCTTACAGTCTTTTATAAGCCATTCTCTGATTGTCTGTAACTGTTCTAATGTTTCTCAATAATAAAAATCAATACACTTGCAGTCGTTAGATGGTGCTGAAATGGTAAATAAAATAGAGGATTTACTTTTCACACATATATGGGTTGAGAGTTTCAGAAATGTTTGGGAGTCCCTGTAAAATGTGTATGTTTGGCTTCTGAAACAGAATTACACAACATAGATTTTGTATTTTTTTATTATTTGGCTCTATTCAGTGTAAAGGTAATTCTGCTATTATACATGCTGCTCCCTATTTTAAGGGATTTTTTCTATCCATGTATGCAGCTGCCTAATGCCAGTTTTGGTTTTATGTAGCCACCTGATTATGCTCCTTTCTTAAGTGTGTGTTTTGTTCCTATCAGCTATTCTAGTTGCATGGTAATTTTGGTCTCTTGGGAATGCTGACAGCACTGAATGATGCACCCCCAACTTTGAGGGTGTTCAGCAGACTGCCTACCAGCACTCATGCTATCTTCTAAAATATAAATGACATTTTTGCTTTTGATGATTTTAATGTTCTTTGTATCTAATTTTTAGAATAAAATTCCAGTTGGACTAAAAGAATGTCATGGATCAACTAACACTGACTCTGTTCATCTTTTTACTGAGGCTATTTCACTAAAGAACATGGCTAAATATAAGACAGAGGAATAGTCCAACATTGTTTAGAAAAAAACACAGTGTTCTTATTTTAAAAGAGAGAGGGAAGGATAACACTACTGATACAGCTTGAAGCAAACTGAGGCACAATGGTCTGATTCTTTTCTCATATGTGCTGTTTTTAACTAGTATAAATCCACCATTTCAATGGAATTATTCTGAATTGTGTGTGCATTACTGTTTTCACTTATAAAGGTGGGAGGAGGCTATTCAGAAGACACCTTAGATTTCTTCTCTAGGAATAGCACACACAGGCAGAGAGAACTGGCCTTGAGCTGGAATGACAAAAGTGTCAATAGTGTTCCCCTTCCAGATTTCCTCACCCTCAGTATGATTCACCAGAATTAGTTACTATTGCCTGGATCAAGGAGTTTAGGAAAATTGCTCTCTGAAAGACAAAAAAGCTGAATCCATTCCAATTAAGTTACCTTTAGTAACCTCATTCATGAAAGACATTCTTGTATATTTGCTTAGGTACCTGCCCAGTTCAGTATCAAGTGATATACTGAAATGCAGGCAACCATGGCTGCAAGATGGGATGGTGACACCCAAGAAAAACAACTCTTTTCTTCAGCCAGACTTGAATGAAGACTTCATTAACAGGAAGCAAAACAAATTATTGCTCGATGCCAGTCAGAAAGGAATGATAAGTGTTTTTTCATTCCTCACAAAAGTTTAGTTACACAAAGATACTAACATTGCTACAGGAAAACGCTGAGATCAGTGTTGTATTAGGACCATACTAGGGCAAAAATAGAGGTGGAAAGGTTAAGCAAGAATTCAAGCACCACAATAACTTTCCATTTTAGAGCACTCAAATGACTTGAACATCCTATTTGCTAGACTTACCAAGCTAATCAGCTGCAAGGTCTTGCTGTTCCAGAAGCACTGGAATCACTTATGATGAACAAATGGATGCTTGAAATAGCCTGCTAGGGAAATGTGCTGAAGTTCATCTCGTATCCTCCAAGATGGTTCCTTTAACTCCCAGGACCAAGAGATCCCAGAAATATATTTATCATGCTTGGCTTTTTAGGGCCTGATTGAAAGCCCATTAAAGTCAATGGGATTCTCGTTACATAGACTTCAGTGGGTTTTCAGTCAGGCCCATGTAGTGCTTTTCATCAATAGATCTCAAAGCACTTTACAAAGATGAAAATTATTATTAAGCCATTTTACAGATTGGGAAACTGAGGCACAGAGACCTTTAAAAGTCTTGTTCAAGGTCAACCAGCAAACCAATGGCAAAGTCGGGAATAGAAGATAATTTTCTGAGTCCAATCGAATGCCCTGTCCACTAGATTATACTGCCTCCCAATACGAAGACAATATTCTGTCATGCAATTTCTTCAGGAGGAAAGAACCCTTTTGCCTGTGCGCTCATTCAATCATTTCTTTGGCTTTTACTCCATCTTTTTCATGGTTGTTTCAACAAGTGGATGAAATAGCTCAGGTTCTGGATGGGAGCCTTCTCATAATTCCTTTAAAACTGTGTCCTGGGGAAGATATCATGACCTCAGTTGTACTAAAGGAAACAGTCACATGCCAGTCAGATTTGAACACCTAAAGTAATTATAATGTGATTATCATGAGAGTTAAGCAAAATACTTTCAGGTATTAGAGCATTTCCTTGATTTCAAGCTTTGATCATATTTTCCTAAAGTCTGAAAAAAGGTCTGTCCTTAGATCCCCATTATGATCCTTTTAAGGAATGTAAATCACTGCCCTTCACTCTTTTCAGTGCCCTTTTTGTCCTAGACCAGTCCATGGAGTCTTTCCCAGTTGGTTCAGTTTAGTTGCCTTACCTTCCAGTTCACCTTCTTCAGGTTTTGAATGTCTTTAAGAATTTGTGCTCGATACTTCACATTCAGCTATTAACATAGACTTAAAAAAAAAAACATAGCTTTCCTGTCTTGTAATTTATTCTCCTTCTTATGCATCTTAGGATTTTGTTGGCTTGCTCTTTTTTTTTTTTTTTTTTACTTTTGGCAGTCATTGCTACCCGGAAGTCTTTTTCCATCTGCCCTCAACGTATCATATGATTCAAGTTACCATATACTTTACATTTTTATTCCCCTTCTTTATATGCATAACATTTAATTTTGGGTGCCAGTCTCTCCTTTCTTTCTGTCAGTTAGTTTTTTACCTTAATTTTTTCCCCCATAACCTGAGTATTAGTATTCTAGTTTCATTATATCCTGTCTCTCTCTTTTCTTTCTTTCTTTCTCTCTCTCTTTAATGTTGTTCTCTTCATAATATTTCTTTTTTGTACTTACTCATATACATTGGCCAACAAAGCCCTTTCTTATACTGTTGTTTTTATTTGTTTTGACATGTGGCAAACTTCTATTGGTTATTAAGTAATGGCTTTGGAACTAGCCTGTCTTGCCAATAACTGTTAATGGAAAAGATATGTAATCATGCTTTTTATCAGTCATTTCAATCTACAATTCAGTGTTTTCAGACTCCTATCTTCTTTGTACCTTTCTTTTTGTGATTTGAATACTTGTATATTATGCTGACTAACCCTGGAGTGGAGGTTATGTTGCGGGTAAATTGTAATTTTTTATATGTATTGGTATGGGCAGCCCCATTATGTATTATGTGTTTTGTCGATTATGTATAGTGTGTCTTCATTACATAAGAACACCTATACTATGAATAACTATTTTGACGTTTGTCTGTTTATTGGGATAAATAAATTATTCTAAAGAGAAAAATGTAATTTTCTTAAGATGCAAAGGAAGCACAGTTTGGAGTTTGTGGGCTTTTCTGAGGATAAGGAGGAGGTATGGCTCAAGATCTTCCTGGAAAGTTATTGCTAATATCTTGTAGATGCTTAAAGATGATAATCTGTTTGGAAGACAGTGTTCAGGATCTTTAAAGGCAAATGAATAGAAACTGGAAATGGCAACATATTTTGTATGATTTTGAAATACACAGAGTTCAGAGGAAGCTCATAACAAACAGGTGTTCTTTGCAAAATCTTGGTATTCTTTCCACTCGTCTACTCTGAAGTCTGCCCATCTATAGTAACTGACTCAAAAGAGAGGTCCAATGTTCTCTCTAAAACCTGTTTTTTAAATAATAATCTGAAACCTGATCTTTATTCTGGCTTCCCCACCCCCAAAAAAGTTGTGTGATGGATTTTTCCTTAATTTATTAAAGGTCTAAATTATTTAAGTTTATAAATGGTTAATAAATGGTTAATGTTTTAATAGCTGATTAGAATACAATAGATGAATACTTTGCTTATAACCATTGTTTATAACCATGCATAATACCTTGTAATGATGAGCTTATAATTATGTATACTGATCTTGTCTTTAACATGCGTATAATATAAAGAGTGACCAAAAATCGTGCCTATTTGAGATGTAAAATATGGATAAGGTTTTCTAATATATAGGTAAAGAAAAAGAGCAGTGTGATCAGGTTCTAATGGAGATTCTGACATGATTTCTCCAAACTCCATTTTGGCATGTGCTTTCAAAATAGACAATAAGACAGACGATGGAGTGGTTGTGAATGGAAGCTGAGTAAGAGAATTTAGTATGTCAGAGGATCTATATGTAAACACAAGGAGCAAGAACTGCTCAAGTGTTACTAAAGGTAAGTCTACACTGCAGTTAGACACCTGCAAGTGGCCTGTACCAGCTGACTCAGGCTTGCAGGGCTCAGGCTAAAGGGTGTTTAACTGCAGTGTAGACATTTGGGCTTGGGGTGCAGCCCAGACTCTAGGACCCTGTGAAGTGGGCAGGTCTACACCACAATTGAACGGCCTCTTAGCCAAGCCCCACAAGCTTGAGTCAGCTGGCATGGACCAGATGTGGGTTTTTAATTGCAGTGTTTTAAGTGTAGACATAACCAAAATTACAGAGAGAAGGCACTCAAACCTAACCTCCTTCCTGACAATATCAGGTCTCCTGCAGTGCCAATGGCATTGCGAGCAGCTTGCATCTGTGTTTTCCTACCCTCGGAGGACCATAGCAGGCTCAGCATGTACAAGTCAGAAGAAATAATAATGTTCTGTGTAAAAATTAGATCTTTCTGAGAGAGAGGCTGGCATATTTGCTGCCACAACATAATGCCCAGCATTGTGTTCTCAGCCTCAAACTTTCCTTACTTCAACTTCCCTAAATTCTGTTTTCTATTCACATATCTCTTATTTAGCATATGCAGGGCCAGGCACAGATGTTTGTGCCACTTGTGGAGCTGATGGCAGTGTGTGCGCATTCTGGTCACTTTTTTAAGTATATGGGTTTTCTATTCAATATTCTATTTTTCTTTCTCTTCTTAATAAGTCAGAATTGCCAAAAGTGGCTGCCATGGTAGTTTCATGTGGAACTTTTAATAGGGGAAATGATGAATTTTTGAACTTTTTGAGTGGGTTATCTGCAAAAAAATTGAGGGAATTTGATGGAAAGGGATATTTTGAAGATTTGAAACCCATGTAAAATAAATGTGCTTAAAATTATTTCTGCAAAATTCCATGGGATAATTTTCAGCAAGTTTGGATAGGCCCTTGTAGAGGGGCATATATGGAACAAAAATACATGTGACCCATATGGAAATACAATATCGATAATGAAGCCGTTAGGGAATATACTAACACTTCTGACCTCATGTGAAAGTAGCATCTTTTCATGACCTCATGTGAAAGTAGCATCTCACCCATATATAAGCATTTTTTATCTATGGCAGCAGGTCTGGAATGTATTATACACAGGTGGATCCCTGTATGCATGCAGAGCCTTTTGAAGTCGTCAGGCCCCAGAGTCTTCCTGTCTCCAGTGCATTGCTGTGTCTGGAGTCTAATTCTGTATATGGATCAAATATGTCCTTTCCATCTAGTAACAGATCTGCATTGGAAAGGGGATGGATTGAATGACCCTAGTAAGTCATTTCTATCTCTGAGTTCTGTGTAAGATTAGACTTGTGTCTCTACAGCTCCAGTGAGATTTCTATTTTGTTAATTAGTAGCTTATTTCTAGGCAGTCTCTTGATGTCGTATTGACTATTGCACTATATTTTCACAACCTCACTGAAGTTTGACTCCCTTTGGAATTGTTAGGATAATTAGATTTGTTCAAGGAAAACATGTGAATGGTTCTCAGTCCATAAAGCCTTTGAGCTTTGTATAAATAAGGTCCTTTTATTAAATAATTAGGAGAGTCTGTTGTGTTCTGTTTAGTTCAGATAAGTGTGAGTAATGGATGATTAAATTCTCTGCCTTCCCTCATTCATAATTGGGGATGTCAGAAGGGCTGTGAAGATCTGATTATGAACTTTTAGTGACGTTATTGCGGATCTACAACACACTTATTTTCTTCTGTAGTATGTTTCTCATCCATTGTTATATTTGCTGTATTTCTCTCTCTGCTTTTTTTGCACTTTGTGCTTATTTTATAGCCTGTAATGTTTGAAATAGTTATGAAAAAATACTTTCCCTTTGTATTTGAATGCATCTAATCGGCCAATTGGTCAGCTCAGAAGTGATTAAATGGGAGGCAAGCGGGGTGGACACATGCACAACTGCTATTTTTCCCCATTTATAAACGTATCACACTAATTCTTTTGAATATGCATGGCAGGTCTTGTGTGACTTTATCACTCTCATACACTTGCTTGTATCTAAAGGGCAAAAATAGTGACAGATGACTTTTTAAAAAAATGTATGCTTGAATCCATTTTATACTCTCATGCACTTATCTGTGATTCTGGTGTCAGAGGCTTGGGATAATGAAGAATTTGGGATAATGTAGGCCTTAGGAAATAACATGGGGAAAACTACTTAACATCTTAATTCTCCATATTTTTGTATATGAATAAAAGATTTAAAAGACCTAATAAAGGTTACAAAACGGTTAAAAGCAGGTCTGCAAAATCCACAGGCTTTTATGAATAAAGAAAAAAAATGCTCATTCAGTGAACATTGTCCATTCTGTGCACTAATTAAAGCAACGGTCCTGCGCCCAAGGCTTTATTTATTGCACAATAATCAAAACCTACTCTGAAGACAGAATTATTTATTTTGTCATGGGCTTTTATATGACTATCATCACAATAGTATCTCTGTTCTTCTTGGAGTCACAATAGTATCTATATTCTTCTTGGAGTCATGGTCCCTATATGGATTACAAACATGGGTACACATGTGCACCATGTGCCAGAGACTGAACTGTTCACAGCACTGTCTGTTTACCCACACATGCGTCGTGTGTCAGCCACATGGTGCAATCAAGGCTTTAAGAGGCTGTGCGGGTCGATGCTGCTCCAGTTTACTCTTATCGCCACAAGGCCAGAGTTGAAATCTCCATTCCTCAGTACTCTTAGCTTTCTAGAACTCTTCGTCCTTTCTTAACTTCTGTACATAGTTTTCTAGTTTGTTCTAGTTGTATATAGTTAGGGTTTGTTCTGCTGTTGGACGACTTCTCCTTGTGGGGTGACCCCTTGTAGCGATGTGATGACTCACTGGTGCGGTGCCTCCTGCTGGTCATCTGATAATTAGCTCTTGTCCAGCTCAGAGCGCCCTCTGCAGGCCGATGTCTCGGCTGCCGCTGACCCTATGTCCGTCCCAGCGGGTTATCTACCCCATTCTTTGCAGTTCACCCTAACTGAGTAACCTCTGTGTGGTTCCCTGGGACCCCCATTACAGGGCCTACAGAGAGCTTTCTGCTCTCTTCAGCTTTCCCAAGAGACTTTCTCCTGGCTCCGAGACAGATCTCACCTGCCGTTTTCTCACTGACTCTCTCAGGTTGCTCTTTCACTGGGTCTCCTCCCTTCCTGTGAGCACCTGTTCTGGCACAGGGAGCCTGGATCTACTTCACTTACAGGGGCTGGCTGCCTTGTGACAGTTCACTTCTTGGCTTTGTAGAAGAACATAGGCTTGGAAGGGGTGGTGGCATAGTGAATCAGAATTGGAATAAATACTCTTTGTTTAAAGACCAGGATCTGCATCCATATAAATCCCTTTAATGTGTTATAATTTGTAGACTACAATGCTATTGTGGACAATTCGTTTTGTCATCTCTCACCTGGAAGTCACAGTATAAAGGGAGTATTAAAACACAAATGAAAGAGAGTGGGGGGGGGGGAAACATTCAGGAAACTTAATATTGACCTTGATCATTAAATAAGCTGTTTAGTTCAACTTCTCAATCATGAAAATATCCTCATTACTTTTCCAAAAGAACATTCCTATCCTTCTCAAATTGTTTTGAATCACTCTTGGCAGTTATAAAAACGTAACAAATCTGTTTTGCAGATGTGGAATCTGCCATTTAAAAAAGTGAATTTTTAAAACTTGTATATATGATGTTTTTCACATACATTTTCTTTTAAAAAAAAGTTATTATTTAGTAGCTAAACATATTTTTGTAGATTTTGATATCCTTCACTATAAAAAAATTAATTGTGATGGAAAGACAATATTGAACTTATAAGGTATAGTATTTAAAATACTATTATGTCGTTTTCACTGAAATCCAGTTAACTTAGGTTTGTTGCAAAGCAAGTGTGTGCTCAAAATAAGTGTTCAGTGTATGGACACATTTATCTGAAAAGACCCCTGCCATTTGACAGAACAATGAAAGGTGTCCAGCTGTTACTTTTTCCCCTTTATTTCTGCGGGAAAAGACTGTGCCATTACTTGTTTGTGCATAGTCTTCACCTTAATAATGGTTGACGAGTTGAAGGAGGCCACTTCTGGAAACCTTGCAAGGGCCTAATATAGTTTAGTACAGTATTCCAGTTAACTAGTGTGGCACAGCCAGTATTAAAATAGCACTACAGTAGTCTGTCATTTAGAATTTACTAAAAATACCTCCCCTGGTCTGAAACAAAGTGTGAGAATTTTCAGACCAAAAGGAATCTTCCTGAACCTGATTTAGTTGAACTCCATGGCAAAAACTGTAACTGATTTTAATGCAAGCAAGATTAAATTGGACCAGAGTGAGTTAGGGAATGACAATAGGGTTTTATTATTTAAGGTTACATGCAACCTCAGCTGCTGCTGCTGTCTTTTTTTAAAGTTCCCAAATATGTGCAGGTACCTTGCAAAACAAAGACACAGTTGCTACCCAGAAGAGATTACAGTCTAAATTTAACATGATGTGAAACAAGTATTGATCAATAGGAGAAAAGAGAGGAAGGGGTGAAGAAAGACAAAAGTGAGAATAATGCTTGGTAGGATCAGAATAAGTAATATGGTTGGTCATTGAAGGCGTATGTATGAGAGAGAGAGAATTTAAGAGAATTTGGTGAGGGAAGTGGGTTGTTAAGTTCAGGGAGGTCATTCCAAGTGTAAGCAGCAGCATGGGAGAAAGCATGAATGTGCCGTGAAGGGTGGAGACTGCGTATGGTGATGGTCATTAGCAGAGCCGGGCGAGAGGAGCATGTCGAAGCAGAGATAAACACTATGTGATGTGAAGGGCCTTGAAATGGGCCAGTGGGGATGTTTTTGCAAGGTCCTGCATGGAGCTCTTCCCAGCCCAGCTCTAGTCAATATTTTTATTGATGATCTGAAAGAAAATATCAAATACCAAACATAGGCTGAATGGTAAATAAGCCAGTTCTACAAAGTACCATTTGGTATTCTGTAGCACTTGGTAAGATGAACTCTTTTAAACATGCATTTTAAGGAAAGGGGGACTGTATTATGGAAAGCACTGATGCTGAAAAAGTCTTGAGGGTCATTATGGATATTAGCCAACTGAACAAGAGTGATTGCTTGGTGATCCCTTGATTTCAAGGATGATCTCTACCATGGATTTACATAAGGATCCTGAAATGACTCAGGAGTCTGATCCTGGAACCTCAAATCCGCCCACAGTAGGTACAGACATTGTGTGGCAGGCCAGTGGGTTGCTGAAGAAAGTTATTTAATTTTCCTTTCTCCTCTCTTTCTTTTCAGCTTTGAGGGCAAGGTGGTTCTCAAAGTGGGCTACTGCCTGATGGCACCAGTGGAGTCAGTTGGTGGCTTGCTCTTCCCAGCTTGTGATGTCCACATCAGTTTTCTTAAGATACACTTTCAGTGTGTCTTCGTAGCATTTACTCTGACCATCACAGGATCTTTGACCATGAGTGAGCTGAGAATAGAGGACTTGTTTTGGGAGGCGAGAGTCTGGCATTTGCACACAATGTCCAGCCCAGCAAAGTTGGTACATGAGGATCATTGCTTCAGTGCTGGTGACATTGGCTTCAGCAAGAATGCTAGCATTAGTGCAGTGATCTTGCCACCTGACGCAAAGGATCATCCGGAGGCATCACTGGTGATACCTCTTCAGACTCTTGAGGTGCTGTTGATAGGTCACCCAGGTTTCACATCCATAGAGGAGTTTAGGAACAACAGTTGTCTTATAGGCCTGGATCTTGGTGTCCTACTGTAGGTTATAGTCCGTGATCAATTTCCCAAAGGAAGTACTTGCACATTGGATCCTGTGCTGGATCTCACTGTTGATTTTTGCATTTTGAGAGAGTTGGCTACTGAGGGAGCAAAAGTGCTCAGCTGTCTCTAAAATCTAACCCTTGATGATTTGTGCTGGGTCATGTGCAAGGCCTGAAGCAGGCTGATGCAGCAGTTTAGTCTTCTGAATACTGAGTGACAGTCCTAGGCTTCAGTAAGCTTGTGCAAGAAAATCCAGTATGGACTGAAGGTCATTCTCAGCGTATGCGAGGATGACACAATCATCAGCATACTGAAGCTCAGTAATGGACACCCTGAAGACTTTAGACTTCAAATGGAGATGTCAAAGATTAAAGAGCCACCCATCCATTTTATATTGAATGCCAGCTCCATTGGGGCGGTGATCTTTAACAAGGACCAATGACTGCTAAATAGATGGAAAACAGGGTTGTGGCAATAATGCATCCTTACTTAACCCATTTTGATGACAAAAGGTTCCATCTCAAGGCCGTTACAGAGAACTGTGGTAGTCATCTGATCACGGGGAAGTCTTAGGACCTTAATAAATTTTGGAGGGCAGCCAAATCTGGTCAGCACCTTCCACAGGGCTTCGCAACTGACAGTCAAAGGCCTTTGTCAAATCGATGAAGGCCATGTAAAGGTCCTGATTTTGCTGCCGAGACTTTTCCTGGATTTGGCGGACATCGAAGATCATGTTGGTTGTCCTGTGGGATGGTCTAAAACCGCACTGAGTTTCTGGCAATATTTCCTCAGCAAGGAGAAGTAATCAGTTTAAGAGGATACGGGCAAGAATTTTCCCTGTTGTAGCTAGCAAGGCAATGCCTTGATAGTTTCATATAGATGCAAGTGTGGTTTAGTGGGTATAGCACTAGACTGAGACCCACTGAAGATTTGGGTTCTATTTCTGGGTTTGCCACTGGCCTGAAGTTAAAAGCTTGATTTAGGAATCACTGGGTGGAAATTCTGTGACTTGTGTTATGCAAGAGGACAGACTAGATAATCATAAATGTCCCTTCTGGACTCAAAAATGTAAGCATCTGTGAAAACAAAGATAAGGTTGTTTTATGTAAGTTATGTCAGTAGCAGGGCATAGGGCTTTTGTTAGAATGGATATTGTCAACAGTGAAGTGGGATATGACAGGATTCTGATGCTGTAGTGATAATTAAGTGAAAGTGTACATTGGTGTTCTATGAATAAGAATTGTAACAGGCTGTGAAATGTCAGTTAAATTGTACCCATGTTGAATTCTTTCCGGGGACTTGGCTAAGTATAAGTGTGCTCCTTTTTCCCTTTAACAGTGTTAGATAGAATTTCCTGTGGATGAGAGTGAGTAGGTTGTAAGAAGAGGTGAACTGTAGGGTTGGCAAGTTAAAGTTATGTGTATTAATGGTGCATACTGAGGAGGGGAGAATTAAGGTTGAATAGGCAACCCTTAACTCTGCAGTCCCTGGTTTTCAGAAGTTTGAGGGTTGCTCAGCTCAATGTTCTGCAAGGGGCTGACATACCAGGAAGCAACCTTAACTCTGCATCATTGTTGTTTTTTGACATTGAGTTACAAAACAATTTGCATTTTACTTTAGCAAGTATATTGGGCCTCCTGACTCAACGTTCCAAAACCCTGCTTCAGCTTATAAAGTGCAACTTTGCTATATAGCAGTTGACAGTAAAAAGTGAACATTTATACCGTTGAAATAAGTTTCAAAATTTTATTATTTCTATAATCAAATATCCTTTTGAGTTTATTTTGGTGCTTTATTGTAAATGTTTACTTTTTAGTATAGCTGTTGTATGTGCAGCATAATCAGCTTCAAAAAAAAATAATGAAAAAATCTGCATGAAATTTTAATGTCTTGAACTACTGACATTGCTTCTCAGGATATCATTTACACTGAATAGAACAATAACTTTACACTATACAGGAATATGTTCTTTGAAGTGTACTTACAATTGAACTAGGCTGGCCTGCATTATGGGAAGTTGGAGATTGCATCTATTTGATTTTACTAATTTCTCCCATGACACCAAGTTATAAATGTTTCCAGGAGCCATTGTTGTTTGCAGTGCAGATATATCATTGCAGGAGCCAAATCATTCATATAAGTTGCTAGGTGGATCTAACCTAGATTTATGTATGTAATGTACCTATACATCCCAATTTGGTTCTACAACCCCTGCTTATATGCCTCAGTGTTGTCTTATTCTGGGGAAATGGCTGCTTTGATTCAGTTGCATTTATGTTTCCCATGAAAACCAATAAATGACGTGCTCTTGTATCATAGGCATCGTTTGCCTTGAGAACTTAGTGATTTCTATCTTTTTTTAATTAATGATCTCCCTTCCCTTGCCAAGTGCTAAAACACTTTTATGCATTAGATGCCAGAAGAGATTTGAATTTTTATCTGGAAAGAACTCAGCGTTTTAAAAGGACAGAAAACATTTGTGTCTAAGACAGTTTAAAGAATCCACCTGTATTCCTGTCCTCTGTCCTTCGGATGTTTATATGTATCTAAGAAACATAGAAGAGCTAGGCCAATATTCTTATTTCTTTAAAAAAAAAAGCACATATTTATGAAACAGATTATGTGCGGGAAATTCAACTCTGAAAAAGAATGGTCTTTCATAAAAGCATCATTGTAAAACGTTTGAGGAATTCCTTAACAGTGTAACTCAAAACTTCTGAATTTGGCTCCACAGAATTGCAGTATCACAATGAATAGTTATGAAATTTCCTTGTAAATAAATAAAAGCTTGAATTAATAAGCAGCCAGCCAGTCTCCCAGACTGCCATTTTAAATAAGTTTACTGGTTGTTGTTGTATCAGAATAATTATTTTAGAAAAATCTCATATGTGACAGTTCTCGGGGTACTCAGGATTGTGAGTCATCTTGTTACATGCCTGCAGTGAGAAGGAATCTTGCCTGTGGAACCTGGGTGTTAGCTCTCGAACACCACCAGCCTGTCAGTCACTCTGGCACTGTCCTGTGGGTTATGCCAGCCCTGTCTTCACCTTGCAAGTTAAAAAGAAGTGCACACCAGCGTCCAAGTAAAGTGTTCCCCTGTGATATCCAGCCCCTGACATGAGCTACTCAGAAATCCCAGATGCTCTGCTCCCAAAGGAACAGTGTACCCCAGTTTACTAATTTTACCTTTAATCACTGCTCCTGTGTAATACACAGCATGTATGACCACTTACAATGAAACAAAGATTTATTTAAGAAGAAATAGAAGTTCCACTAGAAATGAATAATGATTAAAGCAAGTGGTTCCAGTACAAAACAAAATCATAAAAATGCAAACTAGGGCCTACATTCATTATTAGATACAAAAGATAGCTATTAAAGTAGGTTTTCCCCTCAAAGTTCAGTATGTTACAGATCTGGCTAGTTTCACAGGAACCAGGATCCGATCTTTCATGAAACTCCTCTGTGAGTGGATGCAGAGTGTATTTCTCCCCCTGTGTTATACTGAATCAGGTTTTTGTCTTTATTCACAGACGGGACAATCCCTTGTCTGTTATCATGTTCCTTTTTACCTCCAAGAGGTTGTTATTCTTTGCAGTTGTCCTTTGATAGTTTTCCATTGACTGTTTTGGGATAGGGCAAGACATTAGAACCTTGCATTACAATCTCCAGCTGACAAGGGATGGGTGAAAATTCCTTCCCACTTGAATGGGTCATCACCAAGATATATGATTTCGTGGTGACTAACTTTTACCTCAGGACCATAAGACATAGTTTTCAATATAGTTACATTATTCCTTACATGGTACTTGTGCATCTCACAATGATTATAAGTTATAAGCATTCACTAGAAATCTTACATGCTACCTTTCATGGATAAATACCATGAAAATGGTTTATTAGGTGTCATGAGTTTGTGATGTCTGAGACAGGAGTAGCTATTACCACTTGGCCTCAGTGTCAGGATCACCTATTAGTGCACAAGTTGTACAAGCATTTATGCTCTCAGGACTTTATCCTGGGAGAATCTTACTGGCTTCTGTTGAGAGTGCTTAGCATCTTACAAGATCAGTCCCTTTATTTTGTGTCAGACTCTGCTTATTGGTGAAATTTTAATGAATGTATATGTTCATTAGGGAAGAATGGGAGTTTACACCTCTGAACATTGAGGTAATGAAATATACATCCCATTTTTGTAAAGTGCTTTTATACATTACTGACCAGCAGACCATAGTTTATGTATATTTTAAAGTTACTGTTATTAACTAAATTTACATACCATGGGTTTTTTTAGTTCAGTTATATTGAAAATAGTGGTTGCCTCGTATCATTAGGGGAATTCTTTAATATGTGTTAACTGATTGTAAAGCAATTATTTCTTTAAATGTCTTAACAGGACTGTGAGGACATGGGATGTTAACAATGACAAAAAGCACAAAGGTGTGTTTAAACCACGGTCAGTTCAAGGTAAACGGGTGATTCCTACAACTTGCACATATAGCAGAGATGGTAAACTTATTGCAGCTGGCTGCCAAGATGGCTCCATCCAGATCTGGGACAGGAATATGAATGTAAGTGAAGTATACTTTTTAATTGTAGCGAGATAACTGTTAATACACCTCTACCTCAATATAACGCGACCCGATATAACACGAATTCTTATACAATGTGGTAAAGCAGTGCTCTGGGGGGGTAGGGCTGCGCACTGCGGTGGATCAAAGCAAGTTCGATATAACGCGGTTTCACCTATAACGCGGTAAGATTTTTTGGCTCCCAAGGACAGCATTATATTGAGGTAGAGGTGTATGAAATGCTAAATTTTGAAGGAGTTTTAGGATGTTTTATATTTTATACTTAAAATTTTTTTTTCTGAAAGACGAGCATTTGGTAAATGAGGTTTAATATTTCCCCTGCTACCACACCTCTGCCATATCAGTGCCTGCTGCTACCCCACCCAAACAAATAATGACAGGAAATTGACTAGCTAGCAACCTGATTTTGTCTATTTTTATGTATGTAGTGACAATTATAAATAAATAAAGTACTATCTGTCTAAAGATAACAAGGTGACTATGAAGAAGCTGTCACTTCCTATAGGCTCTTATGACATTTAAAAATACATGTTGGTGTTCTACTCCAGATGTTGAATAAATAATTCATCCACTTTGGAATGGGTGATACAGGTAATATACAGAGGAGAGTAAAGTCAAAACACACAAAGATGGGAATGCACCTCAAGTAAAAATCTCTTCCTGTATTGTCCAAAATGTGAAATTTAACACGGAGGTGATATTACTCCAAAAGACCATTGACTGGAAATCCCAAAATTTCATGGCTATGCTACATCCTCAGACTGGTATGGTGAGGAGTTAGATCCTGAGCATGTGGGCAAGACCCACCAGTCAGACACCTGGGGAAGAATTCTCTATAGTCTGTCTCATCATACTATCCCCTACATAAAGTTAGCAAGCTCTGTCTTGAAACTGGTTAGATTTTTGTCCCCGCTGTTCCCATTGGAAGGCTGTTTCAGAATTTCACTCCTTTGATGGTTAGAAACCTTCATCTAATTTCAAGGCTAAACTTACTGATGGCCAGTTTATATCCATTTGTTCTTGTATCCACAGTGGCACTTAACTTAAATAACTCCCCTCCCTTCCTGGTATTTATCTCTCTGATCTGTTTATAGACACAGTATCTCCCTTCAGCCTGCGTTTTGGCTAGGCTAAACAAGCCAAGCTCTTTGAGTCTCCTTTCATAAGACAGGTTTTCCATTCCTTGGATCATCCTAGTAGCCCTTCTCTGCACCTGTTCCAGTTTGAATTCATCTTT
This sequence comes from Chelonoidis abingdonii, assembly GCF_003597395.2. Lineage (NCBI taxonomy): Eukaryota > Metazoa > Chordata > Testudines > Testudinidae > Chelonoidis > Chelonoidis abingdonii. The sequence continues at coordinate 27,790,689 of NC_133774.1, forward strand.
CTTAAACATAGGAAACCAGAACTGCACATAGTATTCCAGGTGAGGTCTCACCAGTGCCTTGTATAATGGTACTTACACTTCCCTGTCTGTACTTGCATGATGCATCCTAGGACTGCATTAGCCTTTTTCACAGCTTCATCACATTGGTGTCTCATAGTCATGCTGTGGTCAACTAGTACACCCAGGTCTTTCTCCTGCCGGGTCACTTCCAACTGATAAATCCCCATTTTATAGCAAAAATTCTTGTTGTTAATCCCTAAGTGCATAACCTTGCACTATTAAATAACAACGCATTTCTTTTATTCCAGTTTACAAGGTCATCCGGATCTTCTTGTATGATATTCTGCCCCTCGTCCATATTGGCAATATCCCCCAAGTTTGTCTCAGCCGCAGATTTTATTATCACACTCCCACTTTTTGTGCCAACATCATTAATAAAAATGTTAAATAAGATTGGTCCCAAGACCGATCCCTGAGGAATTCCACTGTAAGCTCCCTCCAGCCTGCCAGTTTAACTTTCAGTATGACATGTTGTATTCTCCCCTTTAACAAATTCTTTATTGACTTTCAATTACCACATTAATCCCCATCTTCTCCAATATAACTAATAATTTCCCATGTGGAACTGTATCAGATGCCTTACTGAAATCCATATAGATGAGAGTATTGCATTTCCTTTGTCTACAAAATCAGGTATTTGCTCAAAGAAAGAAATCAGGTTGGTCTGGCATGATCTACCTTTTGTAAAAACATGTTGTATTTTATCCCAATTACAATTTACCTCTATTTCCTTAACTACTTTCTCTTTCAAAATTTGTTTCAAGATTTTACATACAATTGAAGTCAAACTAAAAGGCCTGTAATACCTCTGATCACATTTTTTCACTTCCTTAAAAATAGGAGTTCTATTAGCAATTCTCCAGTCATAGTATACAACCCTCGAGTTTACGGATTGATTAACAATTCTTGCTATTGGACTTGCAATTTCATGTACCAGTTCTTGTAATATTGTTGGTGGAGATTATCCAGTCCCCTGATTTAGTCCCATTAAACAAGTTTGACTTCCACCTCAGATGTGATAATTTCTACTTCCATATTCTGGTTCCCATTAGCCATCCTACCACTACTCATACCTGGCTGTTCGCAAAATATACAGAAAATTCAGCCGTCTTGTCAGTTACCAATAACTTTTGTTATGTTCTTTTCTATTATATTTATTTTCAGGTAAATTGTTAAAGCAAATTGAAGTCTCTTGCAAATTGAGTGACAATGCACTTGGTACCTTTATTTAATAACCTCCTTCCTTAAATACGCTGGCCCAGAGCATTCCCTCCTGTAGTGAAATCATAGATCATTAGGGTTGGAAGGGACCTCAGGAGATCATCTAGTCCAACCCCCTGCACAAAGCAGGACCAATCCCCAAATGGCCCCCTTAAGGATTGAACTCACAACCCTGGGTTTAGCAGGCCAATGCTCAAATCACTGAGCTATCCCTCCCCCTCTATCCCTTTCAATGGAAAGGGATTGGATAGGCTTGGGATCTGTGACTATTCCCTTGAGTAGATCTTTCCACATTGTCCTCATGACCATCCCCAGCACCCCACTGAAAAATGTTACAGGACCTGACCCCAAACCTGACTACCTCTTGGGATTCGCAGGCAGCCAGAAGCATGTGTGCAGAGACGCTGGACCTCCTACTCTGACTCTGCCTTCCTCAGCTCACTAACTATTTGGCTCCAAAAGACTGCTCTTTTGCTTTGCTGCTCTAAGGAAAGGCTACATGGAAAAGATCACACAGTTTGGGATTGTATTATCTTCTTGAGTAAACTGTGCAGAACCAGGCCCATCTACTCCTCTCTGACTTCCCCAGTCTCTGTATCTTCCCCTCCCCCCCAATAAATACCGGACATGCAGAGAATCCCCTCTGGGGTTTGGAGATTCGACAAATGGTGCAGCAGAGATGGCAGTAAGGGGATAATCCACACGAGGAGGTACCTCTCACTGCCTGGATATTTGGGGCACACTGGCAATTCACAATGGTAAAAGAAAATATGCTAGAGACAAGTTCATAATCCAGAGTGATTTCTTTATACCCCAAAATGCTAATTATTAAGTAATTTTAAATATTATTTATCAGTGTAAAATCTAATTATTCATTTGTTTAGTCAGCATTCCCTGTATGGATGCCCGCTTTTGGGGTATGAGAGTCCTTGGCATATGGGCTCAGAACTTTATAGCTAGCAGGATCTGTTAGTACTTTGTGTGTACCCTCTATGGGTAGGTTATTCCATAGATGCCAGTTACAGTATTTTTTGCTTTTTTTCTGAAGCATCTAATACTGCTGTAGTCCTGGATTGTTACTGCTTACTTAAATTTCACAGGAGTGAGCACCCACACAGGAAATACCCAAAGAAGAAAGGCAATTTGTCAGGAATTGGTTCCTGAATACTATTGTCATATGGATCTATATTCCCTGCATATTTTCCTCGGTTATTCAAGACTATGGATTATTGATTCAGTATCAGGAACTATGTCAATTAAAAACACTATCCATTTTATACTCTTCGGTTCAAGCATATAATCCAACAAACAGTAGAAATCTTTGAGCTCATAAGTTACAGCCACATGCATCCTTAGAATGTGGATCCTTACAGGTAGTCACCCAGAGAACCAAAATTATCGGGATATAACTTTCTATACATCAGATATGTTTTCATGATTGTAAAAGTTTAATAAAGAATTAAATGGAATTACATTGGGAGTAGCTAATATAGTCTTGTCTGAATTTGCTGAATAAAACAATAATATGTTGTCTGTGGGAATGTATGTTCAATTTCCAATATTTATATGTGATGATGGTTAAGTATATGAAGTCATGGCCATTTAAACTTTTGTGCAAATCCTGCCATGTTGTTACATGACACAGTATTTCTGAGGAATACCATCCAGAAAACACTGTCATTAGAGCTGCATTAGCAAATAACTGTATCATAATCAATAGTACAAATTATCAGAATAGGGCCCAATTATTTAGAAGCTGAAGTAGTAATAAGCACTAGTAGGAAAAATTTTTTTAGAGCCAAGCTCATGTTGTAAATCCTTGAAAATGTGACACCTCTACTACAACATATTGGCTTTATTGAACAAAAGGTTATTGGTGATCAATTTTTAACTTAAATAAAGTATCATAGTAATAATAACCAGTTCAACTTCTCCTGTCAAAACTCTTAATTTGGAAAAGGGGAACAAGAAATTTTGGGACTTCACAAAGATTAAACAAAGTTTGATTGCAGTGGGGAAAGAGAAAGTATGGAGATATAAAGGGAGAAAAAGCCCACTCTGATCATATTTAAAGTACACTCTATTTTTCGTTTGTCATCTATTTTTATTTCTGTTTTTATTTCCACTGTAAACCTAGTAAAACTTCCTCATGGCATGGAGTTTTTAGAACTCACTCTAAGTGTAAACTTCTTTTAACAGAATAATAAATTTTTCAGAGACTGGCTTTCATCACGTATGTATGGTGTTGATTTAAACATATACAGTATTGAAATATTAAACGTTCTGGTGTAGCTTTAACAATAATGCTCTTGGTGATCTGCTTATTCATGTGCTTTTCTTTGTGAGCCTTTGTGTGTCTTTATAAAATGACATATTACAATGCTGATAGAGTGCACTTTAAAGTGATTATGAATAATTTAAAGATGTATTCCATATATCTTTATCTCTTTTTCCAACCAGTGACCTCTAGGTAACTAAGGATACTAAACTGGTTGTCAGAGAGAAATTAATCTTATAATCCTTCTTTTGAATTTGGATTTTTTTTAAAAAAAAAGACTAAGATGATTTCCCTCATCAGTGTTGTTGAGAGTCATTTGAAAATACACACATATCTTTATTAAAATAGTCATTACAATTTTGTTTCAATGGCATTTGTATTTGAAGGTGTCTGGGTACCTAACAGAAAAAATACTCGTGTATTCCTAAAACTAGGCATTTTGAAAAAGACAACATGGCCAAATAAAATCAATATCTAAAGCAGCATAAATAACTCACCAATAAATTACCACATCAGCAATAAATAAAAATAAAATAAAAGCAGCAGAGAATCTTGTGGCACCTTATAGACTAACAGACGTTTTGGATCATGAGCTTTCGTGGGTGAATATCCACTTCGTCAGATGAACGTAGTGGAAATTTCCAGGGGCAGGTATATATATGCTAGCAAGCAAGCTAGAGATAACGAGGTTAGTTCAATCAGGGAGGATGAGGCCCTGTTCTAGCAGTTGAGGTGTGAAAACCAAGGGAGGGGAAACTGACAGTCATAGTATATGAAAGGAGGCTAATAAAGCTCTTCCCTGGGTCAGTAAGAGACAGTCAGCTCCCATGGCACCCTTTGAAGCAGCTAGTCAGCCGCAATGCTGGCAGATAGTCATCCCTTATGTAAACCCATGCCCGGCAGCCCACTGGGGAAGGTAGTGGAATCCATCTGGTAGAGCTCCATGTCTTTTCCTTGCCATAACATCTAGAGCAGCCCCAGTGGTGGCTGTAGAGCATTACTCTTCTGCTCCATATATGACCAACAAGTATAACACCTGAGCACAGGAATCATGTTGGTTTATCTCTTGAAGAAGCTATTGTGCTATAGTACTGTTAAACTATTTAATACACTGTAACATCATTAGGGTGAATAAAAGTTACATACAATAAATGTTTACATGACACATTGAAGTTCAGTATTAAGCAGGATTTTGATTTTATCTGTAGTCTGTGTACAAGTAAGCACTGTAGTTGATATAGATTATAAGATATATATTTATTGCTTTCTGTGTATTACTCAAAAGAATGTTATTTATAAAGTTTTTGTTCTAAGACTTATTGCACCAAACTGAACACTCTCCCTCCCTTCTCACATCTCTTCTCTGCCTAGTTCTCATTCCTAGTCTCTAGTTACTAGGTAAATCCATCAGATGTTAGTCCAAGCCACATGTCACTTTAGAAATCTATTCTTTTCCATATTGCATTATGGTGTTAAGGCCATGAGTTTGGTTTTATGATCAGATTCACGTTTTCACTTCTTACTAGCAACATGGTCTTTGAATGTTTGATTCAGTTTTCTCTCTCCTTCTGCTGTTTTTTGATGAAATTCCAAATCTCCCAGCTGTATGTCATGACAGTAAAAATGCTTTGGAGGAAACAGACATTGGTATCTTGCTTCCCAAGCTAATGCTGAAGTTAGCCAAATGTACTCCAGCTTTGTCTTGCTTTTCTCCAGACTCTCCAACATGATCATGATCAATTCTAATCACCTGCCTTGGAGAGTTTTTTTCATAGTCTCGTAAATCTGTATATTTTTCTCACGTACATATGTTGGCTATACATGGTTTTTCCTTAAGGCTCCTGTGCACAGACACTGCACATTAGAACTATCTGTCAACTTCTCATAACTATTTTGAACCACTGTCAGCTTGTCTGACAACTACAGATTCAAAGGGTAGGAAAGTAACTTCACTCATCTTTATAATAGAGTGAAAATAGTAGTATTAAATATTTAACCACATAATGACACATTAAAACAGTGCAAACTTGGGTGCTCTGAGGGTGGAACAAGAGAAGTGAATGGCAAGTATGGGAGGAAGAGGAGGAAATGAGAGAAGAGATAAATTAGATAAAATTTTGAAGGACCTGCACAACCTTATTCATTTGCAGATCAAAGCTGCCGAAATGTTAGATCTATCTGAAATATTAGTAGAGTTAAAAGTATTTAATCATTCTAAATATATTTTTAATCCTGGAATGGAGAACTGTGTCTTTTGGTCAGTTAACTTCTACGTGTCCCAGTTTTCACCGTTTGGAAATTGGGAATAATACCTGCTTCAAGATACGTTGTGTGGCTAAAGTCACATTTGAGATCCTTGAGGGGGTAGGTAAAAATAGTGTGTTTTGTTAATTGAGTAACATTTCTGAAAGCTACCCTGTGGCATTTTACTAAACTTTCTGTAGAGTCCATAGTCGACCAGTCCCTGGAAACTATTGAGATGCTCTTCCTTGAGTATGTGGAGTGACTTTTCTGTATAATAGATTCTGTATCTGAATCCTGTTTCTCAGTCTCAGGGACAGTCTTGGCTCATTTTGTAAGTTTGTGAGGTACATCACGATCGTTTAAACCATTGTAAACAAAATAGTAAATGATTAATTTACAGCAGATAGATAGTAGTAGAAGTGCTGTCTTTTGTACACAGCAAAATATTAACCAAAAATGTAAAACATTTCGCAAGTCTCAGCATAATTTTTTATGTGCTCTTAAGCTGATTGATTTTTTGCTGATGAAGAGGTGATATATCTAAGGGTGAATTTGTATTTGTTTTTAATCTAATAGTTTCATAGGAAGACTTACTCTAAGTGATATGGTCAGTTCCTCATATTTTTTAGCTATTTTTTCAGATATTTCTTAAACAATGGCCAGGATATTAGTCTGCTACTGCTCGTCCTTGTATTAAGTTTATATTCATTTTTAAAGCCTGCTTTGATGTTAAAATGTGGTAATATTTTATTTTAATGAGTGTCAAAGACCCCAACCTCTGTTATATACTTACCTTACAGAACTTAAAATACAATAATAATGAAGCCCCATGCTATCCAAATAGACTGCTCACAGTAAAATCACCAAAGTTGACAAAACGATGACCCCTATAACCATTTGCTGAACAGCCCTCAAACCATACTACCCTCAAAAACCTGATGGCAAAAGAAAAAGAGATAGGCCTTGTTGTGTGCCCTAAAGATTAACAGATCTGAGCTCTACACCTGGTAATTTACCAGTACTCGTCTTAAAAGTATTTTCCAAATATTTGTATGATTTATAGAACTAAGATAAGTATATTTCTGTATTTAGCAATTGTTTGCTTTTAAAGGGTTTTTGTAAGCATTAGGTTTGAATTGTAAAATGTGACAGCAGGAAAAAAAAGTTGTAACAGGGACTGCATTTTCAGATCTGAAAAGTTTTGCAAATAATGGAGCCATTTTGAAGATATACTACACAACCAACAACATGGCTCTAGATTATATAATGCACACAGACTGTAAGATTGATTTTTTTTTGGCCTGAGAGGGGTGACCTTTCTGCTTTAAACTGGGAATCTAAGCCCAGAACTTACTTGGAAAGTATTTTGTAAACTTTATCTTGCTGTCCTTATTAATGGACTTTACAGCTGATGTTGCCAGACAATGCAATGAAAGCAAATAGGAAGATTTGAGACTTACTGTTAATATTTTCTCCTTTAATTGAAAAGTCCTCTGCTGGAATGTGTGTGTGTGTGTATATATGTATTTGTTAAAAGACTGATTTTTTTTGCTATTGTAGTCTCTTTTCATTTGTGACGACCTAGCTCTCAGGGCTAAATAAATATTTGCGCCAAAATGTAGCCTCTTAAAAAGGAGGTTTTATTTTTTTGCCCACCTCCACTCAAATGCAGTGTTCAGTACCAGAACATCATGCAGACTTGTGCAATATTATAAGTTTTCATTTGTGATCATTTAAAGCTTTCCAATATTGCTAGCTTGGTGTATTCTCTTTATGCCACGTAGACTGTACTCAGCACTTTAGCTATATGATACACATTTGTGTGTGTCTTTGTTTTTTCTTCTTTATGTAGAAATGAGGTTTTCTTAACATCATGTCTTAAAAATATGTTTTTTTCAGTAAAACAAACCAATTTACTGATAGCTAAGGTTCTAAATCCTGTGGGTTCGGGGACAGAAAGGCCCGCTGCTGCTCCTACATGTCATATGAGGTGACTAAACAGGCGCTGCCTGGAGACTGATGGGCTCCGCCAGGTTAGAAATTTGCCCAAGACATACCTATGATGAGCAAGTCAATCATGTCCATACCAGATTGGTCGCAGTCTGGATTAATAATGACTGCGGGAACCGTCTCCCACCAGGGTGGATGTGACAAGTATACTACTGGTATAATCCCAACAAAGAGAATCCGTGGAAGAGATAACATCACCATAGCCAAATGGAATGTAAGGACGTTGAGACAAATAGGGAGGTTGAAAAAACTCACGTACAAAATGGAACAATACTCCTGGCACCTCCTAGGATTCTCAGAGGTCAGATGGAAGAACTTTGGAAAGACACTAACGGAAGAAGGCCACGTACTCTATTACTGTGGAGAGGACAAACATGTCAACAGCATAGGGTTTCTTGTGCATAAAGATATCAAGAATTCAGTATTAGGATGCCACCCAATATCAGCAGGCTTACTTCCATCCATCTAAGGGCAGTACCGTTCAGTATCTCAGTGGTACAAGTCTATGCCTCTATAACAGACTATGACGATGAGCAAATTGAAGATTTTTACAATCAGCTCCAAGACATCATCAATATGGTACACAAGAAAGATATCCTGATTGTACAGGGAGATTGGAATGCTAAAGTGGGTACTGACGCACAGGCAGATTGGCGAGATTATTGTAGCAGTAACCAATGAGAGAGGACTGAGACTTTTGGAGTTTGCCAGCTATAACAATCTGGTTCTTGCAAACACATTAGGAGCACGTAAAGCATCCAGATGATCAATGTGGCATGCACTTGCTGGTTTGCATCACAGTCAGATTGACTACATCATGGTGCAAAATTTTGTTGTGGATTTAGTAGAGCCAAAACGAGGAGCTTCACCAGTGCGGATATTAGAAGTGATCATGACCTTGTCATGGTAAACTTTTGGCTGCAGCTAAGGAAAATCATCAGGCCAAAGTTCAGCAGAATCAAGTTTGACTTAGAAGGACTTAGAGACTGAAGCATTGCAGAGTCATTCCAAGCAACGATCGGCAGCAAATTTGCTCCGCTGCTTTGCTCTATAGGAAGACCTAGAAACAATGACCAACAATTTCAATGCTGTAATGAATGAGGCAGCAATGGACATTCTTGGGAAACACCATAAGAAGACAAAACCTTGGGTCACAAATGAAATACTGCAAATGTGTGACAGAGAAATAGAGAAACAAGAACAGCACTGAGGGAGTTGATAAATAGAAAGCGATTGGCAGAAAGATCAAGAAAGGAATGAAGGTGGCCAAGGAGACATGGATCAAAAAACAATGCTCTAAAATTGAAGAGTGTATCAATAATAAAAATAGCAAATGAGCCTTCCAGATTGTAAAAGATTTGACGAAGGAAATATGGACCAAAGCTAACACAATTCAAGGCAAAGAAGGGAACAGTCTTACAGAAGAAAAGGACACCATCAATAGGTGGACAAACGGAGATCTTAGTGTCCTTCAACAGAGGAGGATGACTTTCCAATACTGCATGAAGAGGTGAAGACAGCTGTGAAATCACTCAAGAACAGAAAGGCTACAGGTATTGACAACATTGCAGCCAAACTGATAAAATTCAGAGGAGAAATAGTAATAGATGTACTCACCAAGATCTGCAACAAGATCTGGCAGACTGGTAAGTGGCTCTCCACGTGGACACAGTCACTAATCATCACTCTGCCAAAGAAAGGCACCTTGCAATTGTGTCAAAGTTACCAGACTATAAGCTTAATTAGCCATCCCAGCAAAGTGATGTTGAAAGTCATATTGAACAGATCGAAGCCACAAGCGGAGAATATCATCACTGAAGAACAGGCTGGCTTTCATGCTGGAAGAAGTACCACAGAACATATTTTCAATCTTCGTGTTCTATGTGAGAAGGACTTACAACACCAGCAGGACATCTACCACATCTCTGTTGACATAAAGAAGGTGTTTGACAGAGTATGGCATGAAGCTGTCCAGGCAACCATGAAGAAGTACAATGTTGGCCGTAAGCTTATTCTTACCATTAAACAACTGTATGCCAAGGCCAGCAGTGCAGTTCTCGTCAATGGCACAATAGGAGAGTGTTTTCATACCAGTGTTGGAGTCCAGCAAGGCTGCCTTCTTTTGCCCACACGGTTTAACATCTACTTGGAGTGCATAATGACTGATGCCCTAGAAGATCACATATGCACAGTCAGCACTGGAGGGCGAACAATTTCAAATCTTCTGTTTGCTGATGACATTTGCGGCCTGGCACGTAGTAAAGATGAACTTGCTAGCCTTGTGAAACAATTGGCTGAAACCTCCACAAAATACAGCGTGGAAATCAGTGCAAAGAAAACCGAGCTGATGACAAACAGATGTGACAGGATCAGCTCACATATCACTGTCAGTGGACAAGAGCTGGAAACAGTGAAACAGTTCAATTATTTGGGGGCAGTCATTACTGATGAAGGATCAAAGGCAGAAGTTCTGGCAAGAACTGTGCAAACAACAGCAACAGTAGCAAAGCTAAAATCAATTTCGAGGAACAAGTACATCTCCCTGGAATCCAAACTGAAACTGCTGCACGCACTGGTCATCTCCATTTTTCTGTATCCATCCATTCAAGTTCTGTCATAAGGATCCATGTATGCGAGACATGGATCCTTACGACAGAACTTGAATGGAAAATACAGGTAGTAGAAATGAGATACTTCCATAAAATCCTGGGCATCTCCTGCTTCGACCACATCACTAATGAAGAGGTCCGTAACATCATCATTCAACATGCTGGGTTATATGAAGACCTCCTTACGACCATGAAGAAGCGCAAGGTGAAGAGCAAGGTGAAGTGGTACAGCCATGTAACAAGATCATCTGGCCTTTCCAAGATCATCCTCCCAGGACCGTACAGGAGAAGAGAAGAAGAGGTAGACAGAAGAAGAGATGGATTGACAACATAAAAGAGTCAACAGGAATGGACTTCGCAGAGGCTCAAGTACTGACACGCAGTCGTCAGGGATGGAGACAATTGGTTGATTGCTCATCAGTGATGGTTCCCAACAGGCAATGCACTTACAGTAGTGATGATGATGAAGTTTCTAAACAGGTCAATATGCAGAATATAGATATAGATCAGTAGAAATACTGCAGCATCTCACCCTAAGAGCATGCCTACATGGGGATGTTAATTTGAATTATTTGTTTGTTCTAAGTGCATCATGGAAAAAGAGGTAAACGTTGAGGTGGCAAAATTTGCAGTTGATAAAAAAAAAACTGCTCCAGGTAGTTAAGTCCCAAGCAGACTGTGAAGAACTACAAAAGGATCTCTCAAAACTGGATGACTGGGCAACAAAATGGCAGATGAAATTCAGTGTTGATAAACGCAAAATAATGCACATTGGAAAACATAATCCCAACTATACATATAAAATGATGGGGTCTAAATTAGTTGTTAACACTCAAGAAAGAGATCTTGGAGTCATTGTGGATAGATCTCTGAAAACATCCATTCAATGTGCAGCGGCAGTCAAAAAAGTAATCAGAATGTTGGGAATCATTAAGAAAGGAATAGCTAAAGAGACAGAAAATATCATGTTGCCTCTATATAAATCTATGGTCTGCCCACATCTTGAATACTGCATGCAGATGTGGTCGCCCCATCTAAAAAAAGATATATTGGAATAGGAAAAGGTTCAGAAAGGTCAACAAAAATGATTAGGGGTATGGAGCGGCTGCTGTATGAGGAGAGATTAAAAAGACTGGGACTTTTCAGCTTGGAAAAGAGATGACTAAGGGGGAATATGATAGAGGCCTATAAAATCATGACTGGTGTGGAGAAAGTAAATAAGGAAGTATTATTTACTTCTTCTCATAACATAAGAACTAGTGTTCACCAAGTGAAATGAATAGGCAGCAAGTTTACAACAAGCAAAAGGAAGTATTTTTTCACACAACTCACAGTCAAGCTGTCCAACTCCTTACCAGAGGATGTTGTGAAGGCCAAGACTATAAAGGGGTTCAAAAAAGAACTAGATAAATTCATGGAGGATAGGTCCATCAGTGGCTATTAGCCAGCATGGGCAGGGATGGTGTCCCTAGCCTCTGTTTGCTGGAAGCTGGGTATGGGCAAAAGGGGTTGGATCACTTGATGATTACCTGTTCTGTTCATTCCCTCTGAGACACTTGACACTGGCTGCTGTCAGAAGACAGAATACTGGGCTACGTGGACCTTTAGTCTGACCCAGTATGGCCGTTCTTATGTTCTGAATATCACTGTTGCAAATAAACAAAACGCTTCCATTTTGGCCCAAGCAGATAATAAACTAATGGATCTGTAGAGACTTTTGAAGATGGCAGTCTCGCTACATCTGGAAGTTTCTTGTGTAAAATATAAGATAGGACACCCAAATATACCAGGAGTAGTTAATAGGCGGCACCGTGGCCCAAATCCGGACCACCAGGCACTTCTGAATGGATTGCAAAATCTTTTTATTTATTTATTATTGTTTTTGTGGTGTGAAAAATGTTTCTCTGGAGTCTGGATCTTTATTATATCTTGACCAAGAAATTTGGAACTTGACAAAAAATAATTGACTGCTCCTGAAATATACTGTATTTCTCTTTCAGACTCTTGGTAAGTTTTCCATAACCATACTATCCTATACTTTAATTCCACAGGTGTATGTGCCAGACGTTTGCTCTAGAAACTGGAAATCATGCACTAGCTTGCCAGGAACTAATATTAACACATTCATTTATTATTCTTTTTTTGTATATGTCTGGTTCAGCCAGTACATCATAATCTGTACCCTTAAACTAACAGCATATGATTGTCAGATTTTTTTCCCCTTTTGTTACAATAAAATATGCACTGCTATATTTCTAAGTGCATTTCTCATTTATATAATAAACAATTTATAATAGGGAACTATCTGACTGTTTGCACTAGCTAGTATAGTAGTGAGAGGCAGTTCTAAATCTCAGTCTTTCACCCCGATGGAAATACCAAAAGGATCCTTCTTTGAATTGGTGTATAGTCAAAGAAAGAAAGCTTATGCTTAATGAAATATGTTCTTTCTTTGGTTTACTATTAAGAGAGAGAATATATACTACAGAAATTGCTGAGAAACTACATAGCACTTTTTTTTTTGAACTATTGGAAATGCTATAGTTAGATAAGTGGAGCGATTAATATGATGGCATTTAAATATAGCACGTCAGATATTGAGACCCTTACTCAGGCAAATCCCCATTCACTTTAAGGATTTGGCCTATTAACACCAGCAACATTAAATTTGAATTATTTTTTTTCATAGCTTAAAAAAATATGAAGAATAACCTTTATGTGTGAGTCAGAAAATGAAAAAGTTCCAAATTTTGTTCTAACAAGACGATAGGTCACAGAGGTGAACTGAGTTTCCAAACTCAACAAAGACTGTGAATGGCTTGCCAATTACAGAACCAGTTTCTCCTCCCTTGGTTTTCACACCTCTACTGCTAGAACAGGGCCTCACCCTCCCTGACTGAACTAACCTCGTTATCTCTAGCTTGCTTGCTAGCATATATATACCTGCCCCTGGAAATTTCCACTACCTGCGTCTGACGAAGTGGGTATTCACCCACGAAAGCTCATGCTCCAAAACGTCTGTTAGTCTATAAGGTGCCACAGGATTCTCTGCTGCTTTCACAGATCCAGACTAACACGGCTACCCCTCTGATACTTGAGTTTCCAAAGTGAAGATTTCTAGATACCGTAGTATATACACCACTGACACTAGCTAAGCACATTATTGGTTTAGAGCCAGGTAGGATCTGTAACGTAGGAAAAGAATTTTTTACTTAGTCTGTGTAATGGTAAGTTTGCATAGAGCATGAGTGTTTTTACTGTAGTTTTGTAGTATGTTACTTTTTCTTGAGACAAGTGAGAAGGACAGCAGATTGGTACTCTGTTTCACACAAACAAGGATAAACATAACTTTGTGCAGCTCCTAATCTTTATGTTTATATTATTACAAAGAATCCTAGAATTCATATCTCTTGCCATACTCAGGATAATAATTTTCTGACACTGATGTCGATTTGTAAAAGTCCCAACAAAAACATGTTATATAAATTATTTTAGACTTTTGAGAGGCTAGACATAGACTGAACAAATGTAAGACTGTTGAGGAAAAAAAGAAACCAAAAATATTTCCAAAAGAAGTTGATTTTGAACTAGCATCTATTACAAACAGGGTGGTTGTTGGGGTTTTTTGTTTGCTTTTTGGACCCCATAGATGTTTGTTTTCTTGCATGATTGAGAAATGTCACCCTTCTGGAAGTTGATTTTTAAATACCATACAACATGTATCCAGTTTTCGTGTCTCTCCCAGCCTCCCATTTGGGTGCAACTATAGTGGGTGCTTGCTTCTGTTTCCTAATCAAGTTTTAGACAACTTTATGCTATGTTTTATTGGTGGAAGAACAAGGTAAATGAGATGAATAAACAGTAGGGTAAAATAGAGCAGGCTGAATTTTTTGTACAGAAAATTTTCCACTTAAAAAATGGCTTTGGCACAAGTAAAATTTTTCAATTATAAGTGTTTTTGATCAAATATTTCAGTTTTTTCAGTGGGGAAATTTTGAAACAAATAATTGTTTCCTTTTTAAAACTGAATTTATTTTTGAAATGGTGAATTTAACTTTTCCCTTGTTCTCCATCTTTTTTTCTCTTTTGCCATTGCTTTCTAATTTGGTTTGGTTTCCTTTTTCCACTGTAACTTGTCAAAATTTCCTCAACTTTGTATGAGTTGTGGTATCAAAAGAAAAAATGTAACATAACTTGCCATACTGAGATCTAATGGTACTTTAAGAAGCAGGAAACTGAACTAGATGGACTTCAGCTCTGATGCAGTTCCTTTGTTTCTATGTAAATTTTTCAAAAATGAGGTTTTGAAAAGTTGGAGTTGGAGTTGCAAAAGGAAACAAAGGAAGTGCTTATGGTAAAGTTATAGTATAAGATTGCACATTCAAAATACAGTGGATCAATTTTTGTTGGATTAACTTTATTACAATCAGTGGGGTATACAGCAGGGATGAATCTGGCCCAATGTTTTAGATCCATAATTGCAATAACTGTGGTTATTAGAAGATACTGTTTTATATACTGATAATACCAAGCAGTTTTTGTCTTCAAAACTATTTACAGACATCAGTTTATTAAAACTTGCAACACCTCTATAGCTAGATAGGCAAATATTACTATTCCCATTTACAGATGCTGAGAAATGGCCAGAAAAGTTATTTGACTTGTCTGTGATCACAGCTGTGGAGACATCACTGTTGGGATTGGAATTTAGGAGTTTCAGGCTTTTAAATCTATGCTTAGATCAGACAATGACACCTCTCACCAGCACTTAGAGGTCTGTCAGAGAAAGCCAGCACAGACCTACAAAATGAAAATTACATATTCTAAAAAATCTCTCTAATTTGGTCATCTTTATTGAGTGAGTTTCTGTGGATTCTAGTTAGAACGCTCATAATTAAAATAGCTATTTTTCAGATAATCATACGTTAGCTTATTAAGCAAAATAAAATAATTCTTTTTCATGATGTCCCTATTACATGAAGCTTGTTTTCAGCAGATGTTGATACTAAACAGTTAGCAGAGAGGGTGGTGAAATAGGTGGAGCATTTTCCAGCTGTGTTTTATTTAATGTATGACTGTTGTGATACAACGCAGACTGAAACCAGATATATCCATGGAACAGCTGCCTTCCTTGAACCACGTTAATTTTCTCATGAGATAGAGAACTCAGTTTGGTGTTGATTATGAATATTTACATTTCAGACATTTTATATATGTAAGTGTGTGTGTATGTGTAGATAATGAATGTATATGTGTATAATAAATACAGATTTATATCTAGATATTAGTTTATTTAATCAGATCCTGATTTCTCTCAATCTTTCTAATCTATAGTTATCTAAAGAGTAAGAAAGTTCACATCATATAATTTTTCATTCTGCCTAAGTTATGTAACATGTAGTTTTAAAATTAAGAAATTTTCTTGTAATGTATTTGATTGCCATTTCACTTTTATCGTGTATGTCTGTCTGAACTTGTAAAAAGCAACAAAGAGTCCTGTGGCGCCTTATAGACTGACACAGGGGTCGGCAACCTTTCAGAAGTGGTGTGCCGAGCCTTCATTTATTCACTCTGATTTAAGGGTTCGCGTCCCAGTAATGCATTTTAACATTTTTAGAAGGTCTCTTTCTATAAGTCTATAATATATAACTAAACTATTGTTGTATGTAAAGTAAATAAGGTTTTAAAAATGTTTCAGAAGCTTCATTTAAAATTAAATTAAAATGCAGAGCCCCCCCCCAGACTGGTGGCCAGGACCTGGGCAGTGTGAGTGCCACTGAAAATCAGCTCGCCTGCCGCCTTCGGCACACATGCCATAGATTGCCTACCCCCGTGCTAGGCAATGTACAAACAGTTCAAATAGAAATTATTTCAGGGAAGTTTTATGGCCCATGTTACGCAGGAGGTCAGTCTTGATGATCATAGTAGTCCCTTCTGCCTATAGAATCTATGAAATACCTTGAATGGTGCCTTGAAATGTATTAAGTACTTATAACAATGTGTTCCACCTTTTATTTAGCTGCGACACT
>NC_133774.1:27807149-27822366 GCF_003597395.2 Chelonoidis abingdonii
TTCACATTTGAGTTCTTTCAGAACTCTTGGGTGAATGCCATCCAGTCCCAGTGACTTATTAATGTTAGGTTTCTCAATTAATTCCAAAACCTTCTCTAGTGACACTTCAATCTGTGACAGTTCCTCAAATTTGTCACCTACAAAAGCCGGCTCAGGTTTAGGAATGTCCCTAACATCCTCAGCCATGAAGACTGAAGCAAAGAATCCATTTAGTCTCTCCACAATGGCTTTATGGTCTTTAAGCACTCCTTTTGTATCTCAATCATCGAGGGGCCCCACTGGTTGTTTAGCAGGCTTTCTGCTTCTGATGTACTTAAAAAACATTTTGTTATTATGCTTGGAGTTTTTGGCTAGCTGTTCTTCAAACTCCTCTTTGGCTTTTCTTATTACATTTTTACATTTAATTTGGCATTGTTTATGCTCCTTTCTATTTACCTCACTAGGATTTGACTTCCATTTTTTAAAAAAAGTCTTTTTATCTCTCACTGCTTCTTTTAAAAAGAAGTGAGAGCCTGAGCAGAGAGGGGAATGACGGAGGGGTTAAGAAGGGAGTTGAAGGTGGCAAAGAAGTTGCTCGGATTACAGGTATGATAATCAGGGTGATGAAGCAGAATTGTTTGGTTAGGAGAATGGCAGAACTGAAGGAGGAGAGAACAGATTTGTAGAGCGGGAAGTCAGCTAAGTCACAGCATTTTCAATAAATAAATGGTTTTTAGGGGTGATCCATGACTGGGTCAGCCCGGGGAGCCTTACAGTGGGAGAGGGGGTGGAGGAGAGTGTAGAGTGAAGGAGACCATCAAATGTGTTAGTAGAGCGGAAGAAGAGGTCTGGGAGTGGAAGAAAGTTCATTTTCAATTAATTGGAAGTCATGGAAAGACCAGATGGTGTGGAGAGGGATAAGGGCACAAATGAACAGTGTTGAAAGAGACCAGATGGTGGGCAAGAGTGGGAAAACAGCAGTGGAGAGATCAGGGAGATGAATGGTTG
Organism: Chelonoidis abingdonii; assembly: GCF_003597395.2. Classification (NCBI taxonomy): domain Eukaryota; kingdom Metazoa; phylum Chordata; order Testudines; family Testudinidae; genus Chelonoidis; species Chelonoidis abingdonii. The sequence continues at coordinate 27,808,137 of NC_133774.1, forward strand.
GTGAAGATCATATCAAGTAAATGGCTATTTTGTTGAGTTTGAGAGTTGACTTAAGTCTGCAGTTCAAATGAGGAGGGAAGTTGAAGTTACTGAACATGAATGTGGAAAACTCAGAGGAAGATGCAAAGCTGGAATTCAAAATCAGAGGAAGGTAGATGGAGAGGAGCTGGGAGGATAGTAGATGATGGGGATTGGAAGGGAAGGAAGAAAGAGGAAAGGAGGGTTTGGAAGCAACAGTAGAGGAGAAACCTAACACCCCCATCACCTTCCTTTGGTGAAGAGTCTATGAAGATTCTATAATCTGCAGAGACAAGATAGATAAAGATTATATAATTTCTTGCTATGTAATTGGAGAATCCCTAACTCAGTGGGCCCTGGAGACTGATTGGGATATGTTAGCATTACCACAGTATTATTAATAATAAATAAAAATATAATAATTTAAATGAAGTGAGAGAGAATGAAGGACTAATCGATTTTGGGAAGTCATTCCAAGCATATGAGATAGCATGGAACAAGTCTAAAAAATTCAGGTTAAAAAAAGTAAATACACAGCAAAACCCAAATATTTTATGCAAATATTTTTTTAACAATATAAATACTTATTCAGAAATTGTACTATAAAACACCAAAGCACATCTTTAAGAAGGCTTGTTTATTACAAGTTGTAATCTGTCTTCCTCCTGTTTAGCTTAAATCTAGTGCTGATGCATCTTGTGATGAAATGCAGTAACATGCATTATTCTCTTCAAAGTATCTTGCCAGACCCTACTCTGGTGGCTGCGGCGGTTTTATTAATATCAACATTTGTTATACTTATACCCAGAGACTTCAATCAGGATTAGGGCCCCATTATGCTAGGTACTGTGTAAATCAATTTAAAAGACAGTCTCTTCCTGGAAAAGCTTACAGTCTTCAGCTGTAGTCTTGCAAGCTGCTCCATGTGGTGTTCCATGTGGTATTTTGGGCAAGCTGTGTAGTGTTCCATTGACTTCAGTGGAACACCAGATGGGCACAGTGGTCCACCTGCATGATGCTGAGACCTCCAGATTTAAGTTGATACAGCAGGAGGGAAGACTCTAAATCCTATATGTTTTCCTTAACTTTATAGAGAGCAGTGTTTTTAAGGAATGGTTTAAATTTACCCACTCACCCTCAAGCAGTTCTAAATTATGCCATTGGAAATTGAATCTTAGTGCACCAGAACAGCACCTTGCAGAGGCACTGAGATCTTGATTTGAAAGGTGTTAATGTAACTGGAGGATGCTTTACAAAATATCTGTTACCCTGAAAGATCCCAAAGTCTTTTGGCTAGAAGTTGATGTTGCCATAAAATGTTAATTGCCCAATTTATTTAGGACTCTAGGACTGTTTCTAAAGTAAGTGCTAGATTAAAGCAAATGCAGTGCTTACTTCCTTACATTTGAATGAAACCATGTGTTTTGACAGAATATCTTTCCATTGCTTAACAATGTGCAGAAACATTTAGTCTGATCTGAATGATTAAAATCCAGTATTTTCATATTTTGTAAAAAACAACTCTACAATTTGCAGCTGGTAACTTCAGATTCACAGTTTATTAAGGTGAAGTCAGAACTCGCTGCTTTTTCATATGTAAACTTCATAATAATTAATTAATTAAAAATTATTTGCAGCAGATAACTTTGAGATTCGACAGTTTTCCAGTTTTTACTAATGTATATGTATAAATTTCAAATTTGTATGTGTTAATGGTAACTGATGAATCATAAACTTTAAAGTTAACATGAAAGAGAAGGAGAGAAAAAATGCCAACATGTAAATAAATGTGACTGAAACTGCCAAAAAGAAGGTATTCAAGTAAAATACTAAACCCTCTTGACTTATTTCCCTTCTTCCTCCCTCATGCCCTGTAAGTTAACAGGATTCTCACTCTCTTCTATTTGTGTTTCCATTGTTTGTGTACTTCACAAGAATCTGATCTGCTTCCCTCTCCACTCGATATTGGAACACAATGTATAAATAAAAATAGGATGTGATCCTGGAAGGCACTGAGCTTCTCATATGAGGTTCTAAGCACCATTCAGGCCTGTTTAAGGCAATAGAAGTTGAGTGCACTTAGACTGGGGCCAATGTATTCTGGGTGGTATTGCTTTGCTGACATGTAGTCAGAGCAGTGGGGAAATATGTGCCAAAATCTTGCTTAATTTTGAAATAAATAAAACAACTCCCACCCATCCCAGCAATTTACTTTCTAGCACCCTGATAGCCTAGTTTGGTTTTCTAGGGATTTTTCTTTTCAAATTTGTATATTTAAAAATTGTAGTAAAATAACCTGAGTATGCTTCAGATAACTCAGTAACAATTGTACACCTGTAAACTTGGCTCATAAAAAGCAACAGCCTCTGTTTGCCAGAAGCTGAGAATGGGTGACAGGGAATGGATCACTTGATGATTACCTGTTCTGTTCATTCCCTGTGGGGCACCTGGCATTGGCCACTGTCAGAACACAGGATACTGGGCTAGATTAACCTTTAGTCTGACCCAGTATGGCTGTTCTTATGTTCCTTGTACAATATTTGCGATAAAACACTTGTTCTTTGAGGTTTAGCTGAGTGTACCATGATTACCCTGTAAACAGGATGCACTCTCAACTTATTTAAATATTTCACAGTGTGTTGCAAAATACAAACCTTATCCTCTCACACCTCACCCCCACCCCAATCCCTGTGCTGTTTCAAGGGATTTAGTGCTGATAAGACTGGTTTGTTTAAAGCAGACACCTTGTCTTGGGAAAATCAAATATATGAAACAATTAATAGATCACAATACCAACCAGTAGAATATATTGTGTACAATCACAGAAGTATTGTTAGTAAAACAAACATTACTGTTCCTTGGAGAAATGTGTGTTTCTCTTTGTGGAATTCATGTAAGTTTTAAACATTGATCAAGAAATCATATTAATTTCTCTTGGCCTGATAAAACAATTAAAAGCTGTAATTTTTTGGTCATGATTAAGATCTTTTATTTAACCACACTGTAGTTTAATGTATGTATCTGCTTATTATCACTCAGACTCTACAATATCTTTTAGACTTATTGAAATGGGGTGTCAGTTTTGTGTGTGATCTTTGAAGTCTTACAAAGATCGTGAGAAATGGCATTTGAAAAATTATTGAAGTAATTTTGCTGCACTATGGTTAGTTCTCTGTATGTCCTCTGAAAACTTGCCCATGCTGTTGTTTGCTGAAAACAGTCAAGAGAATATTTCTATTGTACATGACGCTGTTCAGAGTTTTTGTAAGTGCTATGTTTGCATAGGCAAATTTAGAGATACCTACAGACTGAAACTGTGGTGTTATAGTAGTGTTAATATTTTGTCAGACATACGGTTTTAACAAGATTTCATAAGAGAGAAACTCATCATAGTTCAGTCGGTTCTTTTTTGAAGGGAAAAAACCAAACCCCACAAGCCTTTGACGGTAGCTGGGCAAGTCTATTTGGAAGCAATCAGGATTTTTAATGAGAGAGCCACGAGAGTGTTTTCCAACTTAGAATAAGAAATATGTTTTTAGCAGGTATTTAGAAAGGGGAAATATCATAAATGTTGACACACAAAAAGGCTAGCAAAGCGAGTTATTTTAGTGGCATGGGTTAGATACTAGTTTATGAAAAAGTGCACAGGGACATTGCTTTTCTATAGTTGAACATTTTCCACATGTAATGTAAAAACCAAAAGGGGATAGTGTGCAGTAACTTTTCATTTATTAGTGATATTTATCGTTGTTTGTTGGCCAGCAAGGACTTTTGTCTCAGATATAAAGTTTGACAGTACAGCCAAAGGTTCATAGGAGACTTAATTTTTAAAACTGTTAGGAGAATATTTTGTAATACTATTGAGAACCCATGTTCCCAATCTAGGATTTTTGATGTTTCTCTTGATTGATTCATTTTAAATAGTTTGAAGCTATTTGGTATAGTTAATACTGTCTGTGAGAAATCAGTAGATGGATGAGAAAGCAAAGACAGAAGGCATTCTTGTCCGTATGTCCTAGATCATATTCTTTTGTCGACTTGCCTTCTTTGTCTGCAACTCCATTTAATCAAGTGTTTCAGGTTTTTTACCCCAATTGTCTTCCCTGAGACCTTTAGATAAAATAATTGAATTTATGTGAGTCAGCTTCATACATCACTTTCAATGGAGAAAAGGGCAAGAGGTCTTTCACTTCCTGTTTGGTTATACCAGCCTGTGAATTATGTTAAAGTTACTCTCTGTTGTTTTAAAAAAAAATGATTAACTGTCTCGCCCCTCAAAACTGAGAATTCATCAGATCAAGGTTTTCACATTTGGTTCTTAAATTTTTTAGCACTGAAATAAATCTTTGTGGAAAAGCTTCATAATATAGCAAGCAAGGTTCCTCACCACAGGGCAATATAAAGATGCAATTATTGAAATTAAGGATGGTAAAAGATCTATTGCATCATCTATTCTTTTGCTCATGTAGGATTGTTTCCCACATTATATTTTCTCCCTGCTGCTTGAAAGAGCTGTAGATAAAAAAAAAAAAATCTGTATTTAGTACTATTTAGAAATGCTACTATACCATTGCAGTGTGGAAAATCACTACTGGAATGTCTATATAAAATGTATAAAAGACTATTGCTGGGTATAGGAGGACACATGACTATGCGATCTTGGCAAAGAAATTAGAAAAACAGAAACAACGAAAAAATACACCAACATTTAGTACAGTTGGAAAAACAAAACTTATACACAGTGAATAAAATAGTCACAATGTTCATAACCAATAATTACAGAAGTAGGAAAAATTGTATAAAGGAATCTTAAGCATGCTAACAATGCTTGAAAACATGTTTGAGAGGGAAAATAAGGTTGCAGAGAAGGATGAAGTAATCGTGGATAAACTCTAACACCTAAAGTTTCATGAATCTTGTTCGGCATTGGTGAGACCACTTCTGGAATAATGTGTCCGCTTCTACCATTTAAAAAGGAAGTTGAAAAATTAAAGTGTTCAGAAAAGGGCTAGAAGAATAATTCAAGATGTGGTAAACACACACTACAGAAATTTAAAGAGTTCAGTCTATTTAATTTACTGAAGGGAAGCAATGTGTGATGGTCTGTAAGAACTTACCTAGCAAGAAGATACCACATGGCTCTTTAATCTAACAGACATAACCATATCCAGTATTGGGAGTTGGAGTTAGAGGTAGATAATGCTATTAAATATCCTTCACAGTGTTTGGCAGAGATAAGGGCATGGATGAGAGCAAGCTGAATGTCTTCTTCCAAATAAAACATAGGTAATATTGGTAGGTTTGAAAAAGAAATTGGAAGATATGGCAAAAACTATTGTCCCTCTCTGACTGAGAATATATCTTGGCTTTGTGTCAGTTGTGATCACAGTTCTGATTACATTGCCAAGTCTCTCTGGATGTGATCACCCTTCAGTGTGAACTGTGACAGCTTTTTTCAGTTGCCACATTTTCTTTCCCTGCCCCCAAAATTCCCACCTTTTGTCACCACAGAACGAAACTATTGTAATGTGCTGTACTTGGGGTGACATCTTGTATATCTATCTATTCAAAAGCTACAACTACTGCAGAATACAGCAACACATTTATTAAATGAAACACATTGCTGTGAGTGTCTTCCTCTGGTGATTCATAATTTACACTGACTGCCTGTGTGTTTCCCGGTAAAAATCTTGGTATTGACTTATAAACATCTAAGTGGATTTCACGGTGGGAGACCAGACTTCATGGTCCGTGACACATTTTTCATGGCCGTGAATTTGATAGGATCCTACTCATAGCACACGCAGCCCCAGGGAGGACATGGGCTCAGGAGCAAGGGATGGAGAGCAGAGCGGGGACCAAGCAGCTACCCTTCAAGGAAGGGGAACAGCAGAGCTCCTGGCTCAGCACAGCTATGGGAGCCGGGGAAGGACCCCCCAACATCCTGATAGCCAGGAGCTGCCTCCTGACTGTCAGCTTTTGGTCCCTGCTCCGGGCAAGCTCCATGCAGCAAGGAGGAGCTGGAGCAGAAACTGCTGCCACCACAAGAGGAGCAGGAACAAAAAGCACACTTGGCCAGGCAATAATGGTGCTTCCAGCTGCTTCACTGGCTTCCTGCAGCACTGCTCCTCCACCGCTGGGAACGCTGGGATACATCCCGAGGACTTCCGGAACCTGAGTCAAGCTGGGGCCGCATGCACACGGGAAAGCAATAGGGTGCAGACCCTAGGTCCTAGCTTAACACAGGCTTGGATCCTCCAGCCCTGTGGGGTTCTAGGACCCAAGGTCTGAGCCCTGGGTTAGCACTATTGATGTATGGACAGAAGGGGGATTAGGCTTGAGCCCAGGCTCAAGCCTGGGTTTATCTTACTGTGTAGGCATACTCAAAGAGAACATAAAGTTAGAAATGAGTGAACAATAAAGGGAAAAGTGAGCTTGGGTGAACCATAGGGGGTGAAAGGGTGTATAGGGAGAGAGGAGGTCAGAGATGTAGATAGGGGAATAACTGTGTATGGCTGTGCGTTTGCAGCTGGAATATAGTTGCAGAATATAGCAAAATATTAGTAAGTAATCTCTTCTTCTGCAGTTCTACAATTCAGTAAGAGATTAGCACACTAGAAACTTCCTCAGAGTCTTACATGCCCCACTTTCTACACCATCCACCTCAAATTAATGCCTGTGTTTTAAAAATAGCTACAAAATGTTAGGGACAAAAAAAGGGGGAGGGGGGAAACCTTGGCTGGAACAAATCTGTTGTGTTAAAAAAGCATTAGAAACTTGGAAAATCATCAACTAACTGAAACATTGTATCCTTGAAATGTGGTCTGAAGTTCACAAGTTTCATTTATTTTATGTATCATGTAACTCTGAAGGTACCTTGAATTTCTGAGGTATATCATAACTGCATATGCATCACCATGTCTAGCTTCTTCCTGCTAGGATTGATGAACATGTTTTATTTGGGATAGTGTTTTTTTGCAATGTGAATCCCTGTTCCCTTACTTCCGGATAGAGACCACTTATTTGTGGGAAGCAGCTTTTTCAATGCTTGGTCATTTCCTGTCTTCATTATATTCCAACCCTCATCGCCTCCTCTCTGACTTCACTACTTCCGATGTTGTTCCCCTTCAGTCCATCCAAACTTTCTGCACAGAACATATTCCTTACTTGCTGCTCTGACCATGTTGCTTCCCTTTTGAATCCTTCTCTGGCTTCCTCTTACCTTTTAATTCCATTGTCCCCTTAAAACTCTGCAAAAGTGTGCGCCTGCCTATGTTGCTGCTCTCACTTTGCCCTGTTATCCCATCTCTCATTTTTGATGCCTCATTGGAACTTCCTCCTTTTCTTATGTGCCAACTGTGCTCCCTGTCTCTTTGTCAATTATTCCTTAATGCACATGTCCACCACAAAGCCAATTGACTCTAATTTGCTGAACAAGTGTGTTTTGTTGTGCTACAAAACACACTCAGCTTGTTTTATTAAATGCAGCCTCTAGTTATCTAGTGCATTACGTGTCTGAATTATTGTGGCTTTTTAAATTGTAACCTCCCTCGGGTAGGGATCTCCGTCTTACTCTCTGTTTTCTACAGTGCTGCAAACACTATTGGCATTCAGTAAATTATCATAGCATATTTTGGTCTTTTCCATAGATTTATCTATACCCAATCTGTTCATAAATTAGAGCAAGGCTTTCCTTGTATTCTGTGAATAATTAGTTCATTCTGATCATGATATATGGTATAAAACCTTTAAAATGTCATGTGGAGGTCATAAAGACATCCCCTGTGGACCCCAGAATTCTTTTGCTGGGACTAATATTAAATACTTTGCAAAGGAAAGAATGTGTTACTGTACATTTTGCTGAAATGTACTAAAACTATCACTATTGTCAAATATTTGGGGACTTGATATGACATGAGCTGTCTATATAACAGGAATGGGGCTCCACAGTGATTGGTAGATTTAGGCTTAGGTAACTGAGATGGGTGTATATTTATGAAGCAATTTGGTGATGCTTTTTAAAACTAAGGGCTGGAGGAAAGCCAAGAGCTGTTGAGGAGCACATGTTTTGCACATCCCTTAGGGGAGAATCTATAAGTGGAAATTCCCTATATCCTAATAAGGAGGAGAGGATGGAAGATGATAAAATACAGGTAGGATTTGATGAGAAAGAGTCAAAAGAAAAAAAGTCCCATTCAATTACAGCATGTAATGGCAGACAGCTAAAAAGTGACAAGTTTTTAAAGTGCTTATACACCAATGCTAGAAGTCTAAATAATAAGATGGACAAACTAGAGTGTCTCATATTAAATGAGGATATTGATATAATCAGCATCACAGAAACTTGGTGGAATGAGGATAATCAATTGGACACGGTAACACTAGGGTACAAAATATATCGAAGGACAGAACAAGTTGTACTGATAGGGGAGTGGCACTATATGTGAAAGAGAGCATAGAATCAAATGAAGTAAAAATCTTAATTGAACCAAACTGTACCACAAAATCTCTCTGGATAGTAATTCTATGCTTCAGTAATAAGAATATAGCCATAGGGGTAGATTACTGACCACCTAACCAAGGATGGTGATAGTGACTTTGAAATGCTCAGGGAGATTAGAGAGGTTATTAAAATAAAACACTCAATAATAATGGGGAATTTCAGCTATACCCATATTGACTGGATACATATCACCTCAGCAAAGGATGCAGAGATAAAGTTTCTTAACATCTTAAATGACTGTTTCTTGGAGCAGTTAGTCTTGGAACCCACAAGAGGAGAGGCAATTCTTGATTTAGTCCTAAGTGGAGCACAGGATCAGATCCAAGAGGTGAATATAGCTGGACCGCTTGGTAATAGTGACTATAATATAATTAAATTTAACATCCCTGTGGTGGGGAAAACACCACAGTGGCCTAGCACTAGCATTTAATTTCAGAAAGGGGAACTACACAAAAATGAGATTAGTTAAACAGAAATTAAAAGATACAGCACCAAAAGTAAAATCACTGCAAGCTGCATGGAAACTTTTTAAAGACACCATAATAGAGGCTCAACTTAAATATTTTCCCCAAATTAAAAAACATCGTTCTTTTTTGGTTTTCTTACTAAACAACAAAGTAGAACAAACAGTGAGAGGCAAAAAGGCATCCTTTAAAAAGTGGAAGTTAAATCCTAGTGAGGAAAACAGAAAGGAGCATAAACTCCGGCAAATTAAGTGTAAAAATTTAATTAGAAAGGCCAAAAAAATAATTTGAAGAACAGCTAGCCAAAGACTCAAAAAGTAATAGCAAAACATGTTTTAAGTACATCAGAAGCATGGAACCTCCTAAACAACTGATGGGGACACTGGACAAACAAGGTGCTCAAGGAGCACTCAAGAACGATAAGGCCATTGCGGAGAAACTAAATGAATTTTTTGCATCGGTTTTCATGGTTGAGGATGTAAGAGAGGTTGTCAATCCTGAGCCATTCTTTTTAGGTGACAAACCTGAGGAACTGTCCCAGATTGAGGTGTCATTAGAGCAGGTTTTGGAACAAATTGATAAACTAAACAGTAATAAGTCACCAGGACCAGATGGTATTCACCCAAGAGTTCTGAAGGAACTCAAATGTGAAATTGCAGGACTACTAACTGTAGTTTATAATCTATCATTTAAATCGGCTTCTGTACCAAATGACTGGAGGATAGCTAATGTGACACCAGTTGTTTTAAAAGGGCTCCAGAGTTGACCCCGGCAATAACCAGGCAGTAAGCCTGATTCAGTGCAGAGCAAAATATGTTGAAACTATAGAAGGATTGTAGGTTTATTGTCAGTGTGGCCCACTATCCCCTGGGGGTTTCAGTGTCGTTACAGTATTTTGCTTGTATTTCTGCGACTACATCCATGTGGCTCCATCTCCCCACCTTCGGAGATTTTTGGTTTTCCATCTAAGGAGTACCGGTGTTATTCCATAAGAAACAGCATCCATCCTAAGAACTGCTCATTTTTCATAGGAGGTCAGTCGTCAAGTGGGATTGAACCTGGTTCCTGATCCAGCAGTGGTCAATAATGCTTCGCAACGTAGTAGGTGTTTGGGAATGACCCATCTGGTTTCCACTTTGGGTTCTGAACCGGCCGACGGGCTGATACGGGTATTCCCATTCTTATCTGGTCTAGGTTTGAAACAGTTGATAACGTTTATTTGGTCCTTTGGCATTTGCATTTGCCACCCTTTTCTGCTAAGGGTCCACTGAGGTGTGACTCACTCTAGCATGTACTTGGTCTTCAGGGATCGTACCCAATGCAGGCTCTTTCAAATCTAAGAAGGCCTCAGTGTCATCACCTGCCTTGTAAGTTGAGAAATTTTTGTGCGGCTGACCACAAACTGGCGAAGGGTGATTAGATTGCTGCGTTCTGATGCTTTAGCTGTTCAATTCAAGCCAAGGCCTGCGGATGGGCCTCAGTCTCTGTTTTCCATCTCTTGTTGGAAGGCTGCATCTTGTTCTGCGTCCTTGTTGCTGAGCCTTTCATCTCTTCGTTGTGCTCCTCTTTGGCTGCTTGCTCTCTTTTGTAAGCAGTGTCTTTTTTCTTTTCTTCCAGTCTCCCCATCTCTGTATTTTTTTTTCGCTAGGGTCTCGCCTGTGATCGGCACTTATTGATTTGTTCCCTGCTCTATCTCCGGGCTCGTCCTGCTTTAGTGGCCATCTTTCTGGCAGTCCATGTTCTGTTTTCGTTGTGTTGAGGTGGCCCTCTGGTGGTTATGTCTGAACTGCTGGCTCTCTGTTGTCTCCTGGCAAACAGTGCCTCAGCACCGAGTCTTTTTTTCTTCTGGCACTTTTACTAGAAAACCAGTTTATTTGCAATGTGTTATTGCTGGCTTTAATTTTCCATTGGGGACTTCTCAGTTTAACAAAGACCCTTCATGTCTCCTTGCTAAAAAATGTAAGCCCAAGCTGAGAGAAGAGAAACCGAAAAAAATTCCTCTGGCTCCTTTTTAAACTAAACCCTTTCTCTCTGCTAAAAACCCTAGCGGGAAAGAAGAAAATAATATTCCTATTGGCTTCTGGATTCCTTAATCCCACGCTGCCAACCATATCAATAAGCTCTTTCGCAAACAATCTGGACCTTAAGCATCCAAATCTGGGTGCTGTGCATAGACCTCACAAGCTCTAATTACCAGCCTGGGATTTATTCGATGCACGCGAAGCACAAGAATCAGTGCCTGGGTACACTTGAGCCCCTACCTAAAACCTTCCAGAGGGAACCCCCAAGACTCAGATGCTTTGAGTCCAACAAAGGGAAATAAACCCTTCCCTCCTCCTCCTCTCCCACCCAGACTTTCTCTCTCTGGCTAACCTGAGTATTGATTGCAATCTCTTACATTCGCCAATACCTAAGAAGTCATGTCTCCTTTATTCCAATTGTCAGATTACAAGATGAACATATATTTGTTTGTGAATCGTTCACCCAGATGGTTTTGTAAGGGAAATCATGCCTCACCAATCTACTAGATTCTTTGAGGAGGACAACACAAGCAATTGGATCCAAAGGGGTTCCCAGCTGTACAGTGTATCTAATTAGATTTTCAGAAAGCTTTGAAGGGTTCCTGCACAGCAAGCTCTCGCAAGAGTAAGCAGGTCATGGGATAAGAGAAGTCTATCACGGATTGGTACTTGGTAAAATAGTAACAAGCGATACAATAAATGGTGTTTTCAGAATAGAGGCGTAATGTGTGTCCTTGGGGTCTGTATTAAAGGCCCAGTCCTGTTCAACATATTCATAATAGGATGGGCAAGAGTTAAACAGTGAGGTTGCAAAATTTGCAGGTACAAATAGCTCAAGATAATTATTTAAGTCCCGGGAGAGTGCGAAAGCTCAAAAGGTCTATCTTAAACTGGGTGCTGGGACAAAAATGGAAGAGCAGAGAACTTCAATGTTATAAATGCAAGGTAATTTGCAGACATGGTGGGGAAAACATAATGCCCAAGCTATACATATAAAATGATGGGGTCTTAATTAGCTGTTACCCTACCAAGAAGAGCTCTTTAGTTCATTGGGATAGTTCTCTGATAGAGTCGCACTCATTGTACACGTAGTCCGTAGTCAATAAGTAGATAGAGTAAGGGTAATGGGGTTAAGTTTCTTTTTACCTGAAAAGGTGTAAAACCAAGACACCTGACAGAGGACGCATCAGAGAATGGGATCTCGTTTAAAAGTCAGGGGCGGGAATTTGTATACATCACGGGTCTTTTTTGTTTCTCGCTGTGAAGTAAACACAGGTTTCTCCTAACTCCTCTCTATTTCACATATTATACCAACAAATCTGTCGAGTACGTAAGTGAACCAAAGCAAGTCGCTACTGAGCGAGCTTTGGTTGTACGAAATAGAATGTGGATGGTCTGATGTTCTTTTGTTCGCTTTATTCGGCTGTGAGTTTAACTTTCACGCTAACTGCACTCTTTATCTCCAAGTTTCTCCTACACATCTGTGATGTAAAAGAACCCCAGCAATGTACGGGCTATGAGAGAGACTTGGTGTATTTACATGTATGTGATTTGTTGGACGGGTTAATCGGCCAGCTATCTTTGTTAAATAATATAGCTGGTTCTTTAATTTTTCCTTAGCAAGAGTCCTGTATTGAGTTTTCTAATCGATTATGTTTATATTTTCTCTTTCTTCTTTTTCTATAAAGTTTCTTTTTAAAACCTGTGAAAGTTCTTTTCCTAGGGAGGCAGAGGGGGAGGGAACGCTAATCAAAAATTCGGTGTCCGTTCACCTCCGTATTGTCCCAAGGGCGGGAAAGGCCTAGAGGAACAAATGGTGGGGAGGGGATTTTTTGTCACTGACTAGGTATAGGGACTAGCCTCGGGGAAGCTAGTTGGTCTGTCTCCGGTTTGTATTCAAGGAGGAGGCATTAGCATTGCACCGGCCTAACCAGAAGGGGGGGAAGCTGGGAGGGGAGAGAGAGAGACGGCTCCTGGAAATCCTTGGGGGTTCCCCAAAGGAAGAGTTTGGGGGCACCGAGAGAGGGACAGGGAGTCAGCTTCTAAATAAATACTGACCTGGTGCAGCGATAATAATTCCAAGTTGTGAGGTCTTGGGGCGGAGTTTTAGGTAAGCCCCCGATTTTTGGACGCTAAGGTCCAAGGGACTGGGACGGGAGCTAGATTACCACATGAGTGGCGCAGTGTGGGATGTCAAGAATCCAAAAACGCAGTAGCTACCTTTATTAATTTTTTTGTCCTTCTAGGCAAGTAGCAAGGTCAGAAGGAATGGGATTTTACAGGCAGACACAGAGAAATTTTTCTTTTTCCCCTGCTGTTTCAGGCGTTCGCATTTTTTAGTAGGCTCATACTACACAGCCATTAAGCTGTGGGTAAAACATAAGCATTCCTAGAAGAGTGCTGTCTAGCAAATAGACACACAGTAGGCAATGAGGAAAGAATTATTGGTTTAAAGTGCCAGAGAGAGATTTTTTCTGCTTGCTTTTAGCAGCTTGAATTTTTTTTTCCTGCTATGTTAGCAGCTTGAATTTTTTTTTCTGCTTGCCTCTTAGCAGCTTTGCTTGTAGCAAAGTATTAAGAAACCCATTAACGGTCGTGCTGGTGAAAAGACAATGCAACTCCTTGCGAGTCAAACTAGTATTCCAGCCAGCAAACCAACACACAGCGTGAGATTACAGTTATGCTTTTGTTAGGACAATTGAAGCTCAATCAAGACAATGAGTCACAGCCAGTCAATAGCAGTTGCTCAGGCCAATCTCAGGAGAAAAAGACAGCTAATTCAGGGGCAAAACCGCCAGAAGTGTCACTCCAACACAAGAAAACAGAAACCATCGTTCCAAGAAGAGCAGACAAAGGAAGAGCCCGCAACAAGCCCTATGACGACGAAAATTAAACATAGAAGACAGCTGGCACTAATTAAGGCTAACAAGAAGCCCGAGAGGTCCTCAGCATCACCAGAGAGATCAAGCAAGCCAAAGAGGCAGCACAGCAAAAGAAACTTCTGGAACTAGAGCTGGCATACACCATAAAAACACAAGAAGGAAGACGCCTTCCAACGACAGCTGCAACACAGAGAGAGGCCCATAGCAGGTCTACAGAGGAGCTGGCTGGTCAAATGGCTCTAAGCCACTCTAACCCGCGCCTAGTGTGTGGTACAACCGCAACAGGAACATTTCCAACTACTAAGCAGGTGAGCACACACGCGCACACAATCCGCTGTCTGT
>NC_133774.1:27822391-27825590 GCF_003597395.2 Chelonoidis abingdonii
GGGCAGGCTGGGGGTTGGGGGCCAGACTCGGGGCTCGATCCTGAGCGGTGCTGAGCAGCCCCGGCCCTGCTGGGAGGCCTGGGCAGCGCCCAACCCCTGGGAGGAGTGGCAGCCTGGGCACCCGGAATTAGCCGCTGCTTCTGGAAAGGCCCGTCCCAAGCCTGTGTCCTGGGGGCCAAGGGGTCCCTCACCAGTGCCAGTGGACGGTGCAGCGTCCCCTGAAATGCGCTGGGGTCCTGTTCCCATTGCTGAGACCAGCAGCAGGGTGGGGGAGGGATAGCTCAGTGGTTCCAGCATTGGCCTGTTAAACCCAGGGTTGGGGTTTAATCCTTGAGGGGGCCATTTGGGGACTGGTCCTGCTTTGAGCAGGGAGTTGGACTAGATGATTTCCTGAGGTCTCTTCCAACCCTGATCTTCTCTGAACACCTTGGCAAATGGTCCTTGTTGTGTGTTCTGTGTTTTGCCATGGTGCACAGCAGCACCAGTCATGGCCCCTGGTGCTGGGGGCTGTACAAACACTGCACAGAAAGACGCCTCTGCCCCCAGGTGCTGCTGGCCTACGAATAAGAACCTTCTGCTGCTGCTCTAGAGAGAAGCATCCACCAGGGAAATTAAGGTTTTGGGTACAAATATTGTTGCTGATTTCATCACTTGTCACTCTGCAAGTTTACTACAGCTGCAGGTTCAAAGACAGAGACCCAGCCCTGAAGCGTTTACAGCCTATTTCAGACATAGAGTGATTGTCTAGCCTGCGCTGCGGCGTGTTCTGTGCCCCGTGGGGTGAGGGGCAGGTGTTTAGAACGTGGATTGTTGTGGTGCCACCTATTTTACAGCAGTTCTGTTTCTGACCCTTTCCATGACAAACTCTGATGCTCAGAGGTGTTTGTAGATGGGTGGTGGTTTCTTTTTTCTTGTAAATGATCCATCCGAGGCTGAGGCCCGGGGGACCGAGAGCTGGTGTCTGTTACAAGGAAAGAAACAAACTGCTACGCTCTTCTTGTCTTAGACACTTCTGAAAATATTGTCCTTTGAAGCCTCTAAGTCCCACTGACTTTCAGTAGGATTTAGGCTCCTAAATCACTTAGACCCACAGATCCACAGAGATAGACGCCTAACTCCCCTTGATGTTAGGATTTGTGGCACTTTTGAAAAATTTTCCCAGAACCCCTCTTTCCCTTCCTGTGACTTGAAAAGATCTCGCTTTTAAAAAAAAATACAAAATATTTCTGCATTTTTTTTTTATTTTAAGCCATTGATCTCCGATGCCGGTCGGTGCCTTTGATTCCAAGAAGCAAATGTTAAAATAACAATAACTATGCTGTGCATAGAATATAGCCAGCAAAGGTCCCAATTCCAATTGTGTAAACACTTGTGTAGATCCTTAATTTTATGCACCTGGCTAATCCAGTTGACATCAGTGGAATTACTCATGTGCATAAAATTAAGGCCATGCCTATGTGTTGGTAGGATCAGGGCCTAAGTTTTGCACCAGGGAGATCAATGGGAACAGATGGAGGCTTGTTATGTGTCCTCCCTCCCTCTCTCCGGCTATGGGTTGCTTGAATTTTTAACCTTAGTTTGATATTGTACATTATCCTTAGATCAGCAGTTTTTTAACTATCTCTGGCCTTCCAGTACTTCCCAGGCAAAACATTCAGAAACCAAACCTGTGTTTCTATTAAAAGTTGTTTTCCTAACTAGGGCTCACTTCCCTCCCCTTCCCCCATTATTTTGTCTGTGCAAAGCCAAAGGGCAAACAGTGCCTTAAAAGAATTCAGTTCCTCCCCCCAGCTCTGGTGTGGCTGCCACTGGATTTCCCTTCTCCTGGTGCACAGGTTCTGACAGCTTAGTGTTGTTTCATGCATCGAATGTGCTAAAATGAGTTTCGTTGTG
This sequence comes from Chelonoidis abingdonii, assembly GCF_003597395.2. NCBI lineage: Eukaryota > Metazoa > Chordata > Testudines > Testudinidae > Chelonoidis > Chelonoidis abingdonii. The sequence continues at coordinate 27,824,285 of NC_133774.1, forward strand.
TGTTGTGCCCATGTTTATTCTTAAAGTTGCTGGTTTTCTTACATATATTGCAAAATGCCAGTTACTGGCATTACAGAAATGCAATGACCCTCCCCCAATACACACACGCTAGTGCATGGGCAGTGAGCGGTTCTACGGTGTCTTTGTTTAAATTGGCATTCCAGGCTTTCTGTAAAGTGGTAGGCCCCCAAACTGATTTGCAGTAATGTGTTCACAGAGCACTGTTGGGGCACCGCGGGCTACCCAAGAGCAGTAAAAAACCACTCTCTTAAAATGAAAGGAGCAAATCGACCAGCATCCAAAACAAGGCCTTCAGAAAGGAGTGGGCAATGAGGTCTGTGTGATTAAGGGGCTGGCTAGGAGTGCAGCCTCCCTGTGTGACCTTGGAAAAGTCGCTTAGTCTGTCCGTGACTCAGTTTTCCCATCTGTAAAATGGCAATGATAATACTTCCCTGCCTCATGGGGGTGCTGTGGCGATAAATTCATTGCTGATTAGGAGGTGCTCAGATATTCCAGTGATGGGGGAGCCATATAAGAACCTAGAAAGGCCAAGTGCTACCCAGGAAAAGCTTCCGTTGCTATTTAAATGTGTGGAAAGATGAACTGGGGCAAAGGTTAAGGGAAAGCCAGTTCCGCACCTGGGGACTCTCGACAGTAAGGGGCTGGTGATGCAGTCCTGCGGAGGGGGATCCCTGAAAGACAGTTCATTTCTGAGCACAGATACCATCCAGGCTGAGGCCCAAGGGGAAGTTCTCGACCTGCCCTAGTGTCTGTACCATTTGAAGCTTTAAAAAACAAGTTTGCCACGTTAGACAGCCCGTGCAAAGACCACCAGGCCCGTAGGCAGTGATCCCAGCTGATGCAGGCTTGAGGCAAGGTTTGAACAAGCTGAAAGTGATACCAGAGCTCAGAAGGTGTTCCAAGCGAGCAGCGTGCACGTGTTGTCAGGTCATTGCAAGACTAACGTTCTTTGCTCTACGCATGAAGAGATCCTGCCACTATTCTTCCTGCTGCTGCTGCTGCGGTTATTGAAAGAAGGCGATGGAGTCATTAAAAAGGGGATAGAGAATAAGACTGAGAATACATTATTGCCCTTATATAAATCCATGGTACACTCACATCTCGAACACTGCGTACAGATGTGGTCTCCTCATCTCAGAAAAGATATACTAGCACTAGAAAAGGTTCAGAGAAGGGCAGCTAAAATGATTAGGGGGTTGGAGAGGGTCCCATACGAGGAAAGATTAAAGAGGTTAGGGCTCTTCAGCTTGGAAAAGAGGAGACTAAGGGGGGATATGACAGAGGT
>NC_133774.1:27825690-27863132 GCF_003597395.2 Chelonoidis abingdonii
TTATTCCTTCTCATAACACAAGAACCTAGAGGTCACCGAATGAAATTAATAGGCAGCAGGTTTACAACAAACAAAAGGAAGTATTTTTTCACGCAACTCAGTCAGCTTGTGGAATTCCTTGCCAGGGGAAGTTGTGAAGACCAAGACTATACAGGGTTAAAAAAAAAACTAGATAAGTTCATGGAGGATAGGTCCATCAATGGCTATTAGCCAGGATGGGCAGGAGTGGGTCCCTAGTCTCTGTTGCCAGAAGCTGGGTATGGGCAAGAGGGGATGGATCACTTGATGATTCCCTGTTCTGTTCGTTCCCTCTGGGGCACCTGCCATTAGACACTATTAGAAGACAGGATACTGAGCTAGATGGACCTTTGATCTCACCCAGTATGGCCGTTCTTGTGTTCTTAATTCACCCCCATTCACTAATTGTCCACTAATTTGTTTGCTTAAAGGAAAGACATAAAACAAGAGTTAATGCACAATGTTCAGAAACTGATTCAGAGAGAGGGAAAGAACTGGAATTTTAGATGTAGATGCAAGCAGTAATGTTAAAAAAAAAAAAGTTTTGCCAGTGATTAGTAAACAAGATTAGGCTATAGTTAAATATGTTAAGAGGCCAGAGGCCAAAAAGTTATTTTCCTTGAAAACTGCATCAATTGTTCCCAGTGTGTGCAAAAACTTTTTGTTCAACCTTCAATAACTTTTAGAGTACTTGATTTAGTATTACAATTCAGGGTTATTTTCTTCAGTAAAGTAATATATTGAGGGTGACTTTGCAGTTAGAAAAACAATTTTTTTTTTACTGAGAAACTGAGCAAATTATTTTTGAAAGAGAAATGCAGAACCCCATTGTAGTTTTTACATTATTTTCAGGGTATAGCCTTATTTTAAGTGGGATCCTAAAACCTTTGGGCTGGGCAGGTTTGTTTAAAATCGCTGTCTTTTTTTAAATATTCAAACTTAATATAACATATACCCTAACTTTTCCCCCCTTTCCATTTTCAACATTATGTTAGCTTGTAAAGGGAAAAACTTGTAAGTATCCTCAGGTACAGAGGCTTTCTGTTTTCACTTCTGTGATTAAATACAAATAAAGTGTCTGAATCTGGGAGCCTTTGGTAGGTACTACCCTGCTAAATATCAAAGATTGCTCTTCCAGTGCAGAAAGATTCAGTTTAATGGACAGATTAAATTGGCAGTAGTCTAAACATTTTACTCAGAAGAATCTAAATCCTACATTCATTGACTTTAGTGGAATTTTTGAGTATGCAAGAGATGTAGGTCAAAGATCTAGGTTTGGCCAGTTTCTTTAAAATGGTTAAATTCCATATCTTAATAATAGTTGTGACAGTTTGGTGTGATGGTCATTTGGTTATGGTTAATTTATTTGTAAGTATTTGTGGTATCTTGCAAACACAAAATAAATCATTTTAAATTATGTGGTAATATTTAATAAATATTGCAGGATATTTATTTACCAGAATGATTCACAGTGCATCTCAAGTGTATCATCACACATTCTGAAAACAACCTTTTTGTAGTTGATGTCATAAAATCTGTTCTTGGTTGTTTAAGAGTAGCACCAACAAAAACTTGTAGTTCTCGTTTAAAATCTGCTCAATATGTAGCATCCAGAATAAGTATATTAGTTTAGAAGTGACAATTTTAATCATGGTTCCTAAGTGCATTGATTAAACCTGGGTTACTCTATTCAGTTTCCAAGGAGTGTGGGGGGGAAATGTACATAATTTCCCAAGCTTGCTTTATATGTACATATAAGAGTCAGTTGTATGTGTATTTCCCCTACATTTTAGGCCATATTTAGGACTCAATCCTGCAAACAGATGAGCAAGTAAGCAACTTTACCTATGTGAATATCTGGCCCCTTAATTTCTAAATATAATATATTACACACAGAAAATTACATTAAAAGAACATTATTATTAGTTTGCAAAGTCAAACTCTCTAAAGTTCATAAATGTCAGAATCAAGGTTGCCTGTGGAACCTCATTTATCCTACTTGTGCATATTCATTATGATACAGTCTTTAATTACATAATACCATACTATTTTTTCCACAGAACACTTGCCTGATTCAATGCACAGGATGGATGGCGCTTATTTAATGAACAGTTCTTCAGTTTTTCAATGTGTGGCCCTAGGCCTTATTTGCCTCATGCTGTTTAAACTGGAAGACGGAATTACTGAATTTCCGCATTGGCTTCTGTGTTGCTCATCATTAGTGTGTGTGTGCTTTGCAAACTTTAATTATCTTCTCCCCAGCCCTGTGAGGTGATAGAGGTGTTACTGTCCCTCATTTTACAGATGGAGAGCTGAGGCCCGGAGAACATTCTATAGACAATCTTAATGTTGACATTTCCTGACTTTTAAAAAGTGCTTGACTTTAAAACTTTAGTATGTTTTTAATGTAGTTTTTTGTGTGTAATAACCTAGCTTTTTAAAAACAAACTGATAAAACAGAAATTCCATCATGGGGCATCATACTGTCACCCACGAGTCCTCAGGAGGGTTGGAAGCTTAGATCCACTGCACAGACCTCTGCTGCTTGAGCTAACGGAGTAACTGATAGCAATAGTAGATTGTCATCCTCTATGTGGACTAGCACTAGAAGGGGGTGAGACACACGCTTTGCCACTCAGGTCCACAGATAATTGCTGACAGCAGAGAATTTGAGACACTGAGAAATACTGGATTCTGCTATAGGCTGCAGAGGGGAGTGTTTCTTAGTGGGGAGAGACCCTTTTGCCCTGTCTCCTCCAATCTATCTGTCCCAGGCCTGTCTCTTCCTTAACCCTGGCTCCTTTTCTCAGTCCCAATTTCCTTGCCAGCCAGTCCTAGTCTCTACTCCTGAGGCTTCTCATGTCAGTCTCCTGCCCAGCCAGCCCTTATTTCCCCTTCCTGTCAAAATCCTTCTGTCCAGCATCCTATCCAGTGAGCCCCAGTTGTATGCAGATGTGCAATTGTTTTTCTGTACTATAAAATGAAATCTATAAAAAGTTAAAATTTGCCTTTAAAACCACTTTAATAATAATAAGCTACAATGCAAAAGAAACATTTTTAAAAAATTATAGAAATATTAACTGGTTTCCACTCCTTGACTCAAAAATGATTTTCTATTTATTTTTTTTTAAAGTGAGGAGGCGGGAAATGTAATAAAGAATGCTTAATGTTGTAAGGAAATAAGTATATTCAGTCTGGAAGTAACAAATGCTTAAATATGTTATCTGCTTGACAAACAGGTTCATACAAAGTTCCACTGCAGGCAGGCACATGCTTCTGGCACAGAAACTTCATGCTTGACGTTTTCCTATGATGGTACTGTCCTTGCTAGTCGAGGAGGTAGGTGAATAAAAAGCTCTTTGATGTATGTTGCTTAATGAAAGATAAGTTTAGATTTATGCTAACTATTAACTAATATGGGAAAGAAATTCTGGCCATTTTAAATCATATCACCTAGAGATAATTTTTCATACTAGGAAAATAATGCATTGAAATCAGAAGTTAGCTATTCTCTGGATTTATTTTTTTTAATCTGAAATACTTCACAAATCTTATCTTTCATTACCATACCTTACTCTAAAATTGTGCTTCAGTGGCGGTTCTGAACATGGATGTGGGGAGTATGTCAAACTTTTTGAGGGAGTGTAGCAAGGCTTCCCGCTCATCGGGTCACAACATCGCTGCTGCCCTTCTGTCCTGAATAAATTTGAGTAAGTGTCTTTGTGATCTATTGCACATGGATGCAATGCCACTCAAATTTGGTCCAGCCACCCTTCCATCATGATGAGGGGCACCTGAGCCAAATTCAGTGCTGAAATTAAGAAGTGCTGCCCTGAAAACTTTGTGGATGTTAAGATATGTGCTTTTAAACATTTCCTAGTCTATGCACAGCGGGATCAAAGGGCTGGTTTATTTAAAGTAGAAGCTCCTTTATTGGAATCACTGGATTAATGGCTCCAGTTCCATATAGATTACATAAGAAAGTCCTGTTTTGTAAGGTGGGTTTGAATGTTGAGAACACCTGTGGTATGTTTACGGAAGGACATTTATAAAAAATAATTAAGGGAAATTGTAGAAGAAAGTTGTTTAATTTATTTTGCTGTGTTTTTATTGTACAAATTCTAATCTTTTTTAACCCGAGCAATAATAATCCACCAAAATCAGAAATTTTGAATAAAATAAACAAAATTAAGTATTAAGAAATTTTCAAAATTAATACAAAATGTTGAAAAGTAATAACTTTTTTCATTTGTTCTTTGTGGAAAAGCTTCGATCTATCGAGCAGTATTCACTTTATATTGTTTATTGTTTGTTCTCTCCCCAGTTCGCTTGTCTATACACTGTATTTTTTTTGTTGTTGGTTTGTATTTTATTTAATTTGTATTGTAAATACCATGAAAAGGGGAGCTTCTTATTTACCTGTAAAGTGTTGTCAACCTCTGTGCTCCTGTATAAATAACAAAGCATTTATAAATGGTTCTCTGAGTCTCCTCCTGTAGTTATAGGCTGAGATTTTCAAAGCTGCCTATTGTGCTCTAATCAGACTTTCTCTTTATGCTATTTGTTTTCTTCATTTGTCCATCCATGTGATACCTTCCTTCTGAGGACATTTTCTTAAGCTCTGTATTTGTGAATTTATGGTATTTGCTCAGTAGGCTTTTGTGTCTTTTTAGTGTTGTCTTGCACTTCCTTCCCCCCTGTTCTTCTCATCCTTATTTGTCCTCAGAATGTGTATCTGGATGATCAGGCATCCAGATGACTGGTCAGACTATGTTTAACTTTCTTAATCATTACTCTATCACATTTCAGTTTAAATTGTATAAAAACTTGATTTATAGTATTGCAGGATTTAAGCATAAAAATAGCTCCTTAGTGTGTTTAAAAATATTACCTTAATATACAGTACTTGCCTGGTTAGATGATTTTTTAAACTCTATATATCTGCTATACTAAAAAATGAGAAGGATTCATACTTTATTTTAAATTCTTTGTTTGGTTAATGTTTTAATACAAGTGTTGCTTTGGATCTGTACCAATAAAAGCATGTGTGGATCCAGCAGTCATAGATTAGCACACCTGCCAAGTGCTGAGGATCAAAGAGAGGATCATTGTTTGGGGGAATGGGGACTTTCACTGAAAGCCTGATTGCCTCTCCTGCATCTGATGTAGATTCTGATTTGGAGATGAGGGAGGTGAGGCAGAGCTCAGCTGCAGGCACAAGGGAAAAGGAACAGCAGAGGAGTTACTTATGGGAATTCCTGGCTTTGTTCTTGTCAGTTAACTAAGAACCTGACAGAAATTTACTAAATTGATATTTACACAGTTTTCATTATTTTACAAAAGCATGTTTGACAATGTTTTCTTATCTTAACAATAAAAAGTGATTCAATAGTGTAGCTACTAATATATCATAAAAATAAAACTGATTTTATATTCTTGTAATATATAGAACTTACAGTGAACTTGTCTTGTTGTTTAGAAGATAAAAATCTCTGAAGTCATGTGGTGGCTCAGTACATTTCTTTGGTGTATCTTCTTAGAGGTGAACAACTCTTAGGTCTGGTGACGCTTAAATAGTCAACTTATAAATGAAAACCAGTGCATCATGACTACATGTAGCTAAATTCAATGAAACCTATTCGCCTCTGAGCTTTCAGATAGCATGTGCAAATATGTGCTACTTGTATGGCTCAGAGATGAATATACTTTTTTTTTTCTCAATTTTTAACCATCTTCCATTTAAAATATTTAGAAGGAAAAACTGTTTTGTTTAGAACTTCTTGATGAATGTGAAGAGATTCCAGATACAGTATTTCTGATTAATACATTTAGAGAGTGTGTAACAATACATATTGACCATGATTTTTTAAAATTTGATCTGTACAGACTTCTGTTTTGATCAGGACCGGCTCCAGGCACCAGTGGAGGAAGCACTTGCCTGGGGCAGCATTCTGTCCATTCTTGGGACAGCACAGTCCGAGCTCCTTTTTTTTTTTTTTTTGCTTAGGGTGGCAAAAATGGTAGAGCTGGCCCTGGTTTTGATAAAGAGCAAGATGAATTGTTCCTTAAGGTAAATTTTAACTTTAGATTTGTTTCAATCAGTATTTGCGTAAGTAAATAAACTTGACATTCACCTAAATAAAACACCAATATTTATTGGCACTAATGGATATTATATAGCTATGTCACCTGTTTTTAGTATCTGATTTTTAAATCGAGACTGATGTTTTTCTAAAAATTATCCTCTAGTTCAAACAGACATTAATTCAGGGAAGTCTTACAGTCTGTGTTATACAGGAGGTCAGACTAGATGATCATAGTGGTTCCTTCTTGCCTTATAATCTATGAATTTATGGAGCTCAAAGGGCTTTTTGGAAAGTTTGAAGTTCTAGCAGCCATAAATTCTTCATGGATAGAGAAGCTAATATTCTTAAACACAGTGCCAAGTGGAATGATCTTTTGGAAGGGTAAAGTCTGGAAGACCAGGTCATCCTGAGAGACATTGAAAATGGTGTAAGTGTAGAAATACAAAATAATTTCTCTCTTGGATCCATCTTCTGTCATTTAGCTTTTGGCCCACGGGCGGAGTGATGAGCAGCTTCTGTCTCCTGGGTAGCTCCTTAGTTGTCTTTCTACAGCCTGGTGTGCATGAGCCATTGCAGAAGTACAGAGCTGTGACCTTGCCTCCTTTGAGGTGATGTACATTTCAAGGGTGCAACAGCACAGGAGCCCCTGCATTGCTCAGAGAAAACGGAGATGCTCATGCATACTCTCCTTCTATTTTTCTCACGCATGTAAGGGCCAGAAAATATTTAGACATTGTTAAAGATATGCTTTTGTTTTCATACATTTAATATTTTGATGTTCTCTTATGTTAACCTTTTTATGTAAATAGCTTTCCTATGTGTTTTAAATAATTGTATCTTATTCTGTAAACTTTGTTGTTAGTGCAGAGAAATGAATCTTTTCCAGTGATCTTTGTGATGATTCAATTATCCTTGGATCTGTGCATTCAGCTTGAGAATGCTTGAGAAACTGCCACAGTTCTAATGTTTAGAGCCTTTCAGGCACTAGCACAGGAGCCTTATGCAACACTCACTTGGTGACTTAGACTGGTCAATTGCTCTTCTGGCTGATGTCAACAGTGGAGCTCCCCAAAGATTATCATATGGTTCACTTTTCAATTTATGGCAGCATCCTTGCTTCACAGTATCTCTCTCCCCTGCCTGTATCCTTTACAGTCTTCCTGATCAGCATTTTCTCCTGTCCCATCAGCAAGTTGGTTCTACCTTGACTGACGGCTATTTGCAAAAGACCTATCTTGGCTCAGCAAAAATGAAGGCATTATTCTGGTAGCTCTCTGTTAACTGTGACAAATTTGGATCTAAACCTTAATAGGAATGACTGTGGCTGATCCCATCATTCTAAGAGTCTGGCCACGAATAATCACATGGATCAGGGCACCTGCTTGTAATCCCACCCTGGGATCCTGGTGCTGCTTATTGGCATGGAGATAGAGTCAGAGGCATTGTGTTTCTCCGCAACTATATAAAATCATCCCAGCTTTTCAGGACAAGTCTGCCATAAGGACTTAAAAGTTTAAATGGGAAAAAACTGTGATGAGGTATGCTCAGGCCTAATGTGAATTCTTCTGAATGCCCCATTTAAAAAACTGCTTGACTGCCTTCTTTCTTTGTTTGAGGCTATATTTAAAAACTTATTCTATATGGATTCATCTGGCAGTTATTTTAATCTGTCATGAACTAGTTGAAGGTAGACCAGTGTTGCTCCAGCCCCTATAGGGATTGATGCATTTAGAAATCATTATTAAATAAACCTTGGTGTTGTGGGATAATAATATAGTCATTTTCCAGGTGGTGGTGACTTCACCTCCAAGTGTGAGTTTGGGGCACCAGTGTCTCATTTACATTCGTATTAAATTTTCATTGATAAGATAGTTCTATGGATGCATCCTAAATGTATTCTAAAGTGTTCTGCCTTAATGACCAAGTCATTCTAACAACATTTCTCCCACATCTGTCAGTGCTCATCCCAACAAGGCCTTTCTCCAGAAACTGAATGTGAAAATGACCTTGGACTTTTATCTGGAACTGACCAAAGCCCTGCAAAAGTCTTTCTAGCTTCTTGTCACACAAATACAGTAGGTTTTGCTGTTAGCAAGAGAGCTATGTCTAAATAACTGTCTGATTGCATTTCTCCATGCTACAGCTTGGCAGGTCTGCAGCTTAAAGATCATGTCAAAGCTCATTCCATTAGGGACAGAGCAGCCTTGGATGCTAGCCTCAGATCTGTCCCTATCCAAGAAATTTGCAAAGCAGCCAAATGGTGCTTTTGTTTTAGCATCTGAGACAATAATTATTGTTTTTCATGTTACAGAAACAAACACTTCAGTACTACTGGGATGGGCACTATTAGAAACTCCTAAAATGAATAGATATTCCCAAGACAGGGAGTTCAAACCCCTTGTTCTCTTCTGCCCCCCCACTTCCCAACCAACATAGATTTACTCTGGTCAAGATATTTTTATTTAAATTTGATACCTTTCAACAAGCTTTTATGTTGAAGAGGTATCTTAGTCCTTCATATTTTATTTACACCCACCTACCCACCCATTGCTGCTTTCATTCAAAGACATGCCACTTATCTTGATTTTCTTTTATTACTGTCTGTTACCCATTTTTTCATTACATTTTATTTTAGATATCCTCTTTAAGCTCTTTAGTCTCCATGAGCAGGAATCCACAGTGATGAATATCTTTGAAGAAAAGAAAATGACTTCCCTCTAATTCTTGTGCTCTAGTTCTGTGCGTTTCTGTGCATAACCACTCACCCCACCCCTCCCATCATAGTTCAAGGGAATTCTGTAACTTCTTATCTAGATTTAATCTAATACTTGTCTAATACTTCTCACCTTTGTAAGGAACTGACCTGGAATGCAAGGAGGTCAGCTAGTTGCCTTAGTGAGGGTTCTGTAATGTGCAGGACCCTGTTGGTGCCTCAGAGACTCAAAATTCTAGAACTATGAGAATTTCTGCCTCCTCTGTTTCTGGAAATATATACCCCAGAGTGATAATCCATTGATATGCACATCTCTCTACACGCAAGAATTACAAGTAACTAGCCTTCTTTAACACGGAGTTAATATGACATAACTACCAAAAGGGAATAAATAGCATAACTTTGATTGACTTGCTGATTCATACCACATTTATCAAAGACACATGACAACTGCTATAAATGACTTATTGTGAAGTAGTTCTGGCTTTTACAGTCACAGTTGTATTGGAGGGGCTGTCCTGCAGTGTGTCTCCACAAGGAATTCTGGCTGATTTAATCAGACTTTCAGTAGAAACAGGAGTGTACACAGGAATAAAAATGTGGCCACTTTTGAAGGGGCACTTTCTATGCCCCCTGCGGCTGGAGGAACTGCCCCCCTTGTCCTGCTCCACACGACCGGAGGACCTGGGGCTGGTGGTTCTGGCTCTCTCCTCCAACCCCATCCCCCATGGCTCCAGGGCCAATGGAGCTTGCTCTCCCCCTGCAGAAGGAGGAAATGGATACTCTCTGCAACCCCAGGGCAGGAGGAACTCGCTTTCCCCACCCTGGCCCTAGAGGAGTTCTGTGCCACTGCTGATTGGGGAGGGGAGCCGGAGAACACATGCATCTATTCTGGTTCGCTTGTAGTGGGTGAAGTGTGTGCACCATCTGTCAGCTGGCTGGTGCAGAAAGTAGGCTGAGCGTTGGGACTAATTTCTGTCTACCCTTCCTTTCCCCTTTTCAGGTAGCTAATGCCTGCACTCCATGCTTAGTTGCTGTGTGTCTTTTAAGGAAAAGGGGAGAGCTCCTTATGCTATCTCTCTCCTCCTCCCTTGCACCCATGTAGGACAAGTTGTAATCTGGCTCCATATATCTTATGTAACTTTTGAACTGTTCCTTCCATTTTAACCTTTGCGATTTAGCTTCTGAAAGGTCAATGAAAATTAAATTGACAACTCCCCACCCCCCAAAAAAATCCTTACAGCCCCAAAACCCCACAAGCACAAGGATTAATGTTTAAGGAGTTTCCATTCTGCTAGAAACAGCTAAAAGTCATAATGTAGATGTTGGTAGGACTTTGCCACTGAGGAAAAGTCCATGACAGTCTCATTGAAGGATACAGTAAGGAACACTACAGGTGGTATTTCTCATTATTGAACTTGAAGTCATTACTTTAGGCACAAACAGCTCATTCTTTTCATGTAGCACTCCCACCCCATTAAACGTGCTGGTTCTTTTCTGCGTTTGTTTTATTGATTTATTTAGCTTTTGGGTCCCTGGACAAAAATTAAGTTTCTACAAATATGTAATTCTTGACTCTTGTGTGCTAACTTTTGTCATTTATTTGTTGTTTGTTTCATAGGAGATGATACATTAAAAACATGGGATATCAGGCAATTTAAAAAACCTATTAACTCAGTTGAAGGTCTGTCCAGCTTCTTCCCAATGTAAGTACTTTATTTACTCCATCCAGTAGAAGCAGCTGCAGAAACAGCCAAAGCAGGGATAGCTGTAGTGGGAGGTGAGGGTAAAAATGGAGGCCAGTGGGGGCCATCCCTGGACCCTGAACTGTTCAGGGAAGACACCCCACTACCACCATCACCTTCAAGCAGTCAGGAAGCACTAGGAGCCAGGTGGTGCGCCTGCAGGAGGTCCGCCGGTTCTGCAGCTTCGGTGTACCTGCTGCCAAATTGCCGCTGAATCTGCGGGACCGGTGGACCTCCCTCAGACAAGCCGCCGAAGGTGCCTGGTGCCTGGAGCCACTGCTGTATATAACATCTATATGTTGAAATGATTGTGTTTGAGCTCTTGGAGGGCGAGTATTGTATTTATTTTATTATTTTGATTTGTACTGAACACCTAGTTTTAGGCACAGCCAGTTACAACTCTCACTCAAGATTTATAGTTTTCAAATGATATCTCAGAAATAAGTCAAAGACGGATTCAGTCTTGGACTTGGAACTCTTTCCGTGTTTCTAGTATTGAGAGAAAGGAAGGAGCATGTTGTAAAATAGTTTTGACCATCTACTTAAAATTGCTGTAAGTGACTAGGGTGTATAGCCCCTGGCCTAGGGGCTCTAACTGAGCGGAGGTGTTCAGGGACAGGAGTCATCAGACAGGAGTGGGAGTCAGGCCTGTCCCTACTTATGTGCAAAGTACACAGCAGCGAAGGGCACCAGGAAATTGTGCCCTACGCAACTGCCTGCTGCTCCAGCCCCTGCTATGCCTCTTCCCCATGGCCTCTGCCCCTGCTCCACCCCAGCCCCGCCCCCAGTCCCTGCTCCGCCCCAGCCCCCCTCTTCCCATCCCTGCTCTGCCCCAACTCCACCCCTTCCCCAAAGCCCCATCCCTGCTCCCTCTTTTCCTGTCCCTGCTCCGCCCCCACTCCACCCCTTCCGCTGAGGACTCCAGAAGTGGGCAGGCCTGCCCTCACCGGTAAGTAGAGTGACCCGGCTCCAGCCTGCTCCGCTGCCCTGGTTCCCAGCCACGCCACCAGCAAGTGCTGGGGAGTAGTTCCCCCTACCTTCCAAGCCTGGGAGCCAGGGGAGAGGAGTAGGCTGGGGCCAGGTCATTCCACTTCCCACAGGACATGGCCAGCCCCCCACCTCACTGCAGAGGCCTGGGGCGGGGCCCCACACAGCCCCCCCATGGGGGGTGGGGGCTGCGTAGGACACCAAAATAGCTAGGGACAGTCCTCGTTGGAGGAATTGCAAGCCAAGGTCCCATAAACAAGAGTCAGGGTCAGTCAGGCCAGGGTTGGACACCGAAGATCAGAAATAGTACCAGGTTAGAATCAAAAGGCAGAATCAGAGTCAAACTGAAATAGACGACTGGACTTCAGAGGGAGTACCAGGCTAGAATCAAGAGGCAGAAATCAGGGTCGAAGTCAAGCTGGAATCAGAGACCTGAGATCAGGAGATGAGGCAAAGTCTGGCACTGCAGTAAGCCAAAGTCTGTGTGGGTGCCCAGACAATCTGGTGTTAAGTAGGGGCGCTTGGCCAATTAGAGGACCACAGGGAACTATCATTCTGGGTCTCTTGGGTGGTACTTCCTGTGGCACCTACTTGCCACAGTGTTCTCTGATTGTGCCTCTGCATGGCCTCCTGGTGGCAGTGTGGGAATATCAGGTGCCTCATGCTCTACAGAGCTGTGTTCTAGTTCCTCAGATTTATAATTGCAGTTTAAAATTAATTTGACAAATATTTCATTGGTGAAAACAGATTTCATGACCTACTTATTTGTTTGCTGATTTGGAAACTTGCTGATTTTTTTTTTTGTTTCCAGTGCTGAAATTTTGATAAGACTTCTGAAAAAGAGATATTTTTGTTAGTTTTACCAAATTTGAATATTTTGTGCACAGCTTTATTTGTACATATGATTTTAGTTGTCAGACATAGTTAAGCCATTGACAATAGGTTTTAAAAACCTTTTGTATTAAGAGAGAAAAGGCATTGTCTTGAAGATTTGTTTAACTGTATTTGTAATGATGTTCCCAAAACATATTACAAGTGTGCCCGTTATGATAATGATTTATTTTATCTACAGGACAGATTGCTGTTTCAGCCCAGATGATAAGTTAATTGTCACGGGCACCTCTATTAAGAAAGGAGGTGGCAATGGGAAGCTTATTTTCTTTGAACGGGAGACATTCCAAAAGGTGTATGAAATAGAAGTCACAGATGCTGTATGTATTTTATTTTTCTTCTAAAGTAGAATTCAATATGTACATTAAATCAAGTGATCTCTTTATTTTTGCACTTCACACATGAAAATTAAGGTGGCACTTCTCATTTTTATTTGCATATAATTCTCGTTAACATACATGTAATCTTCATTAACTTTAAATCTCACTTTTGAGAGCATCCCTGAATGAAGACAGTGTAGAATTCTCTGGAAAAATGCCACCTTCATTTATTCTACTTTGATAGCCACTCCTATACGAGATGTGTTCCCCCAGGGATTCTCCAGTTGTGAAGCCATGTATAAGTCCCAAAATTCTGACACATGCCTGTGTTGTTGAATCCACCGGTTCTCATGTTAAAAGATTCAGCTCTCTTCAGGGGAAAACTCGTATTTGTTCCCAATAGTTGGCGGTGTCAGCGCTATGGATATAGCCTGGGTAAATGCAGAACTCTTCACATTCTTGTGTCAAAATGTAAATCACCTATCTGAAACCCTTGGACAAGGAATACCTTTTGTCAGCAGTAATATGCAGTCTTAAAATACTTGAATCTATAATACAAGAAGGCTTATGTGTATGACTTGAACGATCCAACTATTTCCTAATACAAAAGTGAAGACTATATCATATAAAACAAATTGTCATAGTGGTGTACACAGGCAAGAATGTAGATTGTAGTAGTCAGGGAGTGGAACAGAGTTGTGGATGTCTGCGCACCAAATATGAAACGTCCACGATGGTTGATAAGAGAATATCAGGTGGCCAATTGTGCGCCCCACTAGGCCTACTAAGCCAATTCATTGATTCCCCTTTCTATGACAGGTGTCTCCTATTGGCCCATCTTCTTGAGACATATCAGTCTTCACTGGGACAGCCCAACAAGACTCTAGCTGGAGTCCATTTACATTGAGACTGATATTTGTACAAGAATTTTCTTCATTAGATCCCATTTTCTGATCATACTTGATCCTGCAGTGCAATCTGCCTGAGGCTGAATTTGTTATAGCAAATACCTCTATGTTAGAAGACTTGGAAATCAAAAACACAGAGAATTAAAGAAGAAAGAAAGAAGAGTGAGGTTTGAGGGGTAAAACTTTTTTATTCTAACTCACATCTTATATATAGCGGTTATACCACATTGGAGTTTTACTTCAGTATTAAAGAATTTCTCTAAAAAAAACATTGATGGGATTCCTATACTTTGGTCTCACATACCTGCTATGAGACAGGCCAGAATTCACCCTAGCTTTCAAAGATTTTTGGCCTTTTTGTGGCACCAGTAGTACAGCCTCAAATATCAGTACATAAGTACCCCCTCTAGAACATCATGACAAATCAAAAGCATATTCAGCTCTGTAAGTTAAAACAGACAGGTGCTGTGAGTAGCCTCTCTGGGGCATAGGGCAAATGATGAAAATGACACTAAAACTCCAGCAAAACTGAATTTGAAGTCCACAGGAGTGAGGGTCTGAAACTGGTCTTGATGGCTGCATCTCCTACTGGCAGGCAGAGAGAGCTCATTTTACAATAGCAGTCAGAAGAGGTTTGTAGAGACTCCACTTGAGCTTTTTGTTCTACAAGAGTGGGAATCTTGGGTGATCTTTTATAGAAAAGTCGTTTCTGACCTGTTAATATGTTTCTCTGAAAATGTCATTTGACTGTATGTCTACTCACCCACCCAAGTTCTCTGAGTTTGGAAGGGAAATAACATTTTCAGTGACTGACTTTTTTCCTGACAGTCCTGACTTAGGATTATTGGAAATTCTCATATGCTTGCAATTTGAGGAGCTATCTACTTCTTACTCATCTAGGCACTAAAAAACAAGGTTACTTACCTTTGTAACTGTTGTTCTTCGAGATGTGTTGCTCATATCCATTCCAGTTAGGTGTGTGTGCGCCGCGTGCAGAGCCGTCGGAGAAACTTTTACCCTAGCAACACTCAGCGGGTCGGCTGGGCGCCCCCTGGAGTGGCGCCACCATGGCGCCGTATAAATACCCCAGCCGACCCGGCCACCCTTCAGTTCCTTCTTGCCGGCTACTCCGACAGTGGGGAAGGAGGGTGGGTGTGGAATGGATATGAGCAACACATCTCGAAGAACAACAGTTACAAAGGTGAGTAACCTTGTTTTCTTCTTCGAGTGATTGCTCATATCCATTCCAGTTAGGTGATTCCCAAGCCTTACCTAGGCGGAGGGGTCGGAGTGAGACGTGGCAGCCTGGAGTACCGCCACTCCAAAGGCTGCGTCATCTCAAGACTGTTGTACCAACACATAGTGCGAGGCGAAAGTATGGACCGATGACCAGGTCGCAGCACGGCAAATCTCTTGGATGGGACGTGCGCCAGGAAGGCCGCTGAGGAAGCTTGCGCCCTGGTGGAATGCGCTGTAGGACGACCAAGGGGAACATGAGCTAGCGCGTAGCACTTGCGAATACAGGCGGTGACCCAAGAGGAAATCTCTGGGAGGAGACTGGTAGACCTTTCATCCGCTCCGCAACGGCCACAAAGAGCTGCGGAGACTTCCGGAAGGGCTTTGGTCTTTCCACATAGAAAGCTAGCGCTCTGCGCACATCCAAGGTGTGTAGCTGCTGTTCCCGCCGAGAAGCATGAGGCTTCGGGAAGAGAAAACCGGGAGAAAGATTTCCCGGCTAGTATGGAAAGCAGACACCACCTTAGGGAGGAATGCCGGATGAGGTCGCAGCTGTACCTTGTCTTTATGGAAGACAGTGTACGGAGGGTCTACAGTGAGGGCCCTGATCTCCGAGACCCTGCGCGCTGAGGTGATCGCCACCAAGAACACCGTCTTCCACGAAAGGTAGAGAAGCGAACAAGTTGCAAGCGGCTCAAAGGCGGCAACATAAGCCTGTTTAGGACCAAGTTCAGGTCCCAGGAGGGGGCGGGGTGACGAGCAGGGGATAAGTACGCTCCAGGCCCTTCATGAAGCGAGAGACTACTGGGTGAGAGAACACCGAGTAACCACCCTGTCCCGGTGGAAGGTGGATATCGCTGCCAGGTGCACCTTAAGGGGAGGAATTCGCCAGGCCCTCCTGCTTAAGGTGCCAGAGGTAGTCGAGGATTGTCGGGATTGACGCCTGCAAGGGAGAAGCATCGTGCGATGCGCACCAGCTGTGAAGCGCGTCCATTTGGCCACATACGTCCGGCGGGTGGAAGGCTTCCTGCTACTAAGGAGGATGCTGCTGCACCGAATCGGAACAGCGCAACTCGTCAGCGTTCAGCCATGCAGGAGCCACGCCGTGAGGTGGAGGGATCGCAGGTCTGGTGACGAAGCGTCCCGTGGTCCTGTGTGATCAGGTCTGGGACACAGGGGAGGGGAATCGGAGCGGCTACCAACAGATCCAGGAGCGTGGTGTACCAGGGCTGCCTGGGCACGCAGGCGCAATCAAGATAAGATGCGCCCTGTCCCTGCGGAGCTTGAGCAGGACCCTGTGCACCAAGGGAACGGAGGGAAGGCATAAAGCAGGCGGTGGTTCCAGGGCAGGAGGAACGCGTCTGTCAGCGATCCGGGGGAGAGGCCCTGGAATGAGCAGAACTCCTGGCACTTCCTGTTCGAGTGGGAGGCAAAAGAGGTCTACGAGGGGAAACCCCACCTCTGGAAGATGGAGTAAATGATGTCCAGCCGGATCGACCACTGTGGCAGAGGAAGGACCTGCTCAGCCGATCCGCCAGGGTGTTCTGGACTCCTGGGAGGAAGGATGCCACCAGGTCCACCTGGAGGGCTATGCAGAAGTCCCACAGTTGAATAGCCTCCAGACACAGGGGAGACGAGCGGGTCCCTCCCTGCTTGTTGATGTAGTACATGGCGTTGTGTGTTGTCCGTAAAGACGGAGACACAACGGCCACAAAGGTGCTGTTGGAACATCTGGCAGGCTAGACGAACAAGCTCTCTCAGCTCTCGGACGTTGATATGGAGGTTGAGCTCGTCGGCTGACCAACGGCCCTGGGTCTGCAAGCGACCTAGATGGGCTCCCAGCCGAGGGATGACGCGTCCGTCGTCAGGGTAGTGACGGTTGCTGCGGATGAAATGGCATCCCACACAAACCAGAGACGGGTCCAACCACCAGTCGAGGGAGCGTAGGGGACCTGGAGGGATCGTGAGCAGCACGTCCATGGAGTCCCTGCTCGGGCAGGAAGACCAAGTGGAGCCACGTCTGAAAGGGCCGCATGCGGAGCCTGGCGTACTTGGTGACATAAGTGCATGCAGCCATATGTCTCAGAAGAGCGAGGCAGGTGCGAGCCGAGGTTAGATGAGCGGCTTGCAAGCGTCGTATGAGTGAAGTGATTGCCAGGAAGCGGGCTTGCGGTAAGTAGGCTCTGGCGAGGGAGGAGTCCAGGGTCGCTCCTATGAAGTCCAGTCTCTGTGTTGGAATGAGAGTGGACTTCTCCAGATTGAGGAGGAGGCCCAAGCGGCCGAAGAGGTCCGTGATCACGGAAACATGATGACTGACTTGGGCTTGTGAGGCGCCTTTGATGAGCCAGTCGTCCCAATACGGGTAGACATGTATCTGCTGCCTGCGAAGGTGGGCGGCGACGACTGCCATGCATTTTGTAAAGACCCTTGGGGCCGTAGACAGGCCAAAAGGGGAGGACAGTGAATTGGAAGTGGTGTTGGTTGATTGTGAACCGAAGGTACTTCCTGTGCGGGGGGAAGATCGCTATGTGGAAGTACGCGTCCTTCATGTCGAGGGCGGCGTACCAGTCTCCAGGATCCAAGAACGGGATAATAGTTCCCAGGGAGACTATGCGGAACTTCAACTTGCGTAGCCACTTGTTGAGTCCCGCAAGTCGAGAATAGGTCGGAGACCTCCCTTGGACTTGGGGATGAGGAAATAGCGGGAGTAAAATCCTTCCCCCTCTCGGGTAGCAGAACTTCCTCTATGGCTCCTGCAGTGAGGAGAGATTGCACCTCGTGCCAGAGGATTTGCTCGTGAGAGGGGTCCCTGAAGAGGGACCGGGAAGGGGGTGGAAGGCGGGGGTGAAAGCAAACTGGAGGTGGTATCCTTGCTTCACCATGCGTAGCACCCACTGGTCGGAAGTAAGATGCGACCACGCCAGAAGGAAGTAGGAGAGGTGGTTGGAAAAGGGGGAGAAGGATCCTGAACTGAGTCTGGTAGGCCGTCCCCGGGCGTACCTTCAAAAAACTGCCCTTGGCGCCCGGGTGGGGCCTTAGAGGGACCGTTGAGACTGCCCCACGTGGGGGCTAGACTGGCGCCTTCGCCCACCCCGACCTCCAAGCCTTCTATTGAAGTCCTGCCGGTTTCGAGGCGGAAAGTACGGGCGGCGGGGTTGGGGGCCTAAAGGGGCCTACGTTGGGTCACGGAGGGTGTGTGCAGCCCGAGGACCACCTCATGATCACCCTGTTGTCTTTTAGGCTTTGCAGCCGAGGGTCCGTTTTGTCCGAGAACAAACCCCGGCCCTCAAAGGGTAAAAGACTTGAAGGGTGGTACTGCAGCTCCGGTGGCAGGTTGGAGGCCTGGAGCCAGGAGATTCGCCTCATTGTGATTCCACGAGGCTACAGTCCTGGCAGCCGAATTTGGCCGCGTCAAGGGAAGCTTGGAGGGAGGTCCTGCCAACCTTTTGCCCTCCTCCACAAAGGCTGCGAACTCCTGGCGCGAGTCCGGGGGCAGCAACTCAGTAAAGCGGCCAACCTCTGTCCAAGTGTTAAAGTTGTAGCGGCTCAACAGAGCCTGCTGGTTGGCCACTCGGAGCTGTAAGGCGCCTGTCGAGTACACCTTCCCGGCCTAGCAGGTCCATCCGCCTAGCCTCCTTGGATTTAGGGGCAGGACGTCTGTTGGCCGTGGCGCTCACCTCTCGTTGACAGATTGTACAACTAAAGAGGAGGGGGGAGGGTGGACGTACAAGTGTTCGTACCCCCGGAGAGGCACCATGTACCTCCTCTCCACCCCTTTAGCCGTCAGCGGAATGGAGGCTGGAGACTGCCACAGGGTATCAGTAGCAGCCTGGGATGGTCCTGATAAATGGCAGGGCCACACATACGTCGGGGTATCAGCGGCCAGGATGCTGACCACCGGATCGTCCACCTCCAGCACTTCCTCAACCGGGAGGTTTATGTGAGAGCCACCCGGCGAAGAAGGTCCTGGTGGGCTCTCAGGTCTATTGGCGGCGGCCCTGAGGAAGAAGACCGCCGCCACGCCGCCTCATCCGGGGAAGAGAGAGTAGGATATGCCGGGAACGAGTGGATCCTGAATGGCACCGTGGTCCTGTGGCCGTTCGTGTTCGAGATGCTCTGGGGAGTCTGGAGGATGGATGACATGGTCCTCTGACTCTTCCGGAGGAGGGCGGGATATGATGGCTTCCGGCGCCCTGCGTTCCGAAACAAGTGTAGGGCCGGGACCAGGGGAGCACCCTGGGCTTGATGGTATGCCCAGGGTGTCCAGAAAGGCCATTGCGTGCTGTCCTGCATCCGAGGGACGTGCATCCTGAAACAGCCCCGCGGCCATGTCAGTATCTTGGTTCCGACTGTATAACTACCCGGCCTGCGAGGAGGCCGACTCCTGACCGGCCGGCCATGGAGGAGCCGCAAACATGGGCACCGAAGTGCCGATAAGATCGAGCGGCTCTGGGTCTTGGGGACCGGTGCCGGTACGGTATCGGTACCCCGCATGGCTGGTCGCTAGCCGAGCCCGACCGGGACCTGCGACCAGCTCTGTGCCGGGAGGTCGACCGGGACCTCAAGCCCCTTATGGCGAGATCGGCTCCGTGGTGAACGACGGTCCGTCCCTGTAGCAGTGCCGGGAGCTCGACCGGTCTGCCGCGAATAGCGGGACGGGGAGCGAGAGGCGGACCGGTGTCGTGGTGAGCGGTGCCGCGATGGTGAGCGGTGCCGCGAGGCCGAGCTGTGGCGTGAGCGGAGCGACGCCGAGATGTGGGAGCAGCGACGGGAGTGGGACCTCGAGCGGCGGCCATCCGGAGAGCTGTGACAGAGGGCAGCTGCGGTAAGAGCGGCTTGCTGCTTCTGGAGAGAGTCGCGCGGACGGCGGTGCCGAGGGCACGGGCCGGTGCCGGTCAGTCAGGGCAATGAGGTTTCTTGCCGCTGAAAAAGTCTCCGGCGTCGAAGGCAAGGTTAGCTCGACCACGGCCGGTGCCGGGGAGCTTCCAGGCGCCGGACTCAATGGCCTCATGGGGCTGGAGTCAACGGGGCCGGTTTAGGCGGCGCCGCAACCGGGGCCGGTTGCCGGGCGGTCTGCCTTGGTAGCAGTCTCTGCCTGCGGTGCGGGCGTAGAGGAGCCGGTCCGAGGCTTGCCGACTTCGACCTCGGAGAGAGGGAGCGGCGTGGGGCTTCCTTCTGCGTCGGCTGCGCCCGGTGCCAAGGAGCCTTCGTGGTGCTGGACCGTGCTCGTGCCGATGGGGCGGCGTCACTCACTTGCTGGCTAGTACTGGGGGTGCCGGCGAGGGTGCTAATGCCGCTTTGACTTCCATAAGGAGCTGCCGGAGTCTAGCGTCCCGCTCCTTCTTCGTGCGCGGCTTAAATGCCTTGCAAATGGGGCACTTCGAAGATAAGTGCGATTCCCCAAGGCACTTAAGAGAGGAAGATCATTGGGGATCTCCTGTCGGCATTGGCCTATTGCAGGCCGAACACTGCTTAAAGCCCGGCGAGCCAGGCATGGCTACGGTACCGGGCGCGGGGTAGGGGAAGAGCCCCAGACCCCGCGAAAACTATTACTAACAAAAACACTACAACTATAACGTTAAACTGTCAATAAACTAATTAACTATGTAAAACAAGAACAATTAAGTAACAAAAAACGAGCGATTAGCTAGGGAAAATGCGGAGGTCAGGTAAACTGCACTCCACTGTTCCAACGACGGACACGGGCGGTAAGAAGGAACAGAAGGGTGGCCGGGTCGGCTGGGGTATTTATACGGCGCCATGGTGGCGCCACTCCAGGGGGCGCCCAGCCAACCCGCTGAGTGTTGCTAGGGTAAAAGTTTCTCCGACGGCTGTGCACGCGGCGCGCACACACCTAACTGGAATGGATATGAGCAATCACTCGAAGAAGAACAGGATGTTATGGACTGGTTATTGGGCCACTGACAGTTCTTGGAATTCAGAGGAGAGAACTACTGTTGCCTCAAAGGGCCAAATATCTGAAAAGTGTGGAGAGGATTCCAGCCTGTCTCATTCTTGGGAACTGAGACCCACCAGTATCTAACTAGTCCTTTTTAAAAACTGTAGTAAATGACTTTTATCCATAAACATTTAGTACTTCTACTTTTTCCTAATTTGTAGCTTTAAAATTTAAGATGAGTATTCTCATAGTTTGAGTATATTCAGTGGATAAAATGGAACACTGGAATTACTAAATAAAGAATTAAGATTTACAAAAGCTGATCTCATGACATAATTTTCTATGGGCCAGCGCTAATAATGCCTCTGAAATTGGTCTGTCCAGACTCCAACTTCAACACTGCACATCTAAGAAAAACACAGTTAAACATATTAGCATTCATCTTAAAAAAAAAAAAAGAAAAAGAAAAAAATTACTCTAAAATGTCATTTTAAAATAAAAGTAATCTGTTTTCTCAGTGCCTTTCAGTTGCTTGCACAATTCAGCTTTTTCATTAGTGTTTTCTTTTTCTTGTTTTTCTCAAATTGCAATGTAAGATGAAGTATAAACAAATTGAGGAATGTTGAAGAATGAATGGCATACAGAGTTTCTGCAGCTTACAAGATGTATGTGCTGCTTGTTAGAAAGATCACGGGCTTATAAAGAGATAGATTAATATCTTGTCTATGGTTTACAGAAAGATGCTTTCAGCAGTTTGGGTCAATTTACTTGCTTTCTACTGAAAGATTTCACAGTGTTTTTTTTCTCTGTAGTCACTTAAAAATATAAATAGAACACTTATTGTAATTGAAGATGAATATGTTCTTCAAGATTGCACATGTCCATTCCACTTTAGGTGTTTGTGCACTCCACTGGCACAGGGAGTTTTCCCTTAGCGGTGTCCATCAGGGCTACACGAGTGTCCTCTGCTACCTCACACACCATGCTCAGGCATAAATAGCTGAGCCGCCCCAACCTTCCTCAGTTCCTTTCTAACACCCATGATGGTTTTTGGAGCTCCCTCTCTGCTTCTGCAAGTGTTTAGGCAAATCCTGTGAATAGTGACCTTTGTATAGTTAGTTTGTAAATAATTTTTTTTGAAATTATTGTTTTGTGTGGTTCTGGCACCCGGTCTGGATACTAGCCTTGGTACAACAATATGCTGCACTCTCCAGGTTTCAAGCCCTGGCACTCTTGTGATAAGGAAATGCCTAATAGTGACCCTCATCCCAGCTGTGAGACCCATACTGGACCTCAGAGCTCTCAACAAGTTTGTCAAGAATCAGAAGTTCAAGATGGTCACCTTATCAATGATCATTCCAACATTGGAACTACTACACCAACAGCTAGAAAGCTCCTGCTCAAGGGAAGTGCAAAAGGTTCTGTTACACAGCAGAAAGTCCTGCACATGATGTACTTACCTGCAGAAATGATCCAGCTTTCAGATTTGGTGCATGTCTCAACAAATCTCCCCAATATCAGTGGCTCTTTCACACATCCTAGACATCAGGATTATCCCTAAACTCTTTTAGGATTCATCTAGTAGTTATAACAGCCTTTTACCAACCTATAGAAGGATACTCAGTGCTGTCACACTCAATAACTAAAAGGTTCTTCAAGGGTATAATAATCCTCTTCCCTCAACCTCAATTTCCTACCCCCATGTGGGATCTAAAACTGTTGCTGAAAGGGCTGACTAGGCCTCTCTTTGAACCCATGACCACCTGTTTGCTAACAAACCTATCAATGAAAGCAGCCTTCTTGATAGCAATTACCTCAGCCACAAGAATAGGAAAGATAACAGCTCTGATGCTGCACCCCCCTTACACAGTATTCTTTTCTGACAAAGTTACGCTCAGGCCACATCCAAAATTCATCCCTAAGGTAATCTCCCTGTTTCACATGAATCAATTGATTCACCTTCCAGTCTTCTACCCAAAACCCCTCACCAAGACAAACGGAGAGGCTATACTTCATAACCTAGATGTCAGAGGAGCCCTGGCCTTCTATCTTGATAGGACAAAGGCCTTCAGAAAGTCCCCCAGACTTTTCCTTTCCATTGCAGAAGGATTCAGGGGCTCACCAATATCAGCCCAAAAAGTTTCTAAGTGTGTCTCGAATGGCCTCAGACAGTGCTACCAAATTTGCAGGATGACCCCTCCAGACTCAATCTGTACACACTCTACAAGATCAATCTCCTCATCTGTCGCCTCCTTCAAGAACGTTCCTATCACAGACAGCTGTAGAGCAGCGAGGTGGGCGTCAGTCCACACTTTTGCAAAACATTATGCGAAGGGACTCTGCCTTTGATGCCATCTTCAGCTCCATGGTCATCTGTAACTGACCCGACACTGAAGTCCCAGCCCTCCAGAAGGCTGGTGATGCTAAATTTGGATACGTGATTCTCCAGTCCCTGTTCAGATAGACATCGAACCCACCTCCAGTTGGGACTGCTTGTGAGTAATTTACAGAAGAATGGACATGTGCAATCACTTGAAGAAGAAAAAAATGGTTACTAACCTTTTCATAACTCTTATTCCATGGCCCATCCTCCTTTCCCTCTATCGAAGTCTGTCTGGTAGGAAGGAACTGAGGAGAGTCTGGGACAGCTTGGCCCTTTATGCTTGCGCATAGTAGCTTGAAACAGCAGAGGGCACTCGTACTGCCTGATGGGTACCAGTAAGGAAAAAATATCTGACAATTGTGCATTAGACTGCACAAACACCAATAGTGAAATGGACACGTGAAACACATCTTGAAAAACAACAGTCACAGAAAGGTTAGTAACCATTTTTACTGTTGCTTAAAACTTCAGTTTGTCTGATTTACTGGCAAGAGCTACTTGTTCTGTTTCTTATATATATATATAGTGTTTAAATTAGAGCTGTCAAGTGATTTAAAAAATTAATCGTGATTAATCTCATGATTAATTGCATTGTTAAACAATAATAGAATACTATTTATTTAAATATTTTTGGACGTTTTCTGCATTTTCAAATATATTGATTTCAATTACAACACAGGGTAGAAAGTGTACAGTGCTCACTTTATTTTTTATTGCAAATATTTGTGCTGTAAAAAACAAAAGAAATAGTATTTTTCAATTCACTTCATACAAGTACTATAATGCAATCTGTTTATCATGAAAATCTGAGCTTACAAATGTAGAATTATGTACGAAAAAAACTGCATTCAAAAATAAAACAAAGGAAAACTTTAGAGCCTACAAGTCCATGCAGGCCTACTTCTTGTTTAGCCTGTTGCTCAGACAAATAAGTTTGTTTACATTTGCAGGAGATAATGCTGTCCGCTTCTTGTTTACAATGTCACCTGAAAGTGAGAATAGGCATTTGCATGGCACTGTTGTACCAGCGTTGTAAGATAATTACGTGCCAGATGTGATAAATATTCATACGTCCCTTCATCTTCAGCCACCATTCCTGAGGACATGCGTCCATGCTGATGATGGGTTCTGCTCGATAACGATCCAAAGCAGTGCAAACCGATGCATGTTCACTTTCATTATCTGAGTCAGATGCCACCAGCAGAACACATTTTCTTTTTGGGGGGGTTGGGTTCTGTAGTTTCCTCATCAGAGTGTTGCTCTTTTAAGACCTGTGAAAGCTTGCTCAACACCTCATCCTTCTCAGATTTTGGAAGGCACTTCAGATTCTTAAACCTTGGATCGAGTGCTGTAGTGATCTTCAGAAATTTTACATTGGTACCTTCTTTGCATTTTGTCAAATCTGCGTGAAAGTGTTCTTAAAATGAAAAACATGTCCTGGGTCATCACCTGAGACTGCTATAATATGAAATACATGGCAGAATGTGAGTAAAACAGAGCAGTAGATATACTATTCTCCACCAAGGAGTTCAGTCAAAATAACACATTTTTTTAAACAAGCGAGAAAGCATATCTTCTGGAATGGTGGCCGTATGAATGTTTATCATATCTAGCATGTAAATATCTTGCAATGCCAGCTACAAAAGTCCCATGCAAACATCTGTTCTCACATTCAGGTGACGTTGTAAATAAGCGGGCAGCATTATCTCCCATAAATGTAAATCAACTTGTTTGCCTTAGTGATTAGCTGAATAAGAAGTACGACTGGGTGGACTTGTAGGCTCTAAAGTTTTACACTGTTTTGTTTTTGAGTGCAGTTACATAACAAAAAAATCTACATTTGTAAGTTGCACTTTCACGTTAAAGAGATTGCATTACGGTACTTGTATAAGGTGAATATACTGTTTCTTTTGCTTATTTTTGCAGTGCAAATATTTGTAATAAAAATAACAACATAAAGTGAGCACTGTACACTTTTGTATTCTGTGTTGTAATTTAAATCAATATATTTGAAAATGTAGAAAAACATCCAAAAATATTTAATAAATTTCAATTGGTACTCCTGGCATCCTGCTCTTAATTGTTTTATCTTGTTAGACTGACCTCACACTTGGTAAAGCAACCCCCATCCTTTCATATATTTATACCTGCTCCTGTATTTTTCACTTCATACATGTGATGAGGTGGTTTCTAGCTCATGAAAGCTTATGCCCAGATACATCTGTTAGTCTCTAAGGTGCCACAAGGACTCCTCTTTTTTTATTTTATTGATTAACAGTGTGATTAAAACTGCTATTAATTTTTTGAGTTTTTAATCACGTAAGTTAGCTGCAATTAATTGACAGCCCTAGTTTAAATGTGCAATCTACAGTGTGTATGTTTTGTTTATTAGTGCATATGTACTTGGATTTACAAACTGTGTGTGTGTGCAAGCGCATTAAAAGAGAGAGTGTGAGTACACAAATGTATATCAGTTGGTGACAAAGAACTGAATCTGTTCACCAGGCTCATGCAAGTAGTCTCAGTGACTTGAAGTAGGATTTAGTCCAAATTGTTGAGGAAAAATTGCATCGTTAGCCCTTTATTTCAACAATGAAGTTAAAATAATAGGACTTATTAAGGGTAATTATAAACCAGCTCTGGTGGTACAGTATATGTATTGGGAAGAAAAAAATAACACTACTCTGTAGAAAGTTTAAACTATGCAGATAATACAGTTTTTATAGCTGTTTTGTGTTGTTTCCATGTTTTTATGGTGTTCCAACAATATAGATAATTCAAAAATGCTAGTGGGCAGTAAACTTAATCTTAAACCTTCTTGATAAATAGTCAATGCATTTGGCCTGTAAATGAACCTGGTGGGTAATGGGAATAAATTGAATGGGAATGTCTGACCAAGTAGTGTCTGACATTCCTTTCCATCATACCAAGCAGACCTTTTTTCGCCTCTTCTTTTAAGTTTTCATGGGAAAGTGCATTATTGCTTCAAAGCTGCTGGAATGAAACCTTTTGGTTTTACTAATGGGCTAGCAGCGTGTTAGCCTCTGCTCTTCTGATACATTAATTTAGTTTTCATGCACCTGCAAGTTTTTTTAAGGGCTAGTCTGCACTAGAAGTGCTATAGTGGCGCAGCTGCACCAATAGAGGTGCACCACTGTAGTGCATTTGGTGAAGATGCCCTATGCCAATGAGAAAGAGCTCTCTCGCCAGCATAATAAAACCACCTCCATGTCGGCAGGAGAAGCTCTCCTGCTGACAAAGCACAGTCCACACCAGCACTTAGGTCACCGTAACTTACATCACTCAGGAGGGTGGCTTATTCAACCCCATGAGTGACATAAGTTACATCAACATAAGTGGTAGTGTGTACCAGCCCTAAGATACTTTCTGAGACTGTCTGCTGCTCCTATTCCTGAGCATCATGCCACCACAAAGAGACTGGGACTTTCTAGGAGTAAAGCTTATTGTTCAATAACCTTGCTGAATTAGAACTAAGCATTTGTAAATATACATAGTTCATATGCCTGCATTTCAGGATACTGGCAGAACATCCCCTCACTGTAGGCATCCGTACCTTCTGTTCAGAACCCTTAGTTCCCCCATCCACACATGGACTAAGTGGCTTGTGCACTATGTTACAATCCAACTCTGGTCCAACATCTGCAAAATTGGGCCCTTTGTACACACACTGCCCCATCACTAGGAAATGGTGAGGGCTTTATCTTGTGACTGTTACTCAAATTAAGCATCCAACTTGTGCACAGCTAAAAAGGATGGTCAGCCAAAGAATAGTCTTTTCTAGATGTTCTAGATTAGATTCTTCCTCTGTTGACAATAATCACTCTCTCAGCTGTAGAAAAATAAGTCTTGTCTTGCCCAGTTCACACAGACGTTCTTCAGTTGTTGTGTCTCCCATTCCTGTCCTGACACAATAATCCTAAAAAAAAAAGTTTTCCTCTTTTTGCCCTAATTCCAAATCTCCAAGAGTAAAGTAATTGCACTCGTTAAATGTGGTAGGGACTTTGATATTGTTTTCACAGAACTAAGGAGTTCAAGAACATTCTGAAGGCATGTGTTCTCTCTTTATTAGGCTAAAGAAAGGAATAAAGGGCTTTTTATACTCTAGTATAATTAATCAAGGCCTGATTGACAGAAAGTTACCAAATGGCCCAAGTTGCTATTTCCTTGTTGTTTGAGTCCTGTTCTGCTAGAGAGATTTCTGTCTCCTAAGCAGCAAGTAGATCAGTATCTATCTTTATAGTTAGGGGGCGGTGATTTTGGTGACAACATTCCAGCAGCAGAGCAAACCTTTTACCTGTAATTGAAGTCAATGGAAATTAAACTTGTAGCTAAGTTCAAATCTGACAGTATGCTACATGCTTGTATCAAAATATTTGCAATTTCCAAGATACTTCATGCACACCCATGTGTCTTAAAAACTGGAAGCCTGCCCTCAATTATTGCTCTCTGCAACTGTTTTTTAGCCTATTTCCCATTAGCATATAGAAAATTGTTATTTTCTGTTACTCGTTTCCAGTCCAAATTCCTTTGAGCATTTCCACACGTTTTCAAAGTCACATTTCACAAAGTCAAAAACATTAGTGTTGCTTCCTTTGCTACTTTATCCTCCTGAGTACTCTAATTCTAATAATTGTGTGAACCACTACATTCTAGATACTTCTTAATCTCCCACTTTATTTACTGCACTTGGCTCCTTTTCTCGGATGAGAGCCAGAGGAGCCTCAGTTCAGATTTTTTTTTGGCTTTTTGGGTTTAAGGCAGACCCTTTGTATAATTTTAGCATAGTTTTTCTTGTGTAAACAGGCTCTTTCGGGCTGGAATTGGAGAGCTTCAGCATAATATCAATACATGAGGATGTCTTTTTCCACTTCAAAGGGCAATTAATATGAATTGTATAAATAAAATTATGGCATTTGTTTTTCAGTTTTGCAAATATTTTTAAATGGAGCAGTTTTAAATGAATTTTTGATCTTTTTCAGTTTTGCATACATCATAATTTGGAATAGTAACTGTCATAGGCCCATATGCCCTTGTCATGGAAGGAGGGAAGAAAGCTAATTAAAATAGAGCTGTTCTCTAAGAGCCATGTCGTCTCTCACTCCTCTGGTCTGTGGAAGCAGTCAGGTGGCAGACCACCCCTTCCTAGCCATAGTAGCATGGCAGACCTACCATTGGCTGGCAGCTCACCACTGTGCTCTGAGACACCAATAAAGGGAGATTACAAAGGGTGCAGGTGAAATTAATATTGTCACAAGCAGCGTTAACTTTCTATGATTTTTTTAATGCAGATCTTCAGCTGTTCTTGGGGCGGAGCATGCCAATTAATGCAGCTAATGGGCCATGCAGATCTTTCACAGTGGGAGGAAAGTGGCTAAGGGAAGGATGAAAAGAGCATTCACTACCTGTATCTGCTTTTTCTCTTACTCCCATAACTGCACCATGATTTCTTTGTAGTTTTGCTCTCTGTGCATACAGACCTTAATTCTTACTCCCTAATAATACCTTACAACCTTGCACTTCATTTTATACCAGCGGTAGTTATTCCACAGTTAAGATTAAAGCTAGCTTCCCATTAGAAGTTTGAATTTCTGTCCACCCTCAGCTTCCCAAAAAATAAATGAATACCCCCTGAAATTTCACAGCCACATCTCAGCCCAGGATACTTGTAAGTTTCTTGCAAGTCTGGGAAAATCAGAAAAAAAGTGCTTAATGTGATACATCGTAATTCTGAGCTTGGGTCAATACAGGCGGTAAGAAGTGCTAAAGTGTCTTTACATCACCTTTTCAACCTGGAGGTAGCCAGGAATCATTCTTCTCCTCTGTGAAAGTTAGAACAGTCCCAACCATCATAGCATCCCAGAGCAGCCAGTTTGGTGCACTCCTGCTCAGTTTTGTAATGAGTAATCTTGTGGTATATATTGGTATGTAGTGGAATTTTATAGTCTCCTAAAAAAAATAGTTTTTAACATTTGCATATATGTGTGTGTGTGTATATATATATGCCGTGTAAATCAGGTGGGTTGAGAGTCAGGGATGAAGGATTTTGTGCCATTGAGGAACTGACTGAATGCCTAATCATTAAATTCAGGGGGAAAATAGGTGAGCCGAACATATTTCCCAATGTTACAATTTGTCCAGGACACTGAAATTAACATCCCTGCTATTAATTAAAAAAAATCAGAAGATATGTAATGACAAATTGTCACTATTAAGTCAGTAGACACAACATTTAGATGTTGTAAAAGCAAACTTTCAATACTTAATTTTTTCTCTTCAGCTATTTGTAGTATCATAGGTAAGAGTGTATGTTTTTAAATTTTATTAATATTGTAACTCCAGATGTACCCCTTAAATGTAAAAGCAACTCCATATAACTACCAAACCTCTGTGTCAGAAAAAGTTAATGTTAATTAATTTATTGTATCTTGAAAAAATCATGCAAATAAGCAGCGAGGGACTTTCTTAAATAATATTGCTTAATTATACTTTAAATGCTTTTAAAGATAATAGATGTTACTGCATTAATGTCAAAAAAAATAAACAGGTTTTCACCATGAAATTACAGTTTATTGAAAATCTAAAGATATGATTTATTTTAGACTACATAGGTATGTTAAATAAATTTGCTACCTGGGTACTTACCGTGATGTTGACAGACTGGTGTTCCATCAGCAGTGCTGACATAAAAATTATAGTTTAGACAAACACTCTGTCAAGAGAGTCCACTTGGCTGCTGTTATGGTGGCCTGTAGTTATGGAGTCTGACTGCCACTGTCAAAATGTCTTTTTATGCATTTCGGTATCTCTTCTGCTGACAGGCCGCTTATCTAGCTGTACGGGTGGCCAAGAACAGCAAATCAAAATGACACAATTGAAACAGACCCCAGCACATATCGTCATGGCCACTGAGGCAGAAAGCAATTGGCACTTTTGAAAGAGAAGTTTTGCCTTTTGAACGAAAAATATTTTTTATCAGCAACTCCTGCTGTCACTGTTTTATCTTATAGGTTCAAAACAGAACCTGAAACAGGATTATTGTGTTTTTTTACTGCCAGTCAGTTTCAAGTACCTCTTGAGCTGAATATTTGACGTTTCAAATTGAGACCATGAAGATTAGCAGGAAGCTTTAATAAACTCTAAAGTTGTTGGCATTTTTATCTGCTGTACTTGTTGCATACTATTATAGTTTAATTTGTTCTCCTAAATCCCTAGTCCTTTGCTCAGCTTTGGAGACTTTATCTATGAATTATGAACATTGTTGTACTGTCAAAAGGGTCCTGCTCTGAGTTTGTTCTATAACTGTTATTCCTCTAGCTGCTTGCTGTTTTCACTTACTGCTTTTAACATTTCTGCCATTTTAGACAACAAGTCCTCACTCTCCTCCAGTGGGGTTGACTTTCTTTGGTTGCTGGACCATTGGAAGATTTCACCTGTTTTACTCTGCGTCTAGCTGAAAGCAAAACAGGAGAGAGTGGGCTGATTTTGAACCCTTTTCCATTCAGTTAAGATTTTAAGGCCACTGGCAAGTTAAAGGAATATAGTGGAATAAGGATGTTCCCTAAAAAATTAGGAAGCCACACATGAGCTCTCTGGATCTGACTAGAGTGACCAGACAGCAAGTGTGAAAAATCGGGACTAGGGTGGGAGGTAATAGGAGCCTATATAAGAAAAAGACCGAAAAATCAGGACTATCCCTATAAAATCGGGACATCTGGTCACCCAAGATCTGACTCCAAGTGTAACTGTCACATTACTTCATCAATAACTTTCAAATCATTTCACAGCTATTTCATTTAACTTTTAATAGACATGTTTTAAAGCATCATAATAAGGAAACCTAAATGAAAGGAAGCAACTCAAATATACTGTTGCTGCTGTAATAAGTAGAGCTGTGTGAAAAGCCAATGTTTTGCCTATTTCTTTTCAATTCCCAGTATTAACCCTCGATTATCAATTTTTTTCCAGTGGTTTGTTATCAACACACAACAAAATGCAAAAGAAACATCTCTTACATGCTCCAGTTTACCTTAACAGTGGGATGCTGGCTGCCATTTTTAATCTGATACATCTAATGGAGCTATGTTCTTCCTATAGTTAGCCATTTCACTATATCTTATTGGTACACTGACTCATCTTAAATACAGCCTTGCACTCTTTGATGGCAGAGGTGGTTAGGGTTTAAGCTACCATAGTACATTCAAAGACATTACGTACTCCTGAAACATGTTCCCCCATGGATTCTCTTTGCTTTCCCATCAAAAAATGGTTTATGTAGAAAGCAGAGAAGCCGCATCGGTGCTCACTCACCCCTCCCCGGCAGCATGGGCACGTCTGTTTGGGCAGCTGGGGGAGAGGTAAGTCACCGCGATGGGGGGAAGGGCAGAGTCTAGGGATGCCCAGCTGCCCGACGATGTTAGTCCTGGCTGAGCTGGGCAGTGGGAGGGAAGAGGATGATGGTGATGGAAATTAGTTCCCCCTCCACCTCCCCTGCATAGAGCATGGGTCAGATCTACCCCAAAAACCTCCCCTGGCTGCAGGAAGCTCTCCACTATGGGAGTGGCGGGTCTTGAAAGGGGGGTCTGGGTGCAGGGGGTGAGACTCAGTGGGGTGGGAGTTCCGGGTGTGTGCGGGGGGAGGCTTGGCAGTGGGATTTGGGTGTGAGGGGGTATGCAGATGCACAGGAGTTGGGCGGACAGGGGGAGCAGCTCAATGATCCCTCCCTGTACAATGATCTCTCCCTCTACTTCCTGGCCGTATCGCTCTTCAGCCACAGGGTGAGAGGTCACTGTACGGGGAGCCACTCCCCCTGTCCTCCCAACTCCTGTACATCTGGGCCCTCCCGCTGAGCCTCATCCCTCTGTACCTGGAACCCCCCTCTGAGCCCCTCCTACATTGGGATTTCCCCCACACATCCAAAGCCCCACCCTGAGCCTTACTCATGCATTGGGAGCTCCCTACACCCAGACCCCCACCCCACTGAGGCCCAGCCAGCTGTATCCTGACACCCCCTTCCCCAGCATCCAGATCACTCGCTTGAGCTCTCCCTACCCAGACCTCCCATCCCCCTGCTGAGCCCTAACCACCTTTACCTGGACTCCCCTGCAGAGTCCCACTCCCCGTGCACCCAGAACGCCCCCGAGCCCCTGTGCATCCAGATCCCCAGACCACACTGCCCGCATCCAGATTTAATCACACAGAACCCTGGTACCCTTGAGCTAATTCTGAACCTAGAATTTTTAAAATTCTGCATATTTTATTTGTCCGAATTACAATAACACAATAACAATATATTCACACCATTTTCAATTATTTTGACAATTTCAAAATACTTGTCATGAAATAATTGAAAATGGTGTGATTATATTGTGTTATTTTGACAAATAAAATATACTGAATTTTAAAATATTGTGCACAGAATTTTTAGTTTTTTGATGCAGAATTTTTAATTTTTTGTGCAGAATGCTCTCAAGAATCATGACAGTTCAGTCTGTTTCCCCTGTAAGAAGTGAACTGATTCTGTTTGTCCTTACTTTCTCTCAAAGGGTTTATAATAAAATGTTGCTTACTTCCTTGATGAGGTAAGCATGAGGTGAAGTCTGCATTTGGTGAACTCCTGAGCATAAAAATCCAATAGGCTTGGTTAGAATAAGTTTTGAAAGTTTGTAGCAACTATATGAGCCAGGACAAGAGTTTATGCCAAAGATGAAGAAGAAAAAGGAGATTTGGAAGACTCAGTCCACCAGTGCATAGCTCAATGTGGTAGCCAACTTCCTTCTTTCTCCTGCTATCGAAAGCTTGTGAAGATGCTACATATGAAGCTTCGCACAAAATGTCATCTTTGGACGACAAGTATATGAGACTTTATCTACAAAACTTAAATCTCTGGGTGGATGTAGGATCAAGGGGAAGCAGTGGCTGATTAGACTGGAAAGCAATGTGAGGAAATAACTCTGACCTTCTCAATGGGAGGAAATAATTTAGAATATTGTTTGTATAATATGGTATACTATTATTACTGACAGTAGTATTTTATTTATATATTTACTGTTTATATTGCAGTACTGTCCAGAAGTCCCAGTCAGGTTTGTGGTCCCATTGTAGTAAGGGCTGTATCTGTATAAATAAAAATATATGGAGAGCCAAAAATGTCTAAATCTTTGGAGTTTCTGCTAGTAGTGAAAAACTTGATCCCACAGCTATCCTAGGACAAATTATTACCTCCATGTTAGATTAAATAATATTTCTGTGTTATCAGGATGATATATGCTTCTAGTTAAATGCCATTGGATTCTTGCCAGAATATCAACTAGAATGAACAAAATAGGAATTACAATTATGTCTGCAATTTCAGATCACAGGCAGAATTTTACCAGCAACCAGAAATAAAGAAAATGACAATTGAAGGGAACATTTTTAATTTTCCCATGTGTTAGCCTAGCCAAGCAGTCCAAAAGAAGAGAGCAGGTCAAGATGAAGAGAGTGTCTCAAAAATAAAACATTAAAGCTAAAGGATTCAAAACTGGTTAAGTAAATTAAATGATTGAATAAAATGAACTGGACTCTTCTAATAAGAAAAGGCTTACAGGCATAAAAACTGCAGTTTGATTAAGAGTTCTGCATACAAGACCGTAGAAATTAGGAGCTTATTTACTAAATATTTTTTATCATATATGTTGTGTTTTGTTGATATGCTTGACTAGATTTTTCTTTGCTGCTTTTCTCCCTTGCCCCTCAAGTCAAAAACTTAAGACATTGAATATAATTGGGAACTGTAGAATGTGAATATTGATCAATGAATTAATATTTTTGTTTCTGAAAAACATAACATAACATGAACGGCATCATAGCTGTAAATCAGTAGGAATGCTTTAGTGCTGGATGATTTATTTATTGCGCATATTCATGCTTAGCTCCATATGTACTGAAGTACTGAAAAACAATAAAACTAAAATAAGCACTGTTTCTGCATGCTTCATGTCATACAGATGCCACCTTTTGAGCCTTTTCAAATGGTTGGTTCTGTCTAAACTGTCTCTGTACCATTTAAAATCTCAGAATAAATGAAGAATTTTATTTTGGTCATTTACTAATAACCTTCCTTTCCATACCTGGCTCTCATGAATATTATTTGGTAATAAGCTTTCCAACTGTTTCATCAGAACCTTGGCAAAACTTTACGATCACAGTTTATTAAAGGCAGGTCTATAATTAGCACACTACTCAGACCTTTTTCAAAATCAAAGATACAAATATTTCATGCACTTGGGATGGAATGAGGAGCACAAGTGCCTAACAGGCTGAATCAAGAGTCTTTTTTTATTCATGGGGTTAATATGTCAACCATCGAGTAAAATTAATTGAATCCTTGACTTTTCCTGTAGTCTCTTCAGGGTTTGTAATTTAATGATCTTACAGATCTCTTGTACTTTAATCACAGAAGTAAATGTTCAGTGCACTGTGCAAGAATTCAGCATGACACCCTTTTAACGTTAAACTTGTGAAATGCCTCCTCTGCCTCATTTATTTCAGGAGGGGCCAAGTTCCAGTTTGGGTAATTAGTTTTTAATTAGGGTAATTAGTAATTAGAGTTTTTGCTTGCCTAAATTCTCTGTTTCAGTTATTTGTCACTTTCTCTCTCAAACACGGAAGCAGGATATTTCTAGAGCAGAGTAGATGCTGCATTCCCTCGCAGAGATGGCTGTATTTCAGTGATAAGTGATGTGATGATCTCAGTCAACCATCTTTATAATGCTTTGCAGACTTTTTCGATTAAAAGTGCTATATAAACGGAAAGTATTATTAACACTCTCTTATTTAAGTAATTCCCAGGTAAAATTTTGTAAAGCTGGACGTTAATTTGAAAGAACCTATCATTAAAAATATTAGGTGACTATTGTAATTTAATCAAAAAATGCAACTGTTAGTCTGAAAATTCAAAAATAAGTATGTATTTAAAAAAATACACAATATGGAATTGCAGCAAAAGTTTCAGGAATAAACATCAATCCATTTTAAGTTTATAGTAATTATTTCAAAAGATCAACATTTTTATGTAAATTTCAGCAAAAGAGCTCTTGAAAGTCCTATAAACTTAAAAAAGAAATCAATTTACTTCTGTTTCCGAAATCTATTATTATCTGAAAGTAATCATGATAACATTGAAGCCAAAAATATGTCTCTCCTAAGTTTTTGTAGTGGCTGTTTTGAAGGAATGGTTAGAGGGGAGGTATTAGGACTGTTTCTCTTCCTAATATAAGCATTTCTAATATGCCCTTTGGCTAAAACCACAAATATATTTTTCCCAATCTGAAAATTAGACTTACAGTGTAGATCTCGTCAAGGTCTTTTCAAATTAATTTCATTTAAGTTCCAAGAATTATTAAATAAGACATGGCCACAAAAGAAAAACATTATATGAATATTCAAAACATGACTAATATTTATCTTTTCTGAGCCCTATGTCTTACAAATGGATTTTCCCAATCACTGCAAATTTTGGTAAAAAAAAAAAAAAAATTACTGGTCAAATAACTCTCAGAGATTTGAAATTTGTTTTAGGATTTTACAATGTGTGGGGAGAAACTGGAGGGAGGGCGAAATCTGTTTGATAATAGAAAGTAAGCCTTCATATTAACTATGGATAGGGCTCCGTGACTTCTGCAGCGGCCAGTGTGGCTGACCCCAGCTGACATCTGCAGCTGGTCCTAGGGCAGCGGGAGCAGCGGGTGGCCCTTGGTCTTCTCCATGGCAGTGGCCAGAGCAGCTGATGGCCCTATGGGACTTCCCTCATGGCGGCCCCTGGCCCTCTGAAGCTTTCCTCCACAGCAATGGCCGCAGCCATTGGACCCCTGGGGCTTCCCCCACAGCAGTGACTGGAGCAGCCACACACCCCCCCCCGGACTTCCCCACAGCAACTGGTGCCGCAGGCCCCCCAGGGTTCCTCTCTCCCCACCCAACCCCTGCAGCTGCTGCCATGGGCCCCCTTGGGGCTCCCTCCCTGGCTGCTGGTGCTGTGGGCTCCCCCCTTCTCCCAGCAGAGGCGTGCCCCCCACCCCCAAGATTCAATCAGGAGTATTTATGGTATAAGTCATGGACAGATCACGGGCACAGATTTTTTGTTTCTTGCCTGTGACCTGTCCAAGACTTTTACTAAAAATAGCCATGATTAAATCATAGCCTTAACTGAATAAACTGCTGCTTCCCCATAATTAATCATCTGCTTCTCAGTAGCACCGGTTTTGATTAATGTAGCCTAATGCAGACTTACTAATTGTTCTTTGTTAGTAGTTTTTTCAGCTGTAGTGCACCCACAGCATCATCTTCTGTAAATCTGATTTCTTTAGTTTTGGATCTACTCTTGTTTGTTGAATGGATAGGAGTTGAGAGATTATATGAATCCCTACGTTTTCCTTCTTCCCTCATTCACAGCTCTCCATGCAGTTGGTGCTGAGACCTCTTCCTCCGCCCAGCCTACCCTCCTCTGCAGAAAGGGGATGATCAGACTTGGGATTTGGTTTGGATATGTTCAGGATCATTAAATGTAGTTTTGACTCAGTGTTCTAGATAAAAATTAGGAAAGGGTCTTGGGCCTGTATCCAGTACTTCAGTTTGTGATATCCTGTAGATGTATTTATCAGAGATTGTGCTATTATAGGAATCCTTTTCTTATTTAAAGGACTTTTGCACAAAGCAGCATTGTATATTTCAGGATTATTGTTTGTCATCAATAGGCATTCTTTTCATGTACTATGCAAAGAGGAGCCCTTTAAAGAAAGCAATACCAACTGTCACATTGCAGAACTAAGAAATGAATTTAAGAGATTTTGTAAAACTTCAGAATCCATGATACTTTGAGGTTATTCAATTTTAATCATTGCAAGAAACAGTCAATTAAATCTGGCTTTAAACTAATTTTTGTACTCAGTTGTTAATTATTGTATTTGTACCTGTAGTTTCACTTTGAATCTAGAAAGCTGTTAATCTGAATCTCTATAAGGCCCGTACTAGTGGTTAATCCAGTACTTTGTGCTTATTTGTACAAACCACTGTCAATCTAATTGCCTCCTTCTGTTTTACTTCTCTGCTAAGAAATAAAATCACCTGAGTGCAGTGAGAACTTGTAACTTGCTGCAATTACTGTGATTGTGACTTGCAGCCTGAACTCAACTTTCTCTTGGGTGTCAAGTATCAGAGGGGTAGCCCTGTTAGTCTGGATCTATAAAAGCAGCAAAGAAT
>NC_133774.1:27863877-27977219 GCF_003597395.2 Chelonoidis abingdonii
ACCAAGCGCGAGGAGAAACTGGTTTTGTAGTTGGAAAGGCCATTCACAGTCTTTGTTTAATCCTGAGCTGATGGTGTCAAATTTGCAGATGAACTGAAGCTCAGCAATTTCTCTTTGAAGTCTGGTCCTGAAGTTTTTTTGCTGCAGGATGGCCATCTTAAGGTCTGCTATAGTGTGGCCAGGAGATTGATAGTGTGTCTCCTACAGGTTTTTGTATATTGCCATTTCTAAATATCTGATTTGTGTCCATTATCCTTTTTGGTAGAGACTGTCCAGTTTGGCCGATTACATAGCAGAGGGGCATTGCTGGCATATGATGGCAATATATTACATTGGTGGACGACGTGCAGGTGAAGAACAGGTGATGGTGTGGCTGATCAAGTTAGGTCCTGTGATGGTGTCGCTGGTGTGATTGTTGGCGAGGAGTTAGGCTGACGAGGTTTTGTTGCATGATTGGTTCCTGAGCTAGAGTTACTTATGGTGTGGTGTGCAGTTACCGGTGAGATATGTTTTGTTGGCAGGTTTCTGTGGGCGAGGACTGGCCTGCCACCCAGGCCTGTGAAAGTGTGGGATCATTTGTCCAGAAGGGTTGTAGATCCCTGATTTTCACACCTCAACTGCTAGAACAGGGTCTCATCCTCCCTGACTGAACTAACCTCGTTATCTCTAGCTTGCTTGCATATATATACCTGCCCCTGGAAATTTCCACTGCATGCATCTGACGAAGTGGGTATTCACCCACGAAAGCTCATGCTCCAAAACATTTGTTAGTCTATAAGGTACCACAGGATTCTTTGCTGCTGTCTCTTGGGTGTAGCTGAAACTAAGCACCAGCTGCCGTGTTGTGATGCCATGGCAAAGACTAAATGTTAAAGTAAAACAGGATTTTTTTAAAAAATTCATTGATTTTAAAATTAGATGGAATTTAGGGTAGGGCTGGATTAAAGCACACCAGGCCCCTACACACACCATGATAAGAGGCTCCTTACAGCCTTGCCCTGCCCCTGTGCCATGGCCCTCATTCTCTTCTAGAGAAGCAGGGGCAGTGGATTGGGACCGGGGTTGTATCTGCATGGTTCAGGCCTCCTGTATTCTCCTCCTGCTACATACACACTTTTGGGATGGAGTTGGCAGAGTTCCCAAGAACAGTGGGTTGTAGAGTTATCACACCATCGAGATTCGGAGGGAAGTGCATACCTTTCAGAGCTATTGTTTCAGGCTGTCTGTGGACTAAGGCTTACATTCTCGTGCTCGATACACATTTTCAATCTTTTCTTTGCAGGCATGAGGGCTAGAAAATTAGGGTGTTGGGATTTTTTTTAAATGAAAGCTGAGATTCTGACTTCATCATGTGACTTCAGGAGCAGGGTCCCTTGGTTTCAGGACTAAAGTTCCTGTGCTTTAATACATTCTTAGTTTAGGTTCCTCACTAAACACCTACCAACTAAAATTCTAAATTAATTCCAAGTGTAAAAGCGAAGTTAACTGTGAGTCTTAGGATATATGCGGTGGTTACTAATTTAATTCTTTATAATGTGAGGATTTTCTCCTACTATCTTCACATATTTAGTGCCCAAGTCTGCAATGTTCCGTCATCTGAGTAGTCCATATTTGCACAATTGACTTCAGTGGGACAACTTGTATGAAGACTTATAAAGATTTAGTTCCTAGGATTCAGTATTTTAGTCTTTCAGGGTAGTGTATACTTCTGGCATGATCCTAAAAATCAACATGAGTATTTTTTGTCACGTGTTGTAAAGTAGATTTATACACTAGTGGTATAGTAAAGTTATTTGACTGTTCAGAGCTTGTATATGCTCAGTTTTGAATAAATTACATTCTGGAGACATTTTACTGTTTCAGAAGATTTATAATGCTGTGTTTTATGGCAGTTTCTTCTGCCTGCTCTGAAGCACGTGCCACAGTGTTTTTAAGTGTGCTGTGCGTGTTTGACAAGCTAGAATTTTAGCAATTCCCATCAGTGCGTGAGCCACAATGTCTCAAGATTTGTTTTTGTTGGCTGGTATCCAGTACCATGCTATAAAATACATTTACTTGACAGAAGAAAGTGGTGAACTGCATTAACTACAAAGTTTTTAAAGGCTGGCTAAACACATGCAATAAATATTAATAAACGAAAAGGCCACTTACCTTTAACCTTGAATTCTGCTGTTAGCTGTGTGTGTTTAAAATTACTGTAGCATTTGAGTAATAACTGATATTGCAACAAATAAGAATTTTTTTTTAAAAAAATAAACAGCTTATTAACAGGCTGACATTGACTGCATCGGTAACTTGTTATAGCAAATGACAGATTATGGAGATGCTGAACTTCAAGAAATTTAACTTTACATCCCTACTAGTTGCTACCTGTAAAATGAACTTTGACCTTTAATATGGCTGTATATTTAACCTTGCATACCTGTGGAAGCATGGAGAGGTGTCATTTTTTTAAACTATTGTGTCTGTGTGATGTGTGGGAAGAGGTTTATATTAGGGATGTTTCAGAAGGCTCTATTAACTGCCACTTCATTCAGGCTCGGCACTGTGAAACCTGTTTCTCAATAAATAATTGAGAAAAGCCTGTATTTATCTTATAGCCAAAAGAAGGTCCAAATGATTAGGGCTTAACAGATTTTTTTTTTTCAGGATCAGGCATTCCACTAGCATATTAGCACATGGCTCATATTTAACATCCAAATAAAATTGTATTGGGGCTAGGCCAGGAATGGAAACGAAAATTGGGAATGGGACAGGAAAGTATTGGGTAGGAGTGGAAGGCTTGAAAATTGGCAATGGGGGAATATATAGCCATTCACTTGAAGGTCACCAAAGTAATATAACAACTCCCTAAAATGTCTCCAGTCTCCCAAGTTACAGTATTCTGTTTCATTTACACTCCTTATTATAATTTAAATTGTTATACTTCTCTTGTTAAAACTAGAGTGAACACCTGTTCTGTGGCTTGTATAAGATATTTTGTGCAAAAGCACTCTTTCTCACACCCCCATCTCAATAGATATATAAATATAATTTAATAAACAAATGATTAGTCCAGGTTGAAAGGTTCTCCTGGGCAAGGTAGAACAGTAGGCTTGGACGGAGGTTCTGAAAGATGATTGAGCACATTTCAATGAAATAATATCATGAGCATGAATCCTTTTAGCTCTAGATACATTTATTAGATAGTTAGTACAAGTCCTGTCAACACTATAACCCTCAGTCTTAGAGTTTATTTATCACTGTATAAGGTAGTTATCCCAACAACAAGCACTGTCCAGTTATCTAAATACATAAAGTCTATTGTTTAGGTGAACATTAAGATTTGTTGTCGCTCATGGTAGATAGTGGTCTTTGCTTTAGTTACCTCCTCAGTCAATCATCTTGACCTTTCAAAGAGATTTTTCATTTTGGTTTTGTAATTCAAACTGAAATCTAGTTTTCATAGTTTCATAGATTATAAAGCCAAAAGGAACTGTTGTGATTATTCTGATCTCCTGTATAACACAGGCCATAGGACTTCCCTGAATTAATTTCTGCTAGAACTAGAGCATACCTGGTGATATGTCATATGGATGAATATGTTGAGTGTGTAAAACAACAAGCTACTAAGGCCCTGACAGTCTAAAATGAGTTTGTGTACTGATCAAAATAGGGGTGGAGTATAGGCTGAGGCATTCACTACAGGCAGAGACTGAAACTGGATTAGTTCTTTAGGACATCCTGGGGAAAGAAGAAATCAGAATGAAAACT
The DNA here is from genome assembly GCF_003597395.2 of Chelonoidis abingdonii. NCBI lineage: Eukaryota > Metazoa > Chordata > Testudines > Testudinidae > Chelonoidis > Chelonoidis abingdonii. The sequence goes on from NC_133774.1 coordinate 27,867,631, forward strand.
GACTGTTTTTAAGTTGTTGCAGAGTCAGTGAGTGAGAGAGCAGCATTGTGTGTGAAAGTTTTAGTTCTATAGGGAAGAAAGACTATATGAAGTAAGACTCAGGACAACGGCTTAATTAATTATTTTTAAAAAACCCTCGCAAAGTTGTATGCTATATCTTATTTCAAGAGCTAAATAGTTTGAGACACAAAAATACTAATCCAATATCAATATGTAATTTTATTTCAGAGTGTTGTGCGTTGTCTTTGGCATCCCAAGCTAAACCAGATCATGGTTGGTACAGGAAATGGATTGGCTAAAGTATATTATGATCCAGTCAAAAGCCAGAGGTATTTAATAATTACATTATCATTAAAACGATGTTTTTTTTCTCAACCTGAGACTGACCATATTAAAAGTTGAGGAAATTAGTTTATGATCATTTGTGAGGCAGTGAGTAAAAAATAGTAGCTTATGATTTTCAGAAGCAGTGCATTTTGCACTGAGCCTCTGATTCCACTGTATACTTGGATATTAAAATTTGGAACATATCTGAGGTTTGAATACTTTCCATGAGGTTCCATCAGTGTACTGTGTGAAAACTGATTTAGGAATGCCCGACTAGCATATCCCTCACAATCCCCGAAGACTGTTGAAATGGTGTTTGTAAAAAGACTGTTTAATGTAGTCATACTTGTTTTTCTGAAGTAGCATTTTGTTTAGGAGTCCAACTCTTAGTTTGAATTTCAGTGGTCTGTGCAGTTATGTTGAAAATCCAAATTTGAGAAGAGGTGAGGGACGGAATGAGAGAATTTCCCATCCGCTTCCCTTTCTTTGCTGCTTATGGCCAGTAACTGCATATTTAAACGGTGGAAAGACAGAAGCAATTAATGAAAAGGGAAGCCAGCAGTTGAGAGTGGCAGGATGAATTTAAAGACGCTGCCTTGTTTGGAATTTAACATCCTCATTGCATAGTTTTTCTGCCAGTCCAGCACATTTTCCTGCTGGCAGATGGAGAGAGCACAACTGATTTTCTGATTGTCCTTTCCCACCTGTACGTACAATTCTTTGTTCATTTGCATGCTCAGATGCTTCTCTCTCTAGCAGCCAAAAGAGTATTATACTCTAAATTTCAAGCTGTCATTCATATTGGATGCTGTTTGTAACCTGAATGCTTGATTGTGGGGACAAGCTCAGGTTCCCAAGATTTCTGGGACCCAAGTGTTTTTTCTTTCTGTGTATATTTTTGAGGGCTTTGTAGTGATTTGACATCAGAGCCTGGGTTCCTGCTCCTACATAAACAAATGCAGGAGGATTCCAACCCTGAAGTCTGAATGGAAGAGGCGCACTCTTGTCTGTGATAGTTTCCTGGTTTCATTTTTTCCTTTTCCTTCACAGATATATAGCTTTATAAAGAAAGAGTGCACCAATTTGTCAGTTACAATTTAAGTTACTTCCAACAAGACCTATGCAAGCTTTGCCCCATAGTTCTGTCAGGGCATCTTCATTTAGATCGCCAATACTCTGCTGCTGAATGAGGATAACTGGGTTGAATAGTTGCAAACTGTGTGGTGGTTTTTGGGCTGTGGACAAGCAAAGCATAAGATGAAACTACCACATTCATATCCACCTCTGACTTTAAGCCACATTATAACAATTTCATCAACCTCTCGAGCCTCCCTTACATACATACATACATACATACATACATCATACATTTGTAAAAGTACTATTCAACCTGGCAGGAATTTTATCTTGAACAAACACTGTCTATTTCTATTATAATGAAATAAATTAAGTTACTTTATTTTTTAACATAGGGGAGCAAAACTATGTGTGGTTAAAACAAAACGAAAAGCCAGACAGGCAGAGACTCTTACACAGGATTACATTATAACACGTAAGTAATTTGAATATATATTTATAAAGTTAGACTTGTATGCATTTCTCAGGCTTTTACCTTTGTATTTCCCCATCTCAAAAAGTCAAACTATTGCCGTATTGCGCATTGTTTTTACACTTCACAGGAGACTAGATATAGCCCAGAAGCAGTCCACCATACTACACATCATATGAAAATGTTCTTGCATATACTCTGTATAGTTGTTAATATCATTATTTACAAGGTGCAAATGCAGACTTGATCTGATAAAATTCTGGATGGGCTAAAGTTTTCCTTCAGAAAGCCAGGCTGGCCTTTTAAAGTTTATATATGTTTTATACAAAAAACTCCATGAAAAATACTTTGAGGTTGCAAAGATAAAAACTTAGAAGTCAGAGAGAGACAGGATTAAGGTGTTCTGTGCTTGTTGATACAGATCTCTGACACTTGGGAGTATACACCGTACCAATAGAATGTTCACAGACTTAAAGGACAAGTCTTGAAGACATTCTACTAAAAATGTGGAAGTGATGATTTTCCAGATCTTAGAACTCAGCCAACGATATGTGGAATTTTTATCTGAACAGATAAAACACCACTCAGAACTACCCTCCTGCAAAATATCATGTTTATACTAAAAACTGTGAAGATGCTAGAGCTGCTCAAAGAAATGGTCAAAAAAAATGTTAACATTGGCAAAATTACCTATTCGTCCGGAACGTCACTCTTGGAAGCAGCTAACTCATATTTACTGAAACTTTCCAAATTTCAGTATGGAAAATTTTCCGCCTCAACAGTTAGTTTGGCAAAGTTATAAGCGCATGAAAAGAGGGGCTTTATAATGGGTAATTTTAGGCAACCTTAACTGTAGCATTGAACAGCCTATAATAGAAATAGTGTCTATACGTTCATTAATTAATGTTTGCATTTAAAAGTGCTTCAATTATGCAAATTTTCAAAAATTGGAGCCTAAAAATCCAGTGGGACAATGGCCTCTGAGTCAATTAGGAGCTTTAAAAAATCCCACCATTGGGTACTTAGGTATGGATTTCTCTAGTTTCTGAAAATACTAACTTTATTGTGAGGGTTTGTCTGGTTCTTTCTTGCACATAATTGTGGAAACCCAGTAAGAACAGATCCATACTAAATAATGTACTGAAAATGTTTCTAAACTGATAGAATTCGGAGTTCCACTTAACAGTTTTTTTGTAGGTTTGTTGCTTGTTTGGAAGCTTTTCAGAAGCACCTTCCTTACAGGGAACATAAAGCATCATTTTACCAAGAAAGCACAACAAACCATATTTGAATTTCAGAATTGCATATACCGATTGCTCAAAATGCAGGAATGCCACTTGAGGGATTAGGTATTACTTTTAAAATACAGGCATATTATTACTCAGCTAGATTTTCCTCAAACAAGCTTGACTCCACATATGGCAAAATCTTGGATCTGTACATTAGTCACCTCAAATGCCCTGCGCAAACTGATCAAGCTCATTACTTGCCGACAAACTGTTCAGACACTTCATACTTCATGAAGTCTGCAAAAATAAACTCTAAACATTTATTCCTAAAGATCCACCACCATATAATCCGGGTTGTGATTTAATTAAGTCTAATAAATTAAGCAGACCTCCCAGAATAACTCGGAAAGAGATGATGATGATTCAGTGGATAGTTCTGATTCAGTGTAGAGCCAGTGCCCCCACATTAGAGGCTACTGTGCTGCTGAAGATACTGTCTTTTTGTTGAGAGGTTAAGAACAACACACTGACAATTTGTGGCTGTTAAAAATACTGGGGCAACTTTCTCAAGAGGTGTTAAATCCTGGTGTCCTGGCCAAATTCTGACTGCAGTAATTAGGTCCTGCCAACCTAAATTTACCTCATTTCTTGGGGAAAATTGATTTTGGCAACATATGCAGAAGTGCATCACAACTTGGATCAGGGAGGTGATAATCCCCCGTCTGTCACTTTGCTGTAAAACTGTGCCTGGAATTTTGATGTCTTAGCACCCACTATTAGAAAGATGTAGAAAAATTGGAAGCTCAGAAAAGAACAAGTGGTTGATCAGGTAACTGGTGTGCTGACCAACAGAGAAATGAGCTAAATAAGTGTAAATTGCCCAGGTGATTTATTAGACTAGGGAATAGTCTTTGGAGAAGTTATGGAAATCTGATTGCTTTAGACTTTTAAAAACAGATATGATAAAGTCCTATAAAATATACTGTGATAAGCCAATGTGGAGGCATGTTAGAATGATGTCCCTGGCATTGCACAAGGGATGGCATCTTCTCCATGTAAGGGTCAAAAGTAGTCTGGCCCATAGGGTTAGAGATGTAAAAATAAATATGGTTTCTAACATTCAGAATTGTTTTCCTAAACTGTGAATTTTCTCTTTAGCTCATGCCCTTCCAATGTTTCGTGAACCGCGGCAACGAAGTACCAGGAAACAGTTGGAAAAGGATAGGCTGGATCCCCTGAAATCTCACAAACCAGAACCTCCAGTAGCAGGACCAGGTAACGCATATTTAGTCTTTTCAGATCGTTATAAGTAAATGGGAAACTTATTTCAGAGTTCTACAAGTAGTTTTGCTCATGAAATTATATTTACATTATAAATTGTTTGAGACTGGGAATGCTGTCTTTCTTATGGGTGTGTACAATGTCTGGGTTGCTACTTCCATGCAAATAAATAATAACAACAATGACTGGCTTTTTGTTTAGGCCCGTAAAATATTCAATAGACCACTGCTGTGAATGCAACTCTAAATGCTATTTTCTTTTCTTCCTCACATCTCTTTTCTTTATAGTAATATGTAAGTTCAGTACACTACTAGATCAGTGTTACACACACAGTACTTCACATTTTGCCTATGTGTTCATTACTCTCACTCTCAAATATTTTTTTTTCCAATTATAGGTCGTGGGGGCCGTGTTGGAACTCATGGAGGTACATTGTCATCATACATAGTCAAGAATATTGCATTGGATAAGACTGATGATAGCAACCCCCGAGAGGCCATTTTACGACATGCAAAGGAAGCTGAGGATAACCCCTACTGGGTTGCTCCAGCCTATTCTAAGTAAGGAAACAATTTTAAAAAATACAAGCAATATTTCTTAAAGCCATTGGGAGTTCGATATAAGCAGAAAATATACATTTTTAACAGTATTCGCTGCCTTTTCTGGATTATTGCCAATAATATATAAACTAAGAGTATGTCAGAGCTCTGATATGAAGGCAGTGTGTACAACCCATCAAATTGTTAAAAGTATAAATTTCTACAATTTCCATTTTTAAAAACTAACCTTTTAGTGCTAGAATGCTATTTTAAAGCTTTCTAAAATATATTTGTCTTACTATTTCTCATGGTCCTAAATCTCTTAGTTAAACTCCACTGTACTAAGTAATCCTGCCTTTATAGGTGGAAGAGTACAATAGTACCAATACATATTTTTAAAATCTCTTAACACTGTCTGAAGTAGATGTTCCTCTAAAATGTGTGACATAAATAGCATGATGTGATGTGGATGTATTAATATTTTCAAAATTTTTCAAGATTCAAACTACACAATCATGTAGGTATGTATACATGCTAAAAGCCAGACCCATATTACAAGACTGTGCATCTACTTAAGTTAGCTTGGCTTTATAGGTGGAAGGATTCTAAAAATAGTTTTTTTCCCTAAAATAAGTCTGCTCCAAAATGGGGTATAAACAAAAACATGAGTGCTAGTAGTGGTATAATGATTTAACTGGCAGGAGTCTGGGTTGACCTGTAGAATATACTTTTTGCCATTTATGAGTTATTTTGCCATGTCTAATTCTTGCCCATAAACTTTTATACCAGCAATATTCAATGCATAATATGTGTGTGTCTGGTGCATATACATTACATATAAGGGCATTTAAACTATGGAATAAATTCCCTCAACTCTTTGCTTACTTGTAAGATTCTAAAACAATATCTCACATTTTCTGGCTTTTTTGTTTATAAAAAATTGCCACTGCAAAATGTTTTTTTCCAAATTATTATTTATTATTATTTAACTCTTAACTAGCACTTTTCATCTGTAGATGTACAAATGCATCACAAAAGAAGGTAAGTATCAATAATCCAATTTTACAACTGGAGAAAATGCTGCCACTGTGTAAGTTTTACTTCTGTAATTGAGAAGATAATTAAGAAAAGCCAAGTTTGAAAGTTACTCATAGTATGTTAACAGGGATGAGTATTTGTGATGTGGACACTGATCCTCTGAGCTGAGTGCAACTTCTTCGCACAGACCATTCAACAGCTATCATCAGGCAACAGTTTTTGGTCTCCACTGACCTAGGCTGGCTTTGAACTGGGAAATATTAACTTTTATAACACCTATGCCAGTGTTACAAAATATATAAAATAAATGAATAATGCAATACGGCCTACATTTACCAGCCCAAAAAAGTACTCTTTAAAAAGATAATTCTGTGAAGGTTACTGTAATGGAGATGCCAAGTATGGTGGTTGTTTTTTCCTTATTTGGAGATTCACATGTGCGTGAGAAGAAATTTATTCCGAGTCTAAATTCAGATATTTTTACTTAAAATATATAAATATCCCTTCATAAAGAAGTAGATATGACCACTCAGACCATCAGATAGGTAAGTACTCCAGTGTATATTTGGCTAAGTAATTTCATTGATGAGACATTAGGTTTCATCCCTGACACCTGTAATGTAATAGACATGAAAGTTTTAAAATGTAGTAGTATTATAGGAGGCTCACTGTGTCAGGTGGGCAGATCTTGTTACGGTTTATTGTTTAAAAATGTAGCTGCAGGGGAAGAAAAGAGCTGGCAGAGAAGTGGGGAGGATGTAAGTCCAGAATGCTATTAGATTACACACCAGACAGTGATGTGCAGGGCGGAGGGGAGGGCTTGGACAATAGCCAGCAACATGCTGGCTTGACAGCTTGGTTGACGATAAATTTCATGCCAAAGAAACTGCAATTATCCCTCCTTAAGAAACTTAATTTTTAAGAACAGTGTCCGAGTGGTAGCCATGTTAGTCTGTGTGAGCAAAAACAATGAGGAGTCCCTGTGGCACCATAGAGACTAACAAATTTATTTGGGCATAAGCTTTTGTGGGCTAAAACACACTTCATCGGATGCATGAAGTGGAAAATACAGTAGAAAGGTATAAATACACAGCATATGAAAAGATGGGAGTTGCCTTACCACAGGGGTAGGCAACTTATGACAGACGTGCCGAAGGCGACACACAAGTTCATTTTAAGTGGCACTCACGCTGCCCGGGTCCTGGCCACCAGTCCGGGGACTCTGCATTTTAATTTAATTTTAAATGAAGCTTCTTAAACATTTTAAAAACCTTATTTACTTTACTTACAACAATAGTTTAGTTATCTATTATAGACTTATAGAAAGAGACCGTCTAAAAATGTTAATGTATTACTGTCACGCAAAACCTTAAATCAGAGTGAATAAATGAAGACTTATCACACCACTTCTGAAAGGTTGCCGACCCCTGCCTTACCAAGTGGGGGATCAGTGCTAATGAGCCAAGAGCACTGACCCCCCGCTTGGTAAGGCAACTCTCATCTTTTCATATGCTGTGTATTTATACCTTTCTACTGTATTTTCCACTCCATGCATCTGATGAAGTGGATTTTAGCCCAAGAAATCTTATGCCCAAATAAATTTGTTAGTCTCTAATGTGCCACAAGGACTCCTCATTGTTTTTTTTAATTGTTAAGAGGTATCCCATGGTAAATGCATTTTAAAGTAATTTTTTATTTATACACACACAAATTTGGACCCTTTCTGTATATCATACTACATTTCTGATGAAAGTTTGCCTTTTCATACTTGGATTTTCAAAAACATAGGCATGTAGTTTATGCCTAATTTACATGTACAGTTTCGCCAGACAGGTGTATCACTAGTCATTTGTGCATATAAATAGCCAATGTAATGGTTGTGATCATTATATATTTATCAGACTTTGCTATGTAAATAAATATACCTTATTTATGCAACATTTTACAAGTATTTCCCAAAATATTTTTAATAAAAATATGCAAAATATAATGTTATGTTTGTCATAAATTATTGAACTTTTCAGCATACTTTATGCTATATGCAGCAGTTCCTTAGGGCCAGAATCGTGTCTTCCCATGTGTCTGTACATAGCTTAACACTGCGAGTCTGTGGTTCCAAATAAGGTGTCTGAGCAGTACCACAGTATAAATAATACAAGATAATGTGATATTTTAATTATATTAGGAATCCATTTAAAATATACTGTCCTAAAGCATAGAAAAATGTATAAATTTAGTGAGTGTTCATTTTTTAAAGGGCTTTAATTAAATGATTGTATCTACAAAACATGAATTTTTAAAATTTCACTTTTTCTTTCTATTTAACTTCTGGGTACCAGAACTATGCTTTTAAACTCACTATTTCTTTGTTTGTATTCTTTTTCTTAGATAATGTCTTATTTCTGTATGTATGGGCAATGTATAGTATCATAAGAACATAGGAGTGCCTATTGCTGAGTCAGACCAAAGATCCATCTAGCCCAGTATCCTGTCTTCTGATGCTGTCTTCTGATACCTGCCAGAGCCAGGTGCCTCAGAGGGAATGAACAGAACAGTAAATCATCAAGTGATCCATCCCCTGTTGCCCATTCCCAACTTCTGGCCAACAGAGACTAGGGACAACATCCCTGCCCATCCTGGCTAATAGCCATTGAAGGACCTATCCTCCATGAACTTTTCTAGTTCTTTTTTTGAATCCTGTTATAGTCTTGGCCTTCACAACATCCTCTGGCAAAGAGTTTCACAGACTGACTGTGCGTTGTGTGAAGAAATACTTCCTTTTGTTTGTTTTAAACCTGCTGCCTATTAATTTTGTTTGGTGACCCCTAGTTCTTGTGTTATGAGAAGGAGTAAATAACACTTCCTTATTTACTTTCTCCACACCAGTCATGATTTTATAAACCTCTGTCATATCCCCCTGTAGTCATCTCTTCCAAGCTGAAAAGTCCCAGTCTTATTAATCTCTCCTCAGATAGCAGCCATTCCATACCCCTAATAACTTTTGTTGCCCTTTTCTGAACCTTTTCCAATTCCAATATATCTGTTTTGAGATGGGGTGACCACATCTGCATGCAGTATTCAAGATGTGGATGTACCATGAATTAATATAGAGGCAATACGATATTTTCGGTCTTATTATCTATCCCTTTCTTAATGATTCCCAACATTCTGTTTGCTTTTTTGACTGCTGCTGCACACTGAGTGGACGTTTTCAGAGAACTATCCAAAATGACTCTTGGTAACAGCTAATTTAGAACCCCTCGATATGCATTACTTTGCATTTATCAACATTGAATTTCATCTGCCATTTTGTTGCCCAGTCACCCAGTTTTGAGAGATCCTTTTGTAGCTCTTCGCAGTCTGCCTGGGGCTTAACTATCTTGAGTAGCATTGTATCATCTGCAAATTCTGCCACCTCACTGCTTACTCCTTTTTCCGGATCATTTATGAATATGTTGAATAGAATTGGTCCCAGTACAGACCCCTGAGGGACACCACTATTTACCTCTCTCCATTCTGAAAATTGACCATTTATTTGTACCCTTTATTTCCTATCTTTTAACCAGTTACCAATCTATGAGAGGACTGTCCCTCTTATTCCATGATAGCTTACTTTGCTTATGAGCCTTTGGTGAGGGATCTTGTCAAAGGCTTCCTGAAAATCTAAGTATACTATATCCACTGGATTCTCCTTTTCCACATGCTTGTTGACCCCCTGCCCCAAAAATTCTAGTAGATTGGTGAGGCATGATTTCCCCTTACAAAAACCATGTTGACTGTTCCCCAATAAATTATGTTCATCTATGTGTCTGACAATTTTGTTCTTTACTATGGTTTCAAACAGTTTGCCCGGTACTGAAGTCAGGCTTACTGACCTGTAATTGCCAGGATCACCTCTGGGGCCTTTTAAAAAAATTGGCATCACATTAGCTATCCTCCAGTCTTTCAGTAATTTATCAATTTAATCCATTTAACAATTTAATCCATTTACCAGTCTGTTATTTGACCAGGCTTTTTTATATATATATATTTCCCATGGGTGATTATTCACTTAATGAGAAAAATAGAGAATTCTTTGCATAAGCTAAAAAATCCCTCACTGCATATTTAATCTTTTCCCCCCTATTCCTGGTTTTTTAAATAATTTTAAACAGAGGAGACTACTAGGTCCAAGTTTTTTTGCTGATCCCTTCCTTTAATTTTTATAATTCTGTAATTGCGATGACTGGGTTCGAGCTCATCTGGTCCTGATTCATAGTGGTAGGGTTAACAAGTATGTCAGATTATCAAGTCATGGATATAATTGACACTGCACTTTGAGGTTTTCCTTTATAATAAACAGTGGGCACAGAGCCAAGAAAGTTGTGGTTTACCCTCACATTCTTAGTCACAAATTATATAAGTGATGTCTCCTCACAGTCATACCATTTGCCTGAAGCCAGCTTTATTCTTTAATGAATGAATCCTATCCAGTGAGTAACAATAATTTAAAAGAATTTGATCTATGAACTTCAAAGTGCAGTGAAAACATTTGGGATGATACACTCTGATTTTAAGTACTAGAGGAAAATGATTGTGCTTTAACCTCTGTCTTCTACAGTCAGAAGCAGGGGAAGTCCTTTTTATAAGGCTTATCGGGGCTGATCCTCGTGACATTTTAAACTTCTCTGCAAGAGCAGCAAGAAGTCTTCTGGAAAGAGGAAAAGAAATCTTCATGTTAATTAGTTACTGTTTATGTAAAAGCATCTGGATAGAAACACAATAGTTCTGGCTTGATCTGCTGTATTTGGTAGACTTTTTTCATTTTTATTTGAAAGTACAATAAGAAAAAGCCATACTTAAATCAGGTGTTGGGGAATATTTTAAATTAGACTATTTTCCTCATTTACTAGCTTTGAAATGCTTTATGAAACATACCTATTACACAGCTTATAGTCCACATTTATTTTTTGGAAGTCTCAAAACTAGCAGTGAAGAGTAAATAAAATCACATTGCTGTAATAAAAGATTGACCTATTTTTAAAAAAATAAGAATGTTTTCATAGGAAAAGTGCTGGTCTATATTATTTAACTATATTGGTTAGCTATGGTAATGAATTATTTAAGAAAACAGTGAAGTAAAAACATTTTTTAAAGTTCTTTACTTACATTCTGACAGAACCATTTTTTTGAAAAACTGACAAATTGATTTATTAGGACTGGTTGTTTAATTTTTTTTAAAGTTAATTAAAATCAATTTGGCAATGAAAATAAGACGTACTAGAGAGTTTCACTTTCCTTTAGAGGATCATAGGAGTTGTCATATTGGAACAAGACCAGAACAGTCTATCTGGTATGCTATCCTGTCTCTGGCAGTGGCCTGTTTCAAACTAAGATGTCCACAAAGTCAACTATGTAATAACAGGCCAATAGAGGAAGTTTGTTCCTAACTCTAGGCAGTTGGTGGTGGGCTTGTGTCCTGAAACATGAGTAGTTACATATTATATGCTAGATATTGTAACTGTAGATGTTATTTGCATAAGTGTCTTATGTTTCTTCATCTCTAAGTGGGTGTTTTAAAAGGATTACGGAGGGGGAATACAGGTGCAGTAACCATGAAACTGTGACACACGTCACAATGGATGAAGATGGAGCAAAGACTTTGAGATTTGTCAGGGAATAAATTGTTAGAGACCTTGGTGGGACTAGTTTCAGTAGAGTGAAGCGGGATTGAGGAAGACTGAAGAGTTCAAAGAAAGAGTTGGAGGAAAGGAACTTGAGGCAACAGTTGTTAAGATTTTCAACTTTCTTTGTGAACTGTTTGCTTTAACACAGCTTTGCAGAGATGCTTCAATTATTTCAGGTGTCCTTCTGTCTTTCAAACGTACCACCAGAGGGAACCACTAAATGTTGTAGTTGTGGATCCAATCATCCACATTTGAAGTGAATGGGTGTTTTACACTGACCTGAGTGGTACAGGATAGGAGCCTAAGCAGGAAGTATCTTCCTGTTAATCTAAGACTTTTACGGTCAACATTTTATATTTAGCAGTGTTAAAAGAAACAGTCATTAAAATAAAATGGGCTTTAGAATTGGGGACACAATTAGAGCTTTATGATCAGATGGCAGTGATACCATATGCTAAATAAAAGCAGATACCTACTCCTTCAAAAAACATCAGTTTCCTTTCCTCCAGCATGTAGGCACCAACTAGGGTAGCTCAAGTGCATTTTTGGCTAGAGGGGTTTAGGACAAAAGAGAAAAAGAACTGTGTCTACCCTTTTTTGTTACTGCCAGGGTAGGTGTTTTTAGGAGATATCTTAAAGTTAAATAATGTTGCATCCACTTAGCCAAATCATATGTGTCTGTGTCCTCATTGTTCCATTCACAAAGGGAGGTGGCTTAGGGGAAGGAGTTGTAATATCAATTGGAGCACATGCAGTCCTTTTCTCTAAGAAAGCACTGGTGCATTGTAACCTAAAGCATAATAAAATTGTGGGTAGATGCTTTTAACCTAGAGAGCAGACCTGGTCAGATCATTTTCGACCAAACAATTTCTCATCAAAATATGTTGTTTTGTCAAAGCCAAAACATTTTGCAGAGATGTATCTATTCTTTGAGTGCTTGCTCATGTCAGTTCTATGCTAGGTGTGCGTGCACGGTTGCCAGAGATTTTTTTCCCTTAGTGGTATCCATAGAGCCAGTCCTAGTGCCCCCTGGAGCCCCATGCGTATGTGCTGGTATAAGGGGTGCCACCGGCCCTACACCCTCTCAGTTCCTTCTTACCACCCATGATGGTGGTTGGAATGGCTTCTTGCCTTTGCAAGGCTTTCCTAACCTAGTAGTTTGAGCTTAATTCCATTGTATATAGTTGTAATTAGTCAATTTAGTTACCAAGTTAGTGTTTAGAGTGTAGATAGTTATCCCGATCTTAGCAGGATGTCATCCCACGGACTGGGTATGCCCCAATCTCCGGGATTCAAGCCATGCTCCACCTGTGGCAAATCTATGCTTATAAGCAACCCGTATTCAGCCTGTCTAAAGTGCCTTAGGGAAGCTCAAGTGAAAAAGTGTAAAATCTGCAGGGGCTTCAGGCCAAGGATTGAAAAAGATACAGACATTCATTTGAAGGCTCTGCTGATGGAGACAAGAAACAGCACACGGAGAGAGGGACAAAGAGGGACAAAGGGGAGCAGCAGACATGATGAGACCCTCGCTGGGCCACTTGTCCTCCCCAGATAGACTGCAGGAGTCAAGGCAGCTGTTCTTGGCCTCCAAGCTGCTCTGGACGTGGCCAAATTGGCAGCCAGAACGATGGTGTGTGTGGTCACCATGTGGCTCTGTTCATGCTCCAATAGTTGGGCCTCTCCCAGGAGGTGCAGCAGTTGGTCCAGGACAGATGGATACCAAGCTGTATGGCTTCAAGGATTCAAGGGCCACATTATACTCTCTGGGCCTGTATGCACCCCAGCCTCCAGGAAGCATTTTAGGCCTCAACACGCCTCCAAGGTTTTTGAGGCCCCGAGACAGGACTCCTGTGAGAGAAAAGGGAGGGGGTGTAAACATCACCAGCCCATGCCTTCTGCCCCCACCTCCCAGTCGGGTTCAAGTAGATATGCCAGTGGGTCTAGGCAGGCCTTTTGAGTGTATGCCTGAAGACAGCTTACCAGACTTGAGACAGGATCCATCCCCTCTTTTGTTTTTGGACCGCTGGTTTCCCTTCTATGCTGCATAGTCCCACATAACATCAGACCTTTGGGTGCTCAGTACTGTGCCAGTTGGGCAGTTGCAGTTTTCATCTACCCCTTCCTCCTACCCGCTAGCCCTGTCCCCCTTCAGGGAGCCCTCTCACAAGCAACGTCTCATATGACAGGTAGAAGCTGTAATAAACGTCTATCTCAAATCTGGACTTAGAGTTCAGCATCTGAGTGTTTACTGTGAATCTCCCCCAAGCTTATACCCAGCTTGGATTTTATCTCGCTGCCACCAACTAGGACTATTTAGGGTTCCTAGTTACCCCGAGTCACCCCAACCTTTCCCTGGGGGACCCCCAAGACCCAGAACCCCTGGGTCTCCCTATCTCAACGGGAAAACAAGCTCTTCCCCCTTGTCTCCTCGTTATCTGCTCCCCCGCTTCCCCCTCCCTTTTCCCTGGGTGAGCCTGGGCGATGCAGTACTTAACTCCTTGAAGGCAAAACAAAGAGGGAAATCACCCTCCCCCTGAGGCGATGCATTCAAATCTAGTAAAGCTAATATAAAGAGATTTTCCACCCCCCCTTCCTGTAGCCTCACCGGAGAAACCCCAAAAACCTCAGCCAGGTTTTAAAAAAGAACTTTATATAAAAAGAAAGAAAATACAAAACAATATTACTGCATTAAGAGATCAATACAGGCTCTTGCTTATAAGAAAATATGAATAAACAGTCTGATTTAAAAGATAGCCAAATTAAACCAGTCCAGCACATCAACACACATGTAAATACAACACAAAGCATATAACAGCCTATTTGCCTTGTTGCCTTTGTACTTACACTTTGTAGGAGAAATTAGAAAGAAATAGGAGTTAGCAGGAAAGTTGTTTCCTCCATAGCTGGGAGAAACAAAAGACCTAGAGTACACAATTCCCGCCCCTGACTTTTAAAAAGTCCAGTTCTCTGATTGGTCCTCTGGTCAGGTGTTTGGTTCCCTTTGTTCACCCTTTACAGGCAAAGAAAATTAACCCTTACCTATCTACTTATGACAGAAGCCCTCCTACTTGTAGGGGCTGTAGAGGAAGTTCCTTGAGATTTGAGAATGAAGGGGTTTTACTCCCAATATTTCGTAATCCTGAAGGCGAAAGGGGGCCTGAAGTCATTCCTGGACCTGCGTCGCCTCAATAAATATCTCAAGAAGTTGAGGTTCCGCATAGTCTCCCTGGCCTCTATCATTTCCTCCCTGGATTCGGGAGACTGGTACGCCACTCTTGACTTAAAGGATGCATATTTCCATATTTCTATCTTCGATGTACACAGTTGGTTCCTCCAGTTTGTGGTAGGCCAATGCCACTACCAGTTCACCGTGCTCCCCTTCAGACTATCGGCAGCCCCAAGGCTTTTTACAAAGTGTATGGCAGTTCAAAGGCTGTTTGCAGGCTCAGGTTCAGCACAGCATTGGCATAGTACAGACCACCTGTCAAGTGGGCCTGTTAATAAACTGCTCCTCTCATAAGAGGTTGCCTTCGTATGGCAATTACTTCAGCCAGATCGGTTTCCAAAATCAGATCCTTAACTTCAGAACGCCCTTATACAGCATTCTTCAAGAACAGTGTCCAGCTGTGCCCACTCCTGGCATTCCTACCAAAGGTGATATCACAGTTCCATAACAACCAGGACATTTTTCTGCCCATCTTCATTCCAACGCCTCACAGAACTGAGGAGGAACATTGGCTGCATACCTTAGACAGGACCTGGCCTTCTACAATGAAAGAACTAAGACCTTCTGTAGGTCGACACGTTTTTTTGGTAGCAGTGGCGGAAAGGATAAAAGGTGTCCCAGTGTCATCCCAGAGAATCTCATCCTGGATAATCATCCGCATCTGGGCTTGCTACAAGCAGGCAAAAGTTCTGCCTCCGGCCATCATGACAGCTCATTCTACAAGAGCCCAGACTTCGGCAGCAGCATTCCTCATGCACATACCAATCCAAGACATCGGCAAAGCCATGACTTGGTCATCGATTCACACCTTCATGGCCATCACCCAACAGGTCATGAGATTGCAACACTGCTCTCCCGAAATTGGCAATCAGCACATCCGTAAACTCCAAGCCCACCTCCTGGGATACTGCTTGTGAGTCACCTAGCATGGAATCAACATGAGCAAGCACTCAAAGAAGAAAAAACAGTTACTAACCTTTCATAACTGTTGTTCTTCAAGATATGCTGCTCATGTTCATTCCATGACCTGCCCTCCTGTCCTTCCGTTGGAATTTCTGGCAAGAAGGATCTGAGAGGATGCAGGGCCAGCGGCGTCACCGATACCAGCGCATTAGCTGGCCCTATGTATATCACTAAGGGAAAAAATATTTGGCAACTGTGCACATAGAGTACACATACCTAGTAAGGATTGGACATGAGCAACACATCTTGAAGAACAACAATTACAAAAGGTTAGTAACGAGTTTTTTCCAAACAGGACGGTTTCTGAGGTCCAGGGTAGTCTTTCCTTTGAAATTGTGAAATGAAATTGTCATTCTCCAGCCATCTCTGCTAGAGAGAGATATGTAGAGCTTTTACATGAGCATTATGGTAACACACACAACTATATTTTCCCTCTTTGTGTTTTAAACTCTGTTTTGTATAATCTTTACGTGGCCTCGGTGTGCATTTCAGGACCATTGCGGTACTTCTTTGGTAACTGGTGATGCTTGATTTTATGACAGTAAATGAAAATTGATGAGAGAGCTGAAGGAAGAAAAAATGTCATAGCTTTCCGTATACCATGGAGCCCTTGGAAATGAAAACATGTTAAAGTAATAAGCCTGTTCTAATAATTTTTTCTAGATGTTAGTCATGCAGTAAACTCCTACTACCACTGGCAACTTCAAGCTAGTGGTATGATTTTTTGTTTAAGTTAAATGATTTCTGCTAATAATGGCTTAACAAAAACTGAATTTTTCCTTTGCTCATGTCTTTAGAACAGTCAGATGAATGAATCATCCTAGGTGTCCCAATTCAGAGTTATATATTCTGTGGAGGTGGGGAGGTTTATACGCCAGTTAAACCAAGTCCAGTAAGTCATTTCATGCTAATTGTAAAAATGCGATAGCAAACAGACTTGATTTCCTCTTCACATTTTCCCTAGATGTTGTTACTACTAGGTTGTGTTGCAGTTTTTTGTTTTAGTAGACTCGGAACATCTTACAAGTTTCAGCAAACATATCAATATTTCATATGTCATTTTACAATGATATTTTAAATCACACTATTCTGCTCCCCTAAATACACAGGATTTTTACCATATTGTGAATTAAATTATTCTTCCTTGGGGTTTAAATTAGCTGTTACCATGCAAGAAAGAGATCGTGGATAGTCCTCAGCAAACCATCTGCTCATTGTGCAGTAACAGTCAAAAGGCTAACAGAATGTTAGGAACCATTAAGAAAAGGATAGATGATAAAAGAAAATATCATAGCGTTGCTACACAAATCCATGCAACACCCACACCTTTAATACTGCATGCCGTTCCGCTGGCCTCATTTCAAAAAAGGATATTTTGGAATTGGAAAAGCTGCAGAGAAGTGCAATGAAACGTTGGGTATGGAATGGCTTCCATATGAGGAGAAATTAAAAAAGATCATTCAGCTTAGAAAAGAGACAACTAAGGGGAGATATGATAGAGGTCTATAAAATCATGAATGGTATGGAGAACGTAAATAGGGAAGTGACATTTATCCCTTCACATAAAATTAGAGGTTACCTGGTTAAATTAATAGGCAGCAGAGTTGAAACAATCATAAGGAAATACTTCCACAGGTTGACTATACATTGTGTGAAGAACTCATTGCCAGAGGCTGTTGTGAGGCCAAAAGTATAGCTGAGTTTAAAAAAAAAAATAGATAAGTTCGTGGAGAATAGATCCATCAATGATTATTAGTCAAGATGGTCAGTGATGCAATCCCATGCTTGGGCTGTCCTAAACTTGCAACTGCCAGAAGCATCTGGCACTGGCCACTGTCAGAGACAGGATACTGAGCTAGATGGACCATTGGTCTGAGACAGAATGGCCATTCTTGTTATGTTCTTGATGATTCCAACTCAGATTTTTATTTTCACAGATTTTTATACAGAAATAAGTTATCACAGGTCAGTTGTGTTGCATTGACAAACAACCTGATGTTGACCTAACTTGTGACCACATGACACTTGGATACCTTTCTGTACAAAATCCTAGATAGGCAGATAGATAGATTCTTAAAGTTGGTTAATAAACTTCCATCAACAAGATTTGGAGAGAGAAGGAAAAACAAAGGAGATTCCATAAATTGCATTTCTTCAACGGCCAACAAAATCATGTGTTTCAGCCAGTGAAGCCTTCATCCCCGATGACCATGTTGGCTAAAGTATTGCTGCTGCTACTTTTTTTTTTTCCCTATTGAATAAGTTGAATTTATGGAACTTTCTTCAGATTATTTAAAATGACTGACTGTTTTCACTTTTTCAAAGTGTTTAACTTGATATAGAATTAATTTTGCACACTATGAAGTGCATTATCTTCATGCCTTGTGCTGTCTCATTGGGATTGATCCCAAGCTCTGCTTAAATGCAGTGAGTTGGAGGGAAAGTGAGTTTGCCCTTGTCTGTGTGGAGACTTTAATTCGCAACAAGCCAGGGTGTGAATGTACAGTGCTCTACCCTGAGTGGACCCTGCTACCGCTCACTAAAAGTTCCATAATGCACTTTGAGGTATTCCTATTTGAACTTGTAGTGTGGGGAAGACTACTACACATGTACTAAATCTCAAGATTACTCAGGGACCTAACACCAGTGGAGGATGGTCCACTCTGACATGCCCGTACCAACTGAAACACCCGCAACACTCCTCAGCCCTGTGTTGGGGGCGAGGAGTAGTGGGTGTAGAAGGCAGCTACACTGAGG
Organism: Chelonoidis abingdonii; assembly: GCF_003597395.2. NCBI lineage: Eukaryota > Metazoa > Chordata > Testudines > Testudinidae > Chelonoidis > Chelonoidis abingdonii. Next base: position 27,886,206 of record NC_133774.1, read on the forward strand.
GGAGAGCCCATCCAAAAGGGAATTCTTTACTAATTATCTCTCGCTTCTTTAAATCCATGTTGTGCCACATACTTAGCAGACTGGAGAATCCAACCTGTTAATATTAGAGTGTGTTATACATATTAGCTCTTGCTCCCATTGAAGTCAGTGGCAACTTTAATTATGCCTATTATTTTAAGTTAAGCACAATTTTGTTAAGGTTTATGCAGTTTGCAGAATCTGCCAAGTAACAGTTGTAATAATTGCTATATAAGTGCTTTATATTGCTCTTTACATCCTCAAACTGCTGTAAAAACATTAGTTAATATGCTAATAAGCCAAAAACACTGTTGACTGCATTTTGTACTTTACACTTCGAAGTATGGAAGTATGAATCTCTGTTGTGGCCAATTTTAGAAATTCAGTGGTTTCACTAGTAGTGCTTGAAGGTTTTGTGGTTATTCTTAAACATTAAATTGGTAACAGTAGACTAAACTGAAATTAAAGTGCCAAACAGTGGAATTGAACATACACAGAGTTTGGTGAAAAACTATTTGATACTGTTCTAGTTTAAAAAGTAGTCAGTGAATATTTTGTGAAGTTTTTAAGTATGTTATTTAAATTACAAGCAAATAATATCCGGATAGAAAGGCTCAAGATTACTTGTAGGATACAGTGTGTTCTCGTATGTATGTTGTTAATTTTATTATGCTACAGTAGTGCTGGATGGTCTCTGTGGAGAGGAGCTGTTTTTTCATGTGTAGACTTAGTCAGAAACTGTGCTATTCTTGTTTTCATTTGATGACAGCTGTCAAACTACAGTGTATGACAGATTTATTTTAAAAAATACCATGAAATGTGAAAATATATAGCTCAGTTTTTGTAGCCTTATATTAAACTCCCTTTATTCCCTTCTGATATCTTAATTTTATTAACTGAAAACACATATAACAATGCCTGCTGAAGAGCAAACAGTACTTGCAAGATATGTATATTTATTCATTAGTCTGCTTGTTCATTCATTTTTTGCCTTATAACAGCAAATTTATCCGATTTGCTAGAAATTTAGTGAATATTTTTATTTCATGATTAAAATGAAATAATTAAGCCCATAACATTTTTTTTCTCTTTTGGAAATAACAGAAGAAAGTGTTCACTTCTGCATAGAAGAGCTGTAGTTTAATCATTATTCTGCTTCTTAATATTTTCTAGGACTCAACCAAAAGCAGTTTTTGCAGAAGTGGAATCAGAGGAAGATGAAACAGACAATAAGCCAGAGTGGAAAAAACGTAAAATATGAAGAACTTGATTTGGGGAGGGTGACTGTGGATTCAAAACAAAGTGGAGAGTTTTTTCATTATGCAATAAAAGTTTGAATTCTTTACAAACAGAAATTCTTTTAATACATTGCACAGTTTGGAACAAGCCGACAGAAGATGATTGTTGCATTACAGTGGACTAGAATTGTTGATCTGCCTTTTGTAATAAGGAGTTAATTATATTATGCAAAAATCTTATGTCATTTTCTTAACTTTTGATTTATAAAAAAAGTATTTGTTTGTAATTTTTAACCAGAATACATCTTCAATGATTAATGAGAAAGCAGCATTTTACTGTAATATTCCATCTGAGGATTATAAGTAAGAACATAAAAACTGGAGTTTTTCAGGCTTCTTTTATTTATTCCAATAACATCTATCAAGCTGTGTAAAAAAGTCATGGTTTCACATTTTTTAGGAATATCAGTTTAGGATAATTCTTCAGCATCAGGTTTGTTTAGCTGGTGTGATAGTTTTGTAAAACATCAAATATTTTCTAGTATTTATGGCTTTTCTGAAATATGTTCTTTTGAATTGTGCAGTATCTCACATTACTGGTAAAGATTTTATTTTATAAGCCATATGGAGTAAGAATGTACAATTCTGTATATTTGTCTGAATTAAAACATTGTACACTTGTTACTTTTCTTTTTCTAATTTTGTATGGTTATTGAAAGTTAAATAGATTTTGTTCAGGCCTCTTAACTCTATTGTTGTATATTCGTAAGTAATAACACTTGATAATGCATGTTTGTTAGTCAATATACAGATAGACTTGGGCTTGCTGAGGTGTATAGCTGAACTGTGCATATATTGGCCGACAAAGTTAATTTCTAAAGTGTGATATGATCTTTATAGAACGGTGGTAATTACCACCAAGTTGCTATGGTAAATATTACTAAGTGAAGGAGCGAGAGATTTAAAAAAACAAAAACAAACCAACCTCCTTAAGGCAAATAAAGAGGAAGCCAGATCACTTGTGGGCTTGTATAGTTTAGTTATGATAATATTTGTTGGGCACCCAGATACCGCAGTAATGACCCTGAAATGTACTAAGCACCCTCCATCCCCAGTGATATCATTGAGTCGAGGGATGAACTCAAAGCAAACCTCACTCTTAATTAACAGGATCTATCGAAGTGCTCGCCACAGTGTCCACATTGGTGAACAATATCAATCTTTACAAGTTAATGAAATATAAATTAAAACATTTATTAATATGATTGTCATTCCTATTAATAGATGATCTAGGATTCAGCTAGTCCTCCTGATTTGAACTCATGGCAACCTGTTGCTTTTAAAAACGCTGGAAGTTCTTCACTGTGCCAGCATGGATTACTAGAATGCAGAGAGCTAGAAAGGAACGACATGATAAAAAAAAATGCTGCTACTGATGTTCTCTGATCATGCAAGCATAAGGAATAATTAAAGCAAAGTGTCCTCCTTTTACGTTATTCCCTCAGGTTAGTAGCCCATATAATACCTTAATAAATTAAAATTATGTTTATTTTTTCCGATGTTGCTTGGTATTAAGATTTTTAATTATTTTATTAAAATGTAAATGTACCCTCCAGTAGTACAATCAGAATTTATTTTATTTTGTTTTTTAAGAACTCCAGTCATTTTTATCCACAGTCATTTACTTCCCAGTCTTCGAGTGACCTCAACGCACCAGATTATTCAGTAAATAATTCAAAAACTTTTTCCTTATTTGCTAACACTGATACAAATTTTTAAACAAATTAGCTTCCTCTGTATTTGCACCCAATTTGGTTTTGTTTTTCACAAATGTACTGGCAGATGCATTCACCAAAAGAGCAAATATTAACACATTACAGCAAAATATTCTGAAAAAAGCAAATTTTAATCTTGTAATCATGAATGTTAGCACTGGAAACTGGATTGTAAGACGTGATCCAATTAGAGGAGAAAATCTGTGTGACCAGTCAAAACAACTCAAATGTCTAATTGCAAGTATTCTCAGCCACCACTTTGAATATTTCATAGGAAAAAGAGCTTAATTATTTCAGTTATAATCTTACTGTAGAAGGTTCACCTGAGGCACAAAATGGAAAACAAAAGATACCACTTGTGTTAATTTTGACAGAATTAAAATGAAGAGTTTTCATTTAGATTTAATCTTGGGCCTAACTCTTACTTGGCTTTAATCTCTGCCAAAGCTGTTATCACATGTACTTACAGGTTGCATAGCTCATGCTGAATTATAACATGAGATGACTCCATGTTTCTAAAACTAAACTGACTCTTTATGAAGAGAACTATTTACAGAACTGCTGCATCTCCAGTTTGCATTCCACTCATGTAGAGTTGCCAACTTTCTAATCGCACCTTCTCTAAGGCCCCACCCCTTCCCCCGAGGCCCTGCCACCCGCTCACTAAATTCCCCCTTCTTCAGTGGCTCACTCTCCCACATCCTCACTCACTTTCACTGGGCTGGGGCAGGGGGTTGGGGTTCAGGAGGGGGTGAGGGATCTAACTGGGGGTCTGGGCTCTGGGATGAGACCAGAAATGAGGGGTTCAGAGTGTGGGGGGGGCTCCAGGCAGGGGGTTGGGATGCGGACTCTGGGGTGGGGCCTGGGATAAGGGGTTTGGGTGCAGGAGGAGGCTCCAGGCTTGGGGGTGGGGCAAAGGGGTTCAGGGTGTGGGATGGTCTGGGCTGGGGCAGGGGGTTGGGGTGCAGGAGGGGATGAGGGCTCCATCTGGGGGTGTGGGCTCTGGGGATGAGGGTTTCAGGTTGCAGGAGGGGGCTGCAAGTTGAGACGGGGTTGGAGTGCAGGGGGGGTGAGGGCTCCATCTGGGGGTGAGGGCTCTGGTGTGCAGGTGGGGATGAGGGATTTTGGGTGCAGGAAGGGGCTCCAGGCTGTGGGTTGGGGCAGAGAGGTTCCTGGTGTGGGAGGGGGCTGCAGTGGGGGTCAGGGCTCCGTCTGGGAGTATGGGGGTTAGGGTGGGGCTGGGGATGTAGAGTTTGGGGTGCAGGAGGGGGCTCCAGGTTTGGGGGAGGATCAGGGCTGGGGCAGGGGTTGGAACTCGGGGCTGGGGCAGGGGGTTACCTCCGGCAGCTCCCTGTCAGCGGCGCAGCAGGGGGGCTAAGGCAGGCTTCCTGCTTGTCCTGATGCCGCGCTGCACCCTGAAAGTGGCCAGCAGGTCCAGCTCCTAGGCGGATGGGCAGCAGGCAGCTCTGCACACTGCTCTCACCTTCAAGCACCACCCCTGCAGCTCCCATTGGCCATGGTTCCTGGCCAATGAGAGTGTGAAGCCGGTGCTTGGGGCAGGGCAGTGCACAGAGCCCCCACAGCTCCACCCCACCTAGGAGCCGGACTGGCTTCATCCGGGGTGCAGTGCAGAGCCAGGACAGGTAGGGACTAGCTTGCCTTAGCTCCGCAGAATCACCAGCTGGACTTTTAATGGCCCGGTCAGCAGTGCTGACCAGAGCTGCCAGAGTCCATTTTCGACCAGGTGTTCCGGTCAAAAACCAGATGTCTGGTCACCCCACAGCAACGTGCTCACAGACTGGCTTCCTGGTGCCTCCTCCAAACTCTTCCCTCCTGCAGCTTTTGTTCCTCCATCCAAGTTTCATGCAGGTTGCTACATTTTTCCTTTTAATAGTTCTTATATTTGTTTGTTTTGTGCAAACATTTGCTCACCTTCTGGGGCCAGAGATTACTCATACATAGCCCACCCTCGAAACCTGGCCTAGCCTTTTGCAGTCTTAGTTCTCATATTCCATCAAGTATGCCGGTTTCTGAACCAGTCTCCCACTACTTGTTTGTGTTGCTGATTTTAGTGCAGGACACTGTTCTGACCTTCATTCTGTTGGGTGGCATCCTGCTGGTCTTCTGTTTTACTCAGATACCTTGTTTTCTTCTGACTCTCCTACATCAGGCCAACTCAAGGCTGAGGCTCTTTCTAAGTTCTGGTCCTGTCATTGGCCTGTCTGTCCAGATGTGCCAGCTCTCCACCACTGTTCTACAATTGTGTTTGGTTTTATCTTCATCACTGGCCTGAGTCTGTAGCTACTTCATGTGACCTGTGTTCCATTGCAGCTTGGACAGTTGCATTTTGCCATTGCTATTTATTGACTAGACCCAGACCTGCTCACCTGTGCATATTGGCCTCAGGTTCTTGGCTCCTTGCAGGCTGCCTGATTAGCTGGGCGTTCTGTTAACCACTTCTTTGTCCTGTCCATTATCTCTTCGCTGGGCTGCAGCAGACTACCATTCATGGAAAGCAGAGTTTTGGTTCTCCAGCCATGAGTCCCTGTGCTGGGCTACTGTCTTGTCCCTGGGAGGGTATTTTGCAATAGTTCATCATTGCCACGGAGGAAATCTCTTCCTGTCTACATTGCCTTTGCCATCAGTATCTTGTCCACAACTTCACTGCTGACTCTGTCTTTCTGTTGGTTTGTGTGGAGAATCAGGGGAAGATATTGCATTAAGCCTAATATTCTGCTCCTGGCACCAGTTTAGGAATTGGCATAGTCTGATATCATGATCCTAGAGTATCTCTCAACATCTCCTTCTGCTACAATAAGAACGTCATTAGCTACAATCTTGATGATTGGAAGGTTCCTCTCGAGCCTCGTTCAGTTTACATTGGAACACCTCTGGAGCTGGACCAATGCCCATAAGCAATCGCACCCAGCAGTACTTGCCAAAAGGTGCAGCAAAAGTTGTCAGGTGGCTGAATGGCTCATCTAGCTCAATATTCCAAAACTCATTCTTGGTATCACAAACAGTGAACACTTCTTCCCTGGATAACTTGGGTAATGTGTCCTCAGTTATTGGTAATGGGTAGTGACACATCCTCACTTTAGCTGAAAGTTTTCTCACCCTTACTAGACTGCTGATCCACTCTGCTAATTTCAGTGGGGTAATGATGCATCTTCTTTGCAGGCTTTGCCAGTTCCTTCTTCTGTGGTTCCACCACAGATAATGGAACTCTGGGCTGCATAGAGAGGTATGAGGGAGGGTGTCTATTTCTAACTTCATTTTGCCCTGTATATGTCTGTCTCCTTGAAATATGTCCTTGTATTCTGTTAGAAGTTTGGATAGGGCCCACAATGAATGTTCTCCCTCCTTTCTCAAGATGAGGATGTTCTGGTGTTGTACTGCAATCACATCCATGGCTTGCACTTCTCTGCTGCCTGTAGTGGTGGTACTCCTCTGTATCAACTATTACAAATTCCAAGCAATAACACTTCTAATTTTGGGGTTTCTTATTGACAGCCTACATTTGCACACTGGTTTTATTGTGTATCACCAGCACTTGGTAACTTTTCTCCAGTCTAATGTTGCTACTTACCATTGCAGCTGGCTGCACAATCCAGCTGGAATTGAATTGGTCTTTGATCTAATAGCATAGCTGCAAGTATGATAAAACTTCTTTTGCAGACTGTCTATGCTCAGCGTCTTCGAATCTGCTAAGATCACACTGCAGATAACACTACAGATAGTCTCTGTATCTTCAGTCATAGCATTTACTGCTGCTTTTATTTTCTTCCTAGGTAGCTGCAGCATTGTGGCATAAATGAGTTCTCTTTCTCACATCCCTTGCACCATTGCCTTTAGGCTGCACATTTTTCTTTGTCATTTATGTACATACATTGGGCTGTGATGTCCGTATTCTCAGTCGGTTAGTCTTAGCATCCTGGGTTCCTTTAGCTTGAGCCTGTGTATTAGTTCTGTATTGTTTTGAACCTGCACTGTTCAGCTGACCTTGCAATTTGGAGGCGTTTCTCTAGGGTTAGCTCTGTTTCAACGATTGCTACTGTGAGCTGAATAACATGTTGCACAAATGATCCTGTCTTTAATTAGGGAAACTTTAATATCTCTAAAGTTACGTGTGGATGCTCTGTAATGTATATATTCCCTGGTCTGCTTCTTGGTGTTGGGTAAAAAACCCAGTATCTCTGTACAGTCCCATTTCGTCTGGGGTAACAATACTCATCAGACATTTTTATCCAGTATTTCGGGCATTATTCGTGGCCACAGCATCTCACTCATTCACTTATCCTTTTCCCTCAATAAGACAGTAAAAATCCTTATCTTAATTTTCTCATCTTTATCCCCTGTGGTCAACTATGTATACAGAATCAGTTCTTGCATCCACTATTTACGTGATTGTGCCAAGCTTTATGTGTGGAAATCTAGCATTCCTGGTGGTTTGAGCTCCTTCATGCTGCTGTTTGCTCTGTTTCTGGGTGCTGTTTTGTTTGCTGTGCATTTCCCTAGATTGATTGCTGTCACCATGTTTCACATACCTTGTGCTGGGTAATAACATTAAAGGACTCCATGTTTCTAAAACTAAACTGGTTCCTTATTAAGAGAACTGTTTATAGATGTGCTATAATTGCAGCTAGCTTTCCAGCTGTGTGCACAGACTGACTTCCTGGTGCCTCTTCCCTTCTGCATCCTGTGCTCCTCTCTCCAAGTTCTGTGCAGGTTGCTACACTCTCCCATACAGCTAGTAGTAGAGGGAATTTTGAATGGTATTTTTCATTTAAAATAATGGAGGATTCCATTTCTTTTAGTGGGGGCTGGACAAGACTTGGTCCAGTAGGCTCAGTCAGACACTTACACTGATTGTTCACCTACAGGCCAGGACTTCTGGCTACAATATCCAGCAGCTCTATAACAACAAATTTCTACTAATTATACCTTCATATTACCGTAATAAAAGACGGGAAGAAATTGCATTGTTTTTCAAAAATAATGTAATGATCTTGACAATTACCTCAATCTGTAATAAAATAATAGTACAGCTAACAGAAAACTGTAAACATCTTGATTATAAAATTGGAAGTAATAAGAACCACAGATTTATTTAAAAAAAAATGCCATTAGTAAATCACTTAGGTGCAGTGAATCAGGAAATTTTAGTTGAATAATTAAGTGAATATGAGTCTGGATTGAAAACTGGCCAAAGGACTTTAAGAAATCGGTAATGATAAATAGCAATGTATTGAGGTGAGTGGGAGGTGACTAGTGGGAAGCTGGAATAAGAGTTATGTCCGGTCTTATATAACATCATCTTAAACTCCCCCCTTCCAGATCATTAAAACAGCATGTTAATGAAATTAACAGATGATACTGAATAGAGGACTGCTGCAAACACCATTGAAATGAGAGACAGGAAATAAAAAAGGGAGTGAGCCTTGACAAATGCAAGATAATACAGCTGGAGGAGAATGATTCAAAATGCAGACTTTTTTTTTTCTTCATGGGAGGGGGATGTTTGGACTGTAGTATCTGAGTAGATTAGAGCAATGTTTTTCAAAGTTTGGGTTGCGACCCAGTACTGGGTCACGGCATGTAAGGCACTGGGTTGCTGTGGTCAGCACTGCCACCCGAGACTTCAAAAGTCCTGTCAGCGGTGCTGCCCAGCTAAAGCAGGCTAGTGCCTGAACCTGCCAGCAGGTAGGGGATCTTGGGGGACAACTACTGCACTGGTAGGGTGCAAAATAAACTTTATTAAGAAAATGCAAAAACAGGGAAAATTCAATAGTGAGGGGTATGGGGTTTGTTAAGGTAGACAATTGGGGAGGGGTTTCTTTTAGCAAATAGTATAGGGGGTTTCAATAGTGGGGTACAATACAGTGGGGTACAATACAGTTGGTAACCAATTAACACTGAAGTATAAATGTAACAGGTAGCTAACAATTTCTATGTAAAGGGTGTGTCACAGCAGCATATAGCCAACTAACAGTTATGGGTAAAATGTGTCACAGTAGTGTAAATGTAAAATGTGAGGTGTGTTAGAGAGAAAAAAAAGGGTAATCAATGGGGTTTTATGCTAGACTTCAGTAATACAATTGAGGTTTGGGGGCAGCGGGAAGACAGACTTAACCACAATTATACAGAACACAGCAAAATCTTATCTATGATCTAACTTAACCAAGACTACACAAATTAGCAAGTAACAGAACACAATGCAACAATTTTTTAAACCTAACTTACAGAGCACAATACAAACAATTCTCTAAACCTAACTTAACCACAGCTATGCAAAATGAAATTACAACTTATCTAGACTAAGAACCTGATTCTAATAGGTACACCTTAGCAGCAGTGGGAGGGGGGGGGGCTGCAAGCTGGCAGCCCAGGATCCAGCTCCCAAGGAAGCCAAGGGATGGTGGCTGCAGCAGTGGATACAGCTGAAAGCAGAGAGCCCCGAGGCAAAGCCCACAGGAGCAGAGCTTAGCAGCGGCACAAACTTATTTTTAGCGGCAAAGTGCCGCGGAGTTTAGGAGAGGTTTTAAGACACAGACCAAGGTTTAGCTTGAGTCTGTGTGCTGGGGAGACAGAGCCAGCAGCTAAAATAATAAAATAAAAGTATAGAAAGTTTCACAGAGGGATTCTTACCAGCCCCCAAGGTAGCAGCGAAGGCAGAAGCAGCAAGAACATCAGAAGGCTAGGTACGGTCTCGATAATCAGGAGATCTCTCAGGCAGCAATTCGTTCTTTGTGGGAGGGGAGTTTAAAAATGGGGGTACGCTCAAAAACAAACGAGAGTGGAGAGAGGGCCCCCCAAAGACCCCTAGCTGATCAGACCAGGTGGCAAAGCAAGGACCTTCTCCGGGGTCTGATCAGAAAATGTCTGGTTTTAAAGGCAAACTTAGGCAGTTTCCCACCAGTACTTTTGATTGGCTCCTCTTGATACAGGGGAGGAGAGGAGGCAGGGAAAAGCTGCAGGTGAGCATAGGCATGCCTGGGCATGTTCTGAGCCACAGGTATGACTCATATGCTTAATTAGTTGGCCACTTCAGGTCTTGCATTTCTGGGCAGCGCCCCCCACACCGAGCCCGGGTCTGAACAAAGGAGCCAAACAAAGAAGCAAGAAGCCCCCTCCCTAGGCAGGGCAGTGGCTCCAGTTAGTCTGTACAAGCCATCCCTATGAATAGGGCTGTGACTTTAGTTAGCACAATGGCCGGAAGGGGCGGCCACACAGGACAAACAGAAAGGAGAAGGGAAAAAGGAATGCTAGTAGGAGGACAGCTGTAACAGACAGTGCCGACCTGTTCTGACATCATGGTGCACTCCAGAAGCAGATCTGGTTTCTAGGCAGGGAGACAACAGAGCGCTGCGTGCTGCCCCTGCCCCGAGCACCAGCTCCACACTCCCATTGGACAGTTCCCAACCAATGGGATGGGGGGAGCGTCTGCCTGCTTTCGCGCCTCTGCCTAGGACCCAGACCTGCTGCTGGCCGTTTCAGGCACAGCACGGTCTGTGGGGCCAGGACAGGCTGGAAGCCTGCCTCTGCACTCCGGCTGCGCAGCTGACCGGGAGCCAGCAGAAGTAAATCCATGCCCCAACCCCGTGTCCCAATCCCCTGCCCCAGCCCTGAGCCCCCACCAAATCCAGAACCCCTTCCTGCACCCCAAACCTCTCAGCCTCAGCCCAAAGCCCTGACCCCATCCCAAACCCCTGTCCCAGCCCTGAGCCCCCCCAAAGCCAGAGTTCTTCCTGCACCCCTAACCCCTCATCCCGCCCACCCAAGCCTGCACTCCCAGCCCAGAGTCCTGACCCCCTCCTGCACCCCAACCGCCTACCCCAGCCCAGACCCTCCTCCCACACTCTGAACCCCTCATTCCTGGCCCCACACCCCAGCCCTCTGCCCCAGGCATGAGCCCCTCCCACACTTCAAACACTTCATCCACAGTTCCATTGGGTCACGGGCATCAACAGTTTTCTTCAACTGGATCCCCAGAAAGAAAGTTTGAAAACCACTGGACTAGAGCTTGTTGATGGCAACTTGAGATAAGAGTTTGCATTCTGATATGGCAGCAGCAAAAGCAAATGCAATTTTGGGCTGCCTTTGGAAGAGCATTGCTCCTGACTAGATGGGTTAAGTGAGACCTACTCTGGAATGTTATATATTTTACACCTCAGCCCCAGAAAAGTGACAAAAGTAATTATTGTGGTTCTAATCTGAGAAGTGATGGTAAAAATGTTCCTGAGGGATCTATTTTTGTTAGGGCTGTTTATTAATAGCAATTCATGATCAACTCAGAAAAATTAATTGTGATTAAAAGAGTTAATCATGATTAATTGCAGTTTTATCACAATGTTAAACAATAGAATACCAATTGTAATTTATTTAATATTTTGGACGTTTTTCAAATATATGGATTTCAGTTACAACACAGAATACAAAGTGTACAGTATTCATGTTATTTTTATTACAAATATTTGCACTGTAAAAATCAGAAAAGAAATAGTATTTGTCAGTTCAACTCATACAAGTTACCATAGCAGCAGAGAATCCTGTGGCACCTTATAGACTAACAGATGTTTTGGAGCATGAGCTTTTGTGGGTGAATACCCACTTTGTCTGTGGCACCTTATAGACTAACAGACGTTTTGGAGCATGAGCTTTTGTGGGTGAATACCCACTTACTTCGTCAGATGCATCTGACGAAGTGGGTATTCACCCACGAAAGCTCATGTCCAAAATCGTTCTGTTACGTCTATAAGGTGCCACAGGATTTCTCTGCTGCTTTTACAGATCCAGACTAACACGGCATACCCTCTGATACAAGTACCATTAATGCAATCTTTTATTGCGAAAGCGCAACTTACAAATGTAGATTAAAAAAAATTTATTTTTTTTGTTACATAACTGCACTCAAAAACAAAACAATGTAATACTTTGGAAGGTTCCCTAACAAGTCCACTCAGTCCTACTTCTTCAGCCAGTCGCTAAGAGAAACAAATTTGTTTACATTTACGGAAGATAATGCTGGCCGCTCTTATTTACTATGCCACTTGAAAGTTTGAGAACAGACGTTCGGATGGCACTTTTGTAGCCAGCATTTCAAAGTTTTACATGCCAGATATGCTAAACGTTCGTTATGCCCCTTCATGCTTTGGCCACCATTCCAGAGGACTTGCTCCCATGTTGCATGCACTCAGATTAAAAAAAATGTTTAATTGTTAATTAAATTTGTGACTGAACTCCTTGTGGAGGAGAATTATATGTCTCCTGCTACCTGCATTTTACCCACATTCTGCCATATATATTCATGTTTTGGAAGTCTTGGATAATGACCCAAGCACATATGCGTTTTAAGAGCACTATTCACTGCAGATTTGACAAAACGCAAAGAAGGTTCCAATGTGAGATGCTAAAGAACAGCTACAGCACTCAACCCAAGAGGTTTAAGAAATCTGAAGTGCCTTCCAAAAATCTGATTGGGAGGGGTTTGGAGCACGCTTTCAGAAGTCTTAAAAAGACCAACTGAGGGTGGAAACTACAGAACCACTAAAAAAGAAACACAAAAAGAAAATCCAAACTTCTGTTTGGTGGCATCTGACTGAAAGGTGATGATGAAAAGGAACATGCGTTAGTCGGCACTGCTTTGGGTCATTGAGTTGAGCAGAACCCATCATTAGCATGGACGCATCTTGATCCTCTGAATGGTGGTTGAAGCATAAAGGGACATATGAATTCTTTGCGCATCTGGCACATAAATATATCTTGCAATGTCAGCTTCACAGAGTGCCATGCAAATATCTATTTTCACTTTCTGGTGACATTGTAAACAAGAAGTGGGCAGCATTATCTCCTGCAAATGTAAACAAACTTGTTCGTCTGAGAGTTTGGCTGAAGAAGTAGTAGGACTGAGTGGACTTGTAGACTCCAAAGTATTACATTGTTTTATTTTTGAATGCAGTTATTTTTTTATAATTCTACATTTGTAAGTTCAACTTTTATGATAAAGAGATGGCACTACAGTAATTGTATAAAGTGAATTGAAAAATACTATTTCTTTTATTTTAACAGTGCAAATATTTATAATAAAAAATAAATGTAAAGTGAGCACTATACACTTTATATTGTGTTTGTAATTGAAATCAATATGTTTGAAAATGTGGAAAACATCCACAAATATTTATGTAAAAGTGTGCTATTATTGTTTAACAGTGCAATTAATCATGATTAATTTTTTTAATGATGTGATTTATTGTAATTACTTTTTTTAATCACTTGACAGCCCTAATATTTATTAGCACCTAATGTTGATATCAAATGTACTCCATTTGTAAGTAAAAAGTGTTCATTTCTATTCGCCATCTGGAAATTTAGCTGGACTCTGAAAGTCAAGCTGGGTTGTTTCCTTCTTGTGCATCATTACCAGTTATTTAAAAAAGTTCTGGCCACATTCTACTGTTACACCTATCTCAAAGTCTACCCTTTATTAAACCTTGTTCAGCCTATTCTGTTCAAAGGGTTGATATAACAGATGTTAGTTTAGAATATCCGCTTGAATTCTTCAAATTGCAAGCTTTCTTTCCCAAACTTCTCCTCACACCTAATATCCGACTTATGTATACTTGAATTGCTCAAAATGCTGGACTGCTAGAAATGACTTTTTCTTCTCTAAAATCAACCTTGAACTGTTTGTTTTTGCAATACGTAAACAATTAAATGTACTTTCAAACAAATATATGGTAATATAAAAAGGTAGATCTGATATTCGGCTTGCTAGCTGTCCACGCTTAGCAAAACAAGACCAGGCCTCACTTAAATTGTGAACTCTGTGATCTAAAAAGCATTTATTTTTATACAGCATTTTAGTACATAATATCACAAACCACATTTCAGATAATTTGTTAATGGTAAAGATGTCATGTGAAATAATGATTTTCAAAAGGACGTTCTCCTGCATATCAGTGACAAAAAGCATGTCACACACAACAACCCACAACCATGCTTTTCCTTCAGATCAATTTTTATATGTTAAATTTATCATGATCTAATTACTCTTGGATACGTGTGACAAATGTTTGCATATGCAACAGTGTTTTTATAATAAAAGTGAATTTTGTCAGTTTATTTTTAATCATTTTTTCTATTTTTGTCCATTCAAATGCTCACAATTGAGCAAAAGTACACTTTTTTTTGTTCATTTAGGGTATGTCTTCACTACTGGCCGTATCAATCGATTTCTCGGGAATCGATATATCACGTCTCATCTAGACGCGATATATCAATCTCTGAACGTGCTCCTGTCGACTCCGGAACTCCACCAATGTGAATGGTGGTAGCGGAGTCGACAGGGGGAGCTGTGGATGTCGATCCCGCACCATGACGCTGGGAGGTAACTCGATCTAAGATACTTCGACTTCAGCTACGTTATTCACATAGCTGAAGTTGTGTATCTTAGATTGATCCCCTCCCCTAGTGTAGACCAGCCCTTAGCTTGGAAGGCCTTTAGGGCAGGAATCATTTCCTCAATATGTGTTTGTACAGAGCTTAGCACAATGGGGGTTTGATCTCAATTGAGGCCTTCAGGTACGTCAGCAATATATATATATGTATGTGTGCGTATAGATTAGACTATTTTTTTTCAAAGAAAAGGGGGACTGTTTAGTGTCTCTCATACTAGAACTGATTACCACTAAGCTGGGTGTTTGATACCAGGTGAATTTTACACAAGATTAGATTGAGTGGTTAAGAGACAAAGAAAGAATATGCACCATTTTTATGCTTATCTCATTACAAAGAATAACATTTCATGTTTATATCTTTTAGTGTAAACTATAGTTAAAAGCTAGTAAAATTAATAAAAGAGCCCCACAAATGGACATTTTATAGTCTTATTAAAAAAGATAAAGCTTATGACTGGCAAAATCTCAAACTGCATTTGAGAGAGAACGTGGCAGCCTGTTTGACAATTTTACTTATTAAAATATCTTTCATCCAAGATCTTTCTTGCATTATGTGAGGATTTTCTCTACACTACATTTAGGCATTTGTTATAGCTCTTGTAACATTAGATCTGGTCATTAAACTTTCTCTGTTGTCAGAAAGGTGTAGGGCACAGGCATGTTGGTAAAATACTTATTTTTATTTCCTGGTCCCTGTTAGATGACATGGCTCAAGGTTATACCCATCACATGTCAGAGCTCAGTATCCACCAACTCCAAAGGCTACTGTAATATATGTTACAACTTTCACTAACGGAGAAATTCAGCACAGTTATGGCTCTTAAACTGTGGCTTTAGAGTTGAGGATAACCTAATGTCGGCCACCTGCACTGAGCAGAAAAGAGAAGAGACACTTTTACACCATTTAAATCCATCTCTTTATCTACCTCTCTAGTGCTGTACTTATGCAAATGAGAAAAAGCCCCTAACAACTGATTGGCATCTCATTCTGTGGGCCAGATCCTGTGAAATGCTGAGCTCAGTGTTTTGCAGAACTGGACTGTGTAAGACAATGGAGACACAATACTTAGTCTAATCAACTACAGACAGACATAGTGTATTGAAGCAGATTGAGATTTTGTAATTAAGTACTTCTTGGATAAATCACAAGCCTGTACTTGTACCACAAGCCACCTGGTAGCCTCCTCCTTTCAGCCAGCTAGCACCGCTGTAGCCAGCTTTCTCCCCAAGTTTCTCTTTTTTAAGGACCCCGAAAAGGAGTGATGGGTGGAATAACCCATCCCATCATTATGTTGTCCACCAATTAAGCATAGTTTCCAACATACCAAGATTGGTTCACTGATTTCAAATTCCACACTTTCTTGTTTACCAAGCGTAATCATAACACAGTCCTTCAGTTATATCTGTAGGCCTTTCTGTTTGGACTAATTACTTCCATCTCACTTTTGCACCTTTTCCCATCAACATATATTGTTAGAGGTTATTGTGATATCTTATGAATTTTCACACACTTTTTACAGGTGAGCTTACAATTGGAAAATTTGTAGGCCTGATAATCTCAACAGGACTGTCCTTTCAATGTTTCCTTGAACCATTTCATTCCATTAATTCTTGCCTAAATGGTATCTACAATTAGAAAGCATGTAGTTTCAGTGGGGATGTATGGCAATTGCTATATTAGGACAATACTGAGTATTTGGCTTGCTGATGAGTAGGCTTTGCAGAATTCAATTTTTTACATAATTTCAATGGATAATATCAATGTTTATTTTTAAACATTTTTTCTATTTTTGTCTATTCAAATGCTCACAATTGAGCAAAAGTACGCTTTTTTAAATGCTTTTTTTCAGTTTTGATCAATTTAAAATTTCACAGTTATGGGCAGTTAGGAGTGGGGATCAGAAAACATAGGGATCAGGTAATTTAATAACAGATGTTGAGATTCAAAGAAAGCTTTATAACCATTAAAATACAAATTGTCAACATTACATATCTAAATATATAAAGTAAATATCCTTAAATTTAAGTTTTCAAGCAGCATTTTTCTTACTTTGCCTATTTGCCTAAAAATGAAATATTTATTATCAACGGAAAAAAATTTTTTGTTTGTGTGAGCACGGTGAAATTGACATTTACTGATATTTCCTGATAAAAATCTAATCTTTCCAAGTCATCTGCTGATGCTACCACACATGGTAGAGAGTGAGTGGAGTTCAAGTGTGGCCTTTCAACCCAATAGACAATAAATTGAAAATATAGCCTTAGCCCATAGGAAGGGAATGTAGTGACATTTCCCACTGCATAGCATTCCCATCAAGGCTGATTAAAAGCAAAGAGTATAGGGCAATGCTGGGGTATAGTCATATGAAAACTCTCAAAGGTGAGAGAAGGCTGAGGGATGACAAAATCCCAACAAAAAGGAGTGAATGAAAAAGGCTGTAAATTTCTTTTCCCTTTCATAGGGCCTGATGCTAGAAGGTGCTGATTTCCCACTGCTTTCATTGTGTTATTTTAACCTGTTCTTTCACCACTGAGGGCTGTTCACCTTCTCCCCATACTGTGCTGCCCAGTGCAGTAGTCTAGGAGCTGACCTTGTCTGTGAAGACTGAGGCAAAAAAAGCACTGAGTACTTCAGCTTTTTCCACATCACCTGTCACTAGGTTGCCTCCTGCGTTCAGTAAGAGTCCCACGTTTTCCTTGCCCTTCTTTTTTTTGCTAACATACCTATAGAAACCCTTCTTGTTACCCTTCACATCCCTTACTAGCTGCAGCTCCAGTTGTGCTTTGGCCTTCATGATTACACCCCTGCATGCTCGAGCAATATTTTTATACTCTTCCCTAGTCATCTGTACAAGTTTCCGCTTCTTACAAGCTTCCTTTTTGTGTTTAAGCTCATTAAAGATTTCACTGTTAAGCCAAGCTGATCTCCTGCCATATTTGCTATTCTTTCTGCACATCGGGATGGTTTGTTCCTGTGCCTTCAATAAGGCTTCTTTAAAATACAGCCAGCTCTCCTGGACTCCTTTCCCCCTCATATTAGCCTCCCGGGGGATCCTGCCCATCAGTTTCCTGAGGACGTCAAAGTTTGCTTTTCTGAAGTCCAGGGTCTGTATTCTGCTGCTCTCCTTTCTTCTTTTTGTCAGGATCCTGAACTCGACCATCTCATGGTCACTGCTGCACGTTGCCACACACGTCTACTTCCCCTACCATTTCTTCCCTGTTTGTGAGCAGCAGGTCAAGAGGAGCATGGTTGGTTCCTCCAGCACTTGCACCAGGAAGTTGTCCTCAACACTCTCCAAAAACTTCCTAGATTGTCTGTGCACTGCTGTATTGCTCTCCCAGCAGATGTAAGGGTGATTAAAGTCCCCCGTGGGAACCAGGGCCTGTTATCTGGAAACTTCTGTTAGTTGTTCGAAGAAAACCTCGTCTACTTCCTCCTTTTGGTCTGGTTGTCAATAGCAAATGCCCATCACAACATCACCCTTGTTGATCTTGCCTCTAAACTTAACCCCAAGACTCTCAACAGGCTTTTCTCCAGTTTCATACTGGAGCTCTGAGCAGTTGTACTGCTCTCTTACATACAGTGCAACTCCCCCACCTTTTGTCCCCCTGCCTGTCCTTCCTGAACAGTTTATACCCATCCATGACAGTGCTCCAGACATGTGAGTTACTCCACCAAGTCTCTGTTATTCCAGTCACATCATAGTTCCTTGACTGTGCCAGGACTTCCAGTTCTTCCTGCTTGTTTCCCAGGCTTCTTGCGTTCATGTACAGGCACCTAAGATAACTAGCCACTTACCCTACTTTCTCATTATGAATCAGGAGGCCTCCCCTTTTGCACCCTCCTCCATGTGTTCCCCTTGGTATCCCACTTACCTTTGCGCTTAGGTCACCATCCCCGGCTAACCTAATTTAAAGCCCTCCTCACTAGGTTAGCAAGCCTGCCTGCGAAGATGCTCTTCCCTCTCATTAGGTAATCTCTTTCTAGCAATCCTTCTTCCAGGAACAACATCCCATGGCTGAAGAATCCAAAGCCCTCTTTCCAACACCACCTGCATAACCACGCATTTACCTCCACAATTCAGTGTTCCCTACCTTGGCCTTTTCCTTCAACAGGGAGGATGGACGAGAACACGACTTGCGCCTCAAACTCCTTTTCCCAGGACCACATAGTCTGCAGTGACCCATTCTGATCATTCTTGGCAGTATCATTGGTACCCACATTGAGAAATAGGAAAGGGTAGTGATCCGAGGGCTTGATCAGTCTCGGCAGACACTCCGTCACATCCTGAATTCTAGCTCCAGGCAAGCAGCACACTTCTCGAGTCTCCCAGTCTGGACAACAGATGAATGACTCTGTCCCCCTTAGGAGGGAGTCTCTGACCACCACCACCCGTCTCCTCCTCTTGGGAGTGGTGGTCATGGAACTCCCATCCCTAGGACATGCATCCCATGCCTTCCGGTTGATGGAGTCTCCTGATCCCTTCCCTCAAATAACTCTTCCAAACCATTCTCCGCCGTAGCACCTGTTCTCGATTTGGTCGCTGCAAAAGGGGACACTTCTCCATTACAGTCATCGATTCCCTTCATCCTGGACAGGGCCGGCTCTAGCCATTTTGCTGCCCCAAGCACGGCGGCACACCGCAGGGGGCACTCTGCCGCTCGCTGGTCTTGCGGCTCCGGTGGACCTCCCTCAGGCGTCCCTGTGGAGGGTCCACCAGAGCCACGGGACCAGCGGACCCTCCACAGGCATGCCTGCGGGAGGTCCACCGGAGCTGCCTGCCGCCCTCTGGGCAACCGGCAGAGCGCCCTCCGCGGCATGCTCCCCCAAGCACGCGCTTGGCACACTGGGGCCTGGAGCCGGCCCTGATCCTGGACTATTTCCTGCATCTGAAACAGCAAGGCCTACCAGTATCAATCAATAAAGGTGCACCTGGCCGCCAACTTGGTTTTTCATCCCGGTTCTGATGGCTAGTCAGTATTCACTAACCCAATGGTTGGCCACTTCCTCCAGGGACTAGATCAGGGATAGGCAAACTTTTTGACCTGAGGGCCACATCAGGGAATAGAAATTGTATGGCAGGCCATGAATGCTCACAAAATTGGGATTGGGGTGCAGGAGGGGATGAGGGCTCTGGTTGGGGGTGCAGGCTCTGGGGTGGGGCCAGAAATGAGGAATTCAGGGTGTGGGAAGGGGCTCCGGACTGGGGTAGGGACATGGGGTGCAGGGGGGGATGGCGGAGGGCTGGGGCTGTGGGCTCTGGGGTGGGGCTGGGGTTGAGGAGTTTGGGGTGTAGGAGGGTGCTCTGGGCTGAGATCAAGGGGTTAGGAAGGCAGGAGGGGGATCAAGGCTGGGGCAGGGGGCTGAGGCGTCGGGGAGGCTCAGCTGCAGGCTCCGGGCAGTGCTTACCTCAAGCTGCTCCTGGAAGCAGCGGCATATACCTTCTCCATCTCTTACATGGAGGCGCGGCCAGGCGACACTGCACGCTGCCATATCTGCAGGCACTACCTCTGCAGCTCCCATTGGCTGCAGTTTCCGGCCAATGGGAGCTTAGGGGGCGGGGCTCGGGGCAAGGACAGCCTACACAGCAGAGCCCCCTGGCTACCCCATGCGTAGAAGCTGGAGAAGGGACATGCCACTGCTTCCAGGAGCTGCTTGATGTAAGGCCATGCCGCTTCTTCCGGGACCTATGTGGAGCGGCACCTGACCCTGCTCCCCTGGCTGGACCGCCGGAGTGGGGCAAGCCTCAAACCCCGCTCCCCAGTGGGAGTGTGAGGGCCAGATTAAAACAGCTGGCAGGCTGAATCTGGCCCGCAGGCTGTAGTTTGCCCACTCTTGGACTAGACAGACTGTACTCTCAAGTAAGATCGTCAGTCCTCCCATGGAATATCAACCTGGTGCTCTCTAGGCTAACGGGCCCTCCTTTTGAACCCCTAGCAATATGCTTTCCTTTCCTGGAAAGTGGCGATCCTGGTGGCTATAACCTCATCCAGGAGGGTGTCTGAGCTTAAGGCCTTGATGTCCGAGCCCCCTTATACTGTTGTACAGTTGTGGCTACAGCCAGCTTTCCTCCCAAAGGTAATTTCGTAATTCCATGCAAATCAGGGCATATTCTTCCAGTGCTCTTCCCTAAGCCACATGCTAGTAACCGGGAATGGATGATTCACTCCCCAGACGTCAGACGAGTGTTAGCTTTTAACATTGAGCAGACAAAACCGTCTCAAAAATCAATACAGCTCTTCATTGCAATTGTTGAGTGGATGAGGGGGCTTCCAGTGTTGTCCCAAAGGATCTCTTCAAGGATGACAGCCTTTATCAGGATGTGCTACAACCTAGCAAAGATGCCTGCCCCAGCACTAACAGCTCACTCCATGAGAGCTCAGTCTTCCTCAGCAGCGTTCCTGGCACAAGTCCCCATTCAAGACATCTGCAGGGCAGCAACGTGGTTGTTGATCCACACCTTTACATCGCACCGCCATTACACAGCAGGCCAGAGACAATGCCATTTGGCAGAGCGATGCTGCAGTCTGCAACTGTGAATTCTAGCCTGTTCTCCGAGGGATTGGTTGGGAGTCACCTATTTTGAACTGACATGAGCAAGCACTCGAAGAAGAAAAAACAATTACCTACCTCTCGTAACTGTTGTTCTTTGAGATGTGTTGCTCATGTCCATTCCAGGACCCACCTGCCTACCCCTCTGTCGGAGTACTCCAGCAAGAAGGAACTGAAGAGGTGGTTGGTCGGCAGGGATCTATATACACCGCCATAAAGGGGTGACTCCAGGGAGCTCCACAGCCAACCCAACAGGTACCGCTAGGAGTAAAACTTTCCAACAACTGTGCACGCGGTGCGCATGTGCCTATTTGGAATGGACATGAGCAACACATAAGCAGGAAGAACTGGAAGTGCTAATAAATAAATACAACTATGACATTGTTGGCATCACTGAAACTTGGTGGGATAATACACATGATTGGAATGTTGGTGTGGATGGGTATAGTTTGCTCAAGTAGGACAGACAGGAAAGGGAGGAAGTGTTGCCTTATATGTTAAATAGTAAACACTTGGACTGAGGTTAGGAAATGGAATAGAGAAGGATAGTGTTTGAGGAGTCTCTGGCCGATTAGGATAAAAGGGGTAAAAAACAAGGTGATGTCTGTGCTAGGGTCTTATACTAATCAGGCCACACTAACCAGGTGGAACGAGGTGGCCATGAGGCTTTTTTTTAAATCCAACTAACAAAATCCTCGCAAAGCCCATATTTGGGTGGTGAGGGGGACTTCCAACTTCGGATATATGTGGGAAATATCACCGTGGGCCAGACTATACCATACGTTCCTGGACTGCATTTGCGCAACTTTTTATTTCAGAAGGTTCAAAAGCTCCTAGGGGGAAGCTGTTCTAGACTTGATTTTAACCAATGGGGGACTTGTTGGAAATTTGAAGTAGAGGAAGCTTGGGTGAAAGTGATCATGAAAATATTGAGTTCGCAATTTAAAGGAAGCAAAGTAGAAGGGTAGCTACTAGCAAAACAGACAATGGATTTCAGGAAGGCGAGTTTTGGTAGCGTCAGAGACTGATCGGTAAGGTCCCATGGGAATCAGGACTGAGGGGGACAAACAACTGAGGAGAGTTGGCAGTTCTTCAAGGGCGCTATTAGGGCCAAAAAGCGCTTATTCCGATGGGTAGGAAAGATAGAAATGTGGCAAAAGGTTACCACCTTGGTCTTTATCACCGAGATCTTGCATGGACTACAAAACAAAGGAGTCTATAAAAAATGGAACCTAGGTAGATTACAAAGATGAATATAAGGCAGAATAACACGGTAAGCAGGGGCAAGATTACGAAAGGCATAGGCCACAATGAGCTCAAACTAGCTATGGGGATAAAGGGAAACAAGAAGGACTTTTTATCATACATTAGAGCAGAGGAGACCAAGGACGGGTAGGCCCACTTGTCAGTGAGGAGGAGAACAGTAACAGGAAAACTTGGAAATGGCAGAGATGCTTAATGACTGTCTTTGTTTCGCGTCTTCACTGAGAAGTCTGAGGACTGTCCTAATCATATGTGCTTATGCTTAATGGGAAGGGGGATAGGTTTAGGGAAATAAAAAAAGAGCAGGTTAAAAATCATTAGAAAAGTTTAGATGCCTGCTCAAGTCCGCGGGTGGCCAGGATTTGAAAATGCACATCCTTGAGAAGTACTGCGATAGGTAAGTTAATGAGAGGTATCGTGAGCATAACTATTCTTTGGCAAGTCATTGGCTGAAGACGGAAGTAGTAAAAGATTCCCCTAGAAGACTTGGAAAAGGCAAATTGTGCCCCCATCTAAATAAAAAGGGAAAATAAAAAAACAACCAGTGGCAAACTACAGAACCCACGTTAGTTTAATTTCTTCTCTTTGACAGGGTGAATAATGGAAGCAGTAATTAAGAAATCGATCTGCAAAGCACACTTGAAGGGTTAAAGGTGATAGGGAATAGCCAGCATGGATCGTTTAAAGAACAAATCGTGTTCAAACAATGAAAGCTTCTTTATAGTGATACGAGCCTTGTGGATAAGGAGAAGTGGTGGTGTGTGTTACCAGAACTTTAAGATAAAGGCATTTGAATACGTTCTCAACTGTATATTCTTACTATAACTAGCACAATGCATAAATGGGCTTTAGGTGGTGCATAACTGTCTGGAATAACCGTACTCAGAAGTGGTTATTAATGGCTCCCACATCCTCGCTGGAAGGTATAAACAAGTGGGGTTCACAGGGGCTCTGTATTTGGGACAGCTCTGTTCACTATCTTGCATTCAACGACTTAATGTTAGAAGAAAGTACGCTTAAGTGACAGACGATACCAACTGGGAGGGATATGCAACGCTTTGGAGCGACAGGGTCAAATTTCAAAAATGACTGGACAATTGGAAAATGGTCTGAGGTAAAACGATGAAGTTCAATGAAAGACAATGCAAGTGCCCTCTTAAGAAGGAACATCAATTTCACACTACAGACTGGAAGAGACTGTCTGGAAGGAGTTATGGCAGAAAGCGATCTAGGACGGTCATAGTGCGATCACCAGCTAAATATGAGTCAAACCAGTAATGATACTGTTGCAAAAAGCAAATACGTGGATTCTGGCGATGCCTATTACACAGGGGTGTTGTAAATCAAGCCCGAGAGTGTCCTTTACCTTCCGCTCTATCTGCGCTGGTTAGGCCTCCACTGGAATTGTGTCAGTTTTGAGGCACCGCATTTATAGAAGATAGGTGTGGCGAAAGTTGGTAGGCGGATCCAGAGAGAGAGCAACAAGAATGATTAAAGGATCGAGAACATGACCTCTGAAGGAAGGCTGAGGATGGGGTTGTT
Organism: Chelonoidis abingdonii; assembly: GCF_003597395.2. NCBI lineage: Eukaryota > Metazoa > Chordata > Testudines > Testudinidae > Chelonoidis > Chelonoidis abingdonii. The sequence continues at coordinate 27,910,051 of NC_133774.1, forward strand.
TTAGTTTGGAAAGAGAGATGGACTGAGAAGACAGATAGCAGTTTCAGGTTCTACGGGTGTATAATCAGGGAGGAGGGAAAACTTGGTTCACCTTAGACTCTACATGATAGAAAAAGAAGCAATGGGCTTAACTGCAGCCAAGAGCAGATTTTTAGGTTGGATATTAGAAAAGTCCTACTTCAGGGTAGTTAAACACTGGAATAAATTGCCTAGGGAGGTTGTGGAATCTCTATTTGTGGAGATATTTAAGAGTAGGTTAGATAAATGTCTATCAGGGATGGTCTAGACAGTATTTGGTCCTGCCATGAGGGTAGGGGACTGGACTCAATGGCCTCTCGAGGTCCCTTCCAGTTCTAGAGTCTATGAATCTATGAATAAGAACAGTTACAAGAGGTAGATAACTGGGCTTTTTGCAGTGCAGCTGGACAATGTGAAGAAGTCTGATACAGCTGGTAAGTTGTATTTTAATTTAATATTACGCTTAGGGAATTTTCTGAGTCAATATATGTAGATATGATAAGTTAGAAGACAGTTTAAAACATAAAAAATGAACAAAACTTTGTGTGTGTGTTTGTGTGAGTGAGAGAGAGAATAACTCCCATTTTATGTTCCATTTATAATTTCTTCATTGACTGTAGATTGCTGAACAAGAGAACATATAATTTGTGCATATTTTGAAGAGTTCCTTTTCTGTGCTATTAATGCCTTAGATTAGATTACTAAAAGTTTAAGAAATTTTAAAATCTAAGGTCCTGATCCTGCAGCAAGCTCCACATGGGTACAAAGACTGATGAATTTTCAGAATCAAGGTTTGTGATGTTTATGATTATTTAGTATATTCTGTTTAACTTTTCTCTTCAATGGTGAGGATGAGGGGAATCTCGCAATGTTTCAGTCAATCTTTGAGTTTGGATTTGTATATATCAGAATACTGCTTTGGTGGAGGTACCAGATATCAGCCTAGTGTTAATATGTGAGTACTTGAGTTGGTTACATTTTCATTTTTAATTGATGAATTTTATGTATTATAAAGGTAGACTAGAGAATCTTTACTGTTAAATGATATAATACCATCTTAAGTGTTTAGGAGAATGGCCATCATTAGAAACATATGAAAATGGGAATGAAGATATTGAACTAGGGTACAGTGATGGATGCCATAAAAAATACCTTAGATATATAGCTGCACTCTTTATAGTAAATGTTCAGGTCCTAGCATTTAAACAGATTTATTAGCGCTGCCCCCACCACTCCAACCTTCCAGCAGCAAACTGAAAAATAATGAGACAAATTAATATCTGCAGGCAGGAGTTTTTTTTTAAGTATAGAGTGAAATAGTTTCAAATCCTCAAATCCTACTATGGAGTTATGTTGATTTACACCAGCTGAGAATGTGACCTTGGATTTTTAGATTGTTTATTTTTCAAGGAATTGTTGTGAGTGTTACACAGACACTAGTTTTGTTTTAACTAGAAACTGATGGAAATCTGGGCCAGTGTTCTGTCTGCAGATTTGCACTGCTATAAACTGGAAGAGCTGAGTGTGAGCCAACAGAATGTGAGCATATCTCTGAGGTGAGATAGTTGATTACACAAGGGAGTGGAACCGATTGCCAGTTCTCTCATCTGGAGAATAGTTCTGGGTGGCAGCAAGTAAGAGAGGCAGAAAGAGAGAAAATCAAATGTATTATATATAGGGAGAGGGTTGATAGAACTATGTAGTTTATAATAAAATGTAGTTACAATGTTGTTTGTTCTTAAATATAATTAAACCTTTTACATGCTTTTTTTTTTTTTTTTAATTCCTGGCACAGACAGTGTATGGATTTTAGTTTTTCTTTCTTGTAACTGTGCAGAAATCCACCAGCTCTTGTTCAATATGTCTTTGCGGACTCAGGCAGTTTAGCTTAACATTCATATTTGGATGAAAAGTACTATACAAATGCAAAGTTTTATTTATAACCAAAATGTACAATTTTCAAAATGTACTGAAATAAAAAAAATCAAACAATAGGATTCACATGAATGATGTAAAATAAGATCATTTTAAGAATTTTGTGCATGTGATACACTATGTGAAGTGTGTTTATGTGTGTGCATTATATACAGTAATACAAATGCACAGTGCATCTGCAGTATTTTATGTAACACTGTATAAAAATCACACACATGATGCTCAAAACTAAGGGTCTAATTTTCAAAGAGGCAACTTGGCCCTCTTTTAAAATATATAAATACCCATTTGAGCACTTTTCAAGTATTAATACCTGAACACACAGACGATAAAATTTACACATGCAAATTACTCATATAAATTGTTTATCCTTTTCATGCTGGTGTTGTTTTTTATTTGTATTGCAATCACGTCTACAGGCTTCAACTCCATTGTGCCAGACACTGGACAAACACACAACAAAAATAAGTCCTTGTTGCAAAGAGCATCTGATTGAAAAGTACACCTGCAGGTATTTATGCATGTACATAAGAAGGCTACTGTCAGCAAGCCAGGTTCTTTCTACCTGTGTATGTTATAGATAGATTTATATGATTCTTAATGTGCTTTTTGCCTTGTTCTTGTTGACAGACATAATAAGGTCATGTAGTGTGTGTGAATAGCATGAGTGACACACAATTGTGATAATCCAGGATTTCCAAAATGACTAATTATATGTGAAAATGATCAGAAGCAGAGGGGAAGAGAGAGTGTGTGTATTGCATGTACTGTAGTAAAGATGTATGACGTGGTTTAGTTCAAAAGAAAATAATAACCTGAACTTTACATAAGTTATTTGAAACTAGGAAAATAAAGTAAAATAGAAAACAATTACTGACAGTTGGTAGAGCTTGTAATACGGAGTATTGTTGTATAATGTTCACTCAGCGCCTATAATTAGGTGATTACGTAAGGACGTAAGGAGACCACAGTGTACATTTGAATAGCTACTGTATTGGGTTAATGATGTCACTCATCTTTACTGAGCCCTAAATTATTATGGCTTAGCCAGAGGGACAGTGTGAATTTTAATAGGTATGAAATCATAGCCAGATTAAACTTTAGTGAAGTAAACAGAAGACAGAGCTGTTACAAGGGTGAGCAATGACACTATCCCTTTGAACCAAAGGTCTCCCAACTTAACTGATCCCATGTGGAATTGCTGGTAATTGTAATTCTATAGTTATGTAATGTTCCAGAAAACAGAGATTATATTTTTGAAATCACTGATAGTAGGAATTCAGTAGTTAATTTTGTCAGTATTGTAATTCAGTGAGAACTATCAGATTTTGTTAGCTTTTGCATTTTGCATATTTGTATGTAAATAAAAACATTCAGATGCTATAGTTAAGGGTATTTATGAGCTTCCTTTCAATATACGTGTAAACAAATATGATAAAACGTTTAGAAAATCTGACCTTTGAGGAAAGGTTAAGAAAATAGAGCCTGTTTAATAGTGAGAAAAGAAGACTGAGGTGCAGCTGATAACAGTCTTCAGATATGCTAAGGGCTGTTATAGAGAGGATGATGATCAGTTGTTCTCCCCATCCACTCCATTTGGCTCCATCTACAGCAGGGAAGATTTAGGTTAGCTATTAGGAAAAGTATTAGGAAAAGCTATAAGAGTAGTTTAGCTCTGGAATAGGGTTCTAAGGGATGTTGTGTAATCCGTATCATTGGAGATTTTTAAAAACAGGTTAGCTAAACACCTGTCAGGGATGGTGTAGGTATAATTGGTCCTGCCTCAGCATAGAGGGTTGGACTAGATGACCTTTCAAGGTCCCTTCCAGCCTCACTATTTCTATGGTTCTATACGTATGTCAAAGATAAAATGGGAGTTCATGTATATATACACATGCGCAAAATAACCCTTGATTTTCACACCATATACAAACCCAAACAACACGACACACTGCATGTTCTTGAAAAGGTTGTATTTGTTCCAGGAGTTTCTAAATTACACTACATCACATATGCTTTTCATAGGTAGTAATGCTGTACATTAAGTTTCTCTGCCTATTTTCTTCAGTTTCTTGTATGGCAGTAAGTTTTGTCTCAGAACTAAATTTCGTGAATCTCAAAGCAGGGATCAGGCACTCATGCAACCATATACGTTTGCTCAAAATCAACTGATTAAATCAGTTCAAGCTGTTCAGCTGTTTTTGCATTCATAATTCTTATTCCTTGATTTGAAATGTCATTGTTTAGATGAGCTTTCAGGACTCACATAGCAGAGTTCACCACAGGGATACTGCTTTGGTCCAAACTTATTTCATGGGTTCACTCCTCAGATGGAATATCAAGGTATGTGTACACTGCAATTAAACACCTGCATTTGGCCTGGATCAGCAGACTCAGTTTCATGGGGCTTGGGCTGTGGGGCCATAAAATTGCAGTGTAGCTATTTGGGCTTGGGCTGGAGCCAAAGCTCCGAGACCCTACGATGGGGAGGGTTCCAGAGCCCAGGCTCTAGCCCCAGCTGAAACACCTGCACTCATATTTTTGAGCCCCAGGAGTCTGAATCAGCTGACATGGGCCAGCCTTGGGTGTTTTATTGCAGTGTAGACATACTATAGTCTCTGCCTAGATTCCAGTGGGATGATATCAGTAGGATGATACTAAAATCTTTGGAGCAAAAGCATAAAATAACTTATTTATTTTCTAGCAAGCATCTAAACATGAGGTAACTGGAGTGCCACCTGCACACAGCATCCTGAATCAACTAGGTATCAGCCAGGACTAAACTTGTTTGTATGCTGTTATATTGAGGCCATGTCTATGTGGGGACACTCAGAAAAGTTAAGGCAAATCAGCTAAAGTTGTGGAGTTAAATCTTAATTTAAGAATTTTAGTTACAGAGAACTAAAGTCACTTTACTCCTGAATGAGAGCATTCACACAAGGTTAAATGTGCATTAACTTAGGGTATGTCTATATTATAAGTGCTACAGTGGAGCAGCTGCAGCTATGCTGCTGTAGCACTCTAGTGCAGACACTTACTACAGCACAGAAAGGGTATTTCTGTCACAGTAGTAAAGCCATACCCTCGAGTGGCAGTAGCAAGGTCAACAAAAGAATTCTTCCATTGACCTAGCTGCATCTACAATGGGGGTTAGATTGAACTATGTCACACGGGGTGTGAAATTTTTCACGGCCCTAAGCAATGTAACGTGGTAAACCTCAATTTTAGGTGTAGACTGGCCTTATGCATATGACTTCACACCTTTTGTTCATTCACCTTACCTTTCATGAGTGTCCCTGTAACAAGGCGGTGTGGCTCCCCTCCTCCCCAGGGAGGGTCGAGCCCCGTCAGACACCTAAGGAGGCGGGGCCACTCAGCAGTGAGCCCGCCCCTCAGAGGGTCAGAAGGCGACCCGGAAGTATAAAAGCCAGCCCTCAGCCCTCAGTTGGAGCCCAGCCGCCGTCGGGAGCAGACCTGCCAGAGGGTGCTCGTGACTGGGAAGCTGCTGAGGCCCAGGGCCGTCGCCCTGACTGGCCGAAGCTTCCCCGCGCTCGCTATGACAAGGAGCTGCCAGAGCTTCCCCGTGCCAGCTACGACGAGGAGCTGCCAGAGCTTCCCCGTGCCCGCTACAACGAGGAGCTGCCAGAGCTTCCCCGCGCCTGCTATGACGAGGAGCTGCCAGAGCTTCCCCATGCCCGCTACGACGAGGAGCTGCCGGAGCTTCCCCGCGCCCACTACGACGAGGAGCTGCCGGAGCTGCCCCGTCCCTGCTACTACCCCGAGGAATCCCCAGACCAGGCCTGGCCGGACTTCCCAGAGGTACTGCCGGACTACCGCCCAGCCCTGGCCAGGAGGAGCCCATGCTACTAGACTTCCCAGGGACTGACGCCCCAGGTTAGGTAGGCCCAGAGGGGGAGACTGGAAGTAGCCCGGGGGCAGCTGACTCCAGTCAGACTGCAGGTATGCTGGAACCCATGTCAGTGTGTTGCGGCCAGGAACCCCACTGACCGTCAGTGGTGATAACCGCTACTAGGGCCCCAGGCTGGAACGCAGTGGAGTGGGTGGGCCTGCGTTCCCCCTGCCACCCGTACCCGGGTGGCAGAATTCCCCTCTTCCCGGCCTAAGGAGGCCATCAAGTCTAGTGGTGACTGCTCAACCCTGAGCCACAAGGGTCTGAGCTATTGTAACTGTGTGTTTCGTGCCCCGCCCGAACCAAGGGCTGGGCCCGTTTAACTGTGCTACTGCGCGATCCTGCCCCAAAGGGCCCAAGCTGCCTGAACTATTGACTGCTCAACCCTGAGCCACAAGGGTCTGAGCTATTGTAACTGTGTGTTTGGTGCCCCGCCCGAACCAAGGGCTGAGCCCCCTTTAACTGTGTCACTGCTCAGTCCTGCCCCAAAGGGCCCGAGCTGCCTGAACTATTGACTGCTCAACCCTGAGCCACGAGGACCGGAGCCTCTATAATTTCGTGTTCATTGCCCCGCCCTATAGCAGAAGGCCGGAGCCCAAGGGACTGTGCAGTGGCGCTCACCCCTGAGGACAGAGGCCGCCTCAGACCGGAGAGGACAGGGCCAATGTGGCTCCCCTCCTCCCCAGGGAGGGTCGAGCCCCGGCCGTGCACCTTTACAGTCCCCATGCAGACAAGCCCTGAGAAACAGAAGTAGTAGTTCTGAAATGGTCAGCCAGCTTCTGACTGAGAGCATTCAGGTTTATAACTAAGAGATGTTTGAAGAGCATAGTTGGTGCAGAATTCCAGTGCATATGCAGCATCTCAAGCATGCATATTCATCCCTGAGAAGCTCTATTATCTCAGAGCACCATGTAAATGTTATCTTTGGCTATCTGCCATTTCTCTAGCATGCTCAGGCATGTCTTTGAAATGGCAGTTCCTGTGTGTTTTCTGTCAAAAGCTCCCCAGTGATGCACATTTGTTTCTATCCAGAAGGCTGTTAGCCCTAGGAAAGAATGTGTGGTGTTGCTCTGCATCCACTTGTTACCAGTGAATTAGTAGCATTTTTAATTTTTCTCAGAATCATAATGTGTACAGTTGCATAGGTATGCGAGACAGTCTGCAGAAAGGGAGTTGGCAATGAGGCCCCTGGAATTTGATGAACTAGCCAAGGTGCACAACTTCATAATTAAAATTGCCTCCTCATCTCACCCAAGCACACACTGCTGGGCTCGACATCATCTATTGTACTCTGCAATACTAAAGGCAACGTCTCTTAATATGGCTTGTGACACCCTGACACTCTAATATTCACCACTGTCATGTAATTAGGATATGTCTTATACAAAGAATGCCTTGTGAGGTGTCATTCTAAAAGTCTTGTTCTGCTAGACAGTAATATCTCATTGGATTGTATATGCTATCATTGTATGTGAAGTTATGAAGTTTGGCTATGCATGTGTTACTCAAACATGTTGTTGTGAGGTTGAAAACACTACAAGCAGCCTTTCAGGTATGACAGTGAAAAGGCCAAACAATGTTAATGGCTTATTGAGGAAATGCAAACAAACACAACGATTATCGCAGGAACTGTGTACAATAGAAACCTCTCAGAGATAGCACTAAACAATGGGAACTGTTTGACCCAGGTCACAGCAAAAGAGCTTTCCAGCAAGTGGGGAGAAGATATAAAAGGGGGGAAATAACATCATGGGGGGACCTCACTCTCCCTACAACAGCACACCAGGAAACACCTGAGGAACAAAGACTGAACTGTGGGAAGTGATGGTCCCGGGCTAGAAGGAGTTTTAGCCTGTGTATGAAAACCTGGGAAAGCCTTAAGAATCTTCCAGCCTGTTTATCACTCAGAGTGAGAATTTGCTAATTTATATCTTACCTATCTAGTGTGTTAAGCTCAGTTTGCATTTTTGTTTATTTACTAAGGTAATCTGCTTTGATCTGTTTGGTATCACTGATAATCACTTAAAATCTATCTTTTGTAGTTAATAAATTTCTTTTATTTTGACTCTAAAACCAGTGTGGAACTCATACATGGGGCTTGAAGCTATTGCATATCTCTCTCCACATTGAGGGAGAGGGCGAATTTTATGAGTTTACGCTGTATGGTTCTCTGTGCAGCGCAAGACGAGACAATTTTGAGTTTACACTCCAGAGGGAGTGTGCACTTGTGCTGGGCAGTTCCTTAGCCGAGCTATCCCATGCATCTGGGATCTCAGCATCTATGTGAATGTAGCTGCAGCTGGCTGTGTCTCTACCTGTGTGTGTGCTGGAAGGGAGCTCAAGAGCCTGTCACAGCAGCACAGAGTCCGGGAACCCAGGCTAGTGACACAGGGGGGCTCAGTGGTATCCCAGTTCCAAGAGGCACCCCAGGGGGAACCTGTCACATGGCTAAATATAAATGTATCCATCTAGGAACAAAGAATGTAAGGTATAATTACAGGATGGAGGACTTTATTCTGGGAAGCAGTGACTCAGAAAAAATGTGGGGATCATGGTAGATAATCAGCTGAACATGAGAACCCAGTGTGATGCTGTTGCCAAAAGGGCTAATGCAAGCCTTGGATGCGTAAACAGGAATCTTGAGTAGGAACAGAGAGGTTGTTTTACTTCTGTATTTGGCACTGGTGCAACCACTGCTACTGTGTCCAGTTCTGCTGCCCACAATTCAAGAAAGATATTCATAAATTGGAGAGGGTTCACAGAAGAGCCACGACAATGATTATAGGGATAGACTCAAGGAGTTCGATTTATTTAGTTTAACAAAGAGAAACTTAAGGGGTGGCTTGATTACCTTCTATAAGTACCTACGTGGGGAACAAATATTTGATAATGGACTCTTCAGTCTAGCTGAGAAAGGTATTGTATGATCTGATAGCTGGAAGTTGAAGCTGCACAATTTCAGACTGGAAATAAGGCATAACTATTTAACAAAGAGGGTAATTAACCATTGGAACAATATGCCAAGGGTCATGGTGGATTCTCCATCACTGGCAATTTTTAAAATAAGATTGGATGTTCTTCTAAAAGATACACTGCAGAACTTTTTAGGGGAAAGTTCTATGGTCTGTGTTACACAGAAGGTCAGGCTGGATGATCATAATGATACCTTCTGGTGTTGGAATCTCTGAATCTATGAAACAGTACTTTTGTTTTTGGTTGGACTGCAACACTAACCACATACTGCTCCCTAATAATCCTCGTTAGAGTATTTTAGTAAGTTTCTGAGTGCCTGATTCCTATGTGGTTTCTCATTCCATGATATTCATTGTGAGCAGTCAAACTTTTGGTGGACTAGGATTACACATTAGGGTGACCAGTTAGTAACTGTAAAAAATCAGGATGGGGGTGGGGGGCAATAGGTGCCTATATAAGAAAAAGCCCCCAAAATCGGGACTGTCCCTATAAGATCAGGACATCTGGTCACCCTATTACACATTCCTTATGAAAATCTGTGTTAGGAATTTAGACCAATTTGGAGTTCTAGAGAAATTGCCCTAAAAACCATAGAACTTAATAGAGTACTAAATCCCTACTTATACAGGTTCATTTTATAAGTCCATAGAAAAGTTATACTCTATTAAAGTCTGCAGGACTGTTCCATAGGGGTTTGCAAGGAGAGAAAACCCAATTTTTTATTCCATTTTGTTTAATTAATTTTGTTCCAAGCAAAGTGAAAACGTATGCTTGGTTGGGTGCTTTTTCATACTAATTAGCCTATCACAGACTTGTCAGAGTAGACATGGCCTAACAGAGAATCACGTAATTGTAAAATAGCCATCTTTATTTTCAAAGCACTAACTGAGCAATTCCAAATATCTTCATTATTAGAGGATTCCTGAAAAAATGAATTGGATTTTTTATTTGTTACATCCATCATATGCTCCCTAGCTGCATTTTAGATCTGGGAAATGTGCCAGAGAGTGGACATCACTACCTAAGAAGACCTGCATTGTAAAGGCATCAGCATATGTGCTATAATACAGGACCAAGGGTTTTATATAGGTATGCAGGCAGTGGGCTGTACAAATAATAAATAGTGATGTACATTATTGTTGGCAACATAATACCCGGCGTTTCCATGTTGTTTACGTTCTGCTAAATGCTAGGTATTAAACACCAATAGAATTTATTAATGATTTAATTGGAATCAAAAATAAATCATGAAATCAGGCACCCGATTTTAGTTATGCATGCTGCTTTAGAGACATATAATGAAATGTGTGGGTTTTTTTAGTTAAATGAGAGGATGAATCATCATTTGAACTGAACAGCTGTTCAGTGAGACAAACAAATATATCAATAATCTATATTTTATAAGGATTTTCTTACACAGCGGAAAGAGCAGAATATCACCTAACTGTGAAGTAGAAAAAATTGAGCTCTAACCTCAGAAGCAAAATAAGGATGGGATTTTCAGAGGAGCCTAAGGGAGTTAGGCAACTGAATCACAGCAGGAGCTGGGCATCTAATTCCTATACACTCAGTTGAAAATCGCAGCTTGATAGCATAGTTTCAAAAAAGCAAGTTCTGGAATATATCAGCCAGCAGTTTTGCACTATCAGTGTGCATGGTCTCCATGAAAAGACCTGGGAGACCAAGGTAAGTGATGCAATGAAAAGGCAAATATCAAAACTCATGCTGAAAAACAAGAGGCAAAGACCTGGAGAAGTTGCAAAAGAACTTTCTGTTTTTAGAGCACCCACATTTGCTGGTCCCTTTGCTGGAATGTTGGCATCCTTTTCCCATCATACAGGCACTTTAGTGGCCTGGTCCATTTGTGTGCTCAGGAAACAGGACTTTACTCTGCCTGCTGATTGGAATGGTTGATTTAGACCCTAAATTGGTCAGGTCCTCTGGGAAGGGAGTAGTAAGGGGCTGGCCACTTTGCAGTTGGCCACCCAAGGGCTGTTTTAGCCACCCTGACAGCCATATTTCTAGTGTTGATCTTCGGTTGATGTTGACTACATCTCCTGTTCCTTATCACCACCTGACGGTCTGAGTCAGAGCTTTTGCTGACCTCTCGTTCTTAGTGATGCATTTTCTAAAAATTGTTAAAAAACAAAACTGTTCTTATTTTTGTTCTTGGTTAGGATTTTATTGTTGTTGTTGTTCTTCAGTAATTCCTAGCAGTTTTTTGAATTAAGGACTTGGAATGCTTTTTCGGCAGTTATTCCCACAAAACAATCCCTTCACTGCACCACCACCTCAGCTCCCAGGTCTGCGTATTGGATTTTTCCGAAGACACCAGGTTTCAAAGTCTATGCTTCTTGTCCTCACTCACTTTCCATTAGTTCCAACACTGTACTGTTTGGCGGAAGCCCACATCACCTCCAGGTGCAGTATCTGCCTCTCCTTCCTTTCCTGCACCCAGGAAGTCCAAGCTCTCTGCCTCAAAAAGCACCTCATGGAGATCACTATGGGGTAGAAGTCAGATCCTGGCCAGAAAGCCCCTCGCTTCTTACATCAGCCTGAGCGATCCAAGAGTGCCCCCCTATTGCAGAGCCTCCATCCGGATCCATTGATACCAGTGCTACAGACCTCACATCTGGGACTAGCCATGAGCCACGGAAGCATGTATGTAAGCCTGGCAGTAAGTCTTCCTCTAAATCCAAGAAGGACACTGCACCATCCACGAATTCTGGCCACAGAGGAGCTACGCGCTTCAAGGTAAAAGAGTGATAAGAGGCCATCCCACTCGCTGGATCCACATACCTATCCTGCTTTGGCTCTGCTGGTGTCCCATGAATCGTTGGTCCTGACTAAGGCAACTTGTGGAAGAGACACAAAGGGGGCATCAGCTAAAGGGCGGCATGTGACTCCACCCCCAATCCGGGGCCCCCCAATGGTCTCCCTGTCCCCTCCCCATCCCAGGTTACCTGGGGAAGTCTGTCCTCCCACTGTGCAGTGGTGAAAGGAGCAGAATGCCCCACGCCAGCAGCGCCTCTGGTGCAGTTGTACCACCCCCTTCCCCGCCCCTAGCCCTTCCACACAGCTGCATCGCCTGTCTGGGGTCTGTACGGCCCTTCCGGAGAACAGGGCTGGGGGCTGGGCTGGGAGCAGTACAGCCACACCAGAGGAGCTGCTGGCATGAGGCGCTAGCTGCTGAGAGCGATGGCCTCACGTTCTGATCCTTTCACCGCTGAGGTTCCTGGGAGAGCCCTGCAGTTCAGTTCAGTGCTGAACTGAACTGCTGGGCTCTCTCGGGAACTGTAGTGGTGAAAGGAGCAGAACATGCAGGGCTGGCTCCAGGGTTTCTGCCACTCTAAGCAGCAAAAATAAAAAAAAAAAAAAGCACCAATCAGCGGCTCTTCGGTGACAGCTCAATCACGCCACTCCATTCTTCGGTGGAAGTTCGGCGGCGGGTCCTTCACTCCCTCTCTTCCTCTTCGGCGGCATTTCAGTGGCAGCTCAGAGAGGAAGAGAGGGACTGAGGAACCCGCCGCCAAATTCCTGCCAAAGACCCAGATGGGCTGCCCCAATAGCAGACGGAGTGCTGCCCCTTTCTGAATGGCCATCCCAAGCACCAGCTTCCTGAACTGGTGCCTGGAGCCAGCCCCATGCTGGCAGCTCCTCCGGTGTGGCTATACTGCCCCCAGACCAGTCCTCCGGCAGGGCTGTACAGACCCCAGACAGGAGATGTAGCTGCGTGGAAGGGCTGGGGGCTGTACAGCCACACTGGAGGAGCTGCAGCCCCACATTCTGCTCCTTTCATCGCTGTGGTTCCTTGCTGAATGTGCTACCCCACAGGCATCTGGGGAGGGACATGTGACCATTCTTGCCCCTCCCAGGCGTCGCCTTTTGGTCCCATCAATAGACTGGATACCATTGACTCCAGGGAGACTCAGAAGCACTCCTGGCCCTTACAAACTGTTAGGCCCAGAAGGCGCAAGGTATCCATGTGTTCCAGTGTATTCACCTCTCCAGAGGACTCCATCTCCTGCACTACATCTACCTCGTGCTGTCTGTACCTTTCTAACACATCCCTTTCCAATGGCTCCATTGGCGCTACTATTAATGCAAGAGTCCAACTCGTCTGAATTTGAGGATCCAGACGTTCGGCACAGTACACCGCTTGTTCCGGAAACAGGACTACCAGAGGGTTCCGATGGCTACATGGCAATTACCTCTATTGCCTTACTCAAGAAGCTGGTATCCAGCTGCTTGGGCACAACAACCACAGGATCAACTGGGTTGGCCGTATTGGAATTCTTGATCACAATATTTGCCTTCAGAACAGTCTTGTTCAGCTCAGGAGAACTCCCATTTCACTGCCCCATCTTTCATCCAGTAGATATTTGGAAATGGAATTAGACAATGCACTGATCAGCCCGGCTCTGACAGGACTGGGGGATATGTGAGGTTGCCATGTGGAGTTTGGTACATGCCTTTTCCTCTCATTATGTTCTAATACACGACACTAGAGAGTCACTTCATTTGGTGCAGCAGTTCTTCATTCTATGAGTCCGCAATCTTCCTCACACCCTCCTGATTTCTAGGTACTGCTTGTCAGTCACCCTCAGTGGAATACAATAGGGACCATCACTCGAAGAAGAAGAGGAGGTTACTTACCTGTAACTGAGGTTCTTCAAGATGTATGGTCCCTATCTGTATTCCAGTCACACCCTCTTTCCCCTCTGCTGCAGCTCTGTAGGTCTGTGGTGGAGAAGGAACTGGAGATGGGGTCATCCTTTATCGCCTTGGGCAAAACCACAAGGCAATAAAAAGAGCTCCTGTGTGGACTGCTGAGCAACACTATTTTGAAAAGCTCCAGTTTTGGGCACATGGCACATGAGCATAACCCTCAGTGGAATGCAGAAAGGGACCACACATCTCAAAGAACCTCCTGTTACAGGTGTAAGTAACCTTCTCTTGCCATTACAATCCATACATGACTGTAGTGCTGTATTCATGGTATTCCCTAAACTTAACATGGACAGTACCTGGGGAATATTAGTAGCCTATAGGAAATCAAATGATGAAGGCAAATGATTAATAGACATGGTCACAAAATGGAATTTCTGACCTACACAAAATTCTGAGAAATTTGTTTTGTCCTGAATTGGTACAAAAAGTTGAAATGTTGGAATTTTTCATGAAATTAAATATTCCAAAAATATTTTTTACCTGATCAAAATGTTTTGTTTGTTTCGATAAGGTATTTATTTTGACTGTAGTGTTTTGACATATTATGTTATATTCACTTGAAACAAAACATTTGATCTTATTGAAACAAAAGGTTTTGGTAATTTACCATTGAAAATTTTTACAAAATTGATATATTCTCACCAAATGCTTTGAATCAGAATCTTCCGTTGGAAAAATGTTTTATTGGGAAATTTTCGATCTGCTCCAGTGATTGATCTTAATTAATATGCAAAAAGCAGCTTGGAAATGACTGACAAATTCAGGGACTTAAAATTGTCTACAATGCAAATTAACCTGTACTACTCGTGTTGAAAGTTTTGTATATGGAGATGGACAGGAAAAGTAGAATGTGAATCTGGTTCCTGCTACTAAGCATCTTGAGAATTAATGTCATTGTGTGAGACTCATTAAGACTAATGAAGACCTGTAACTGTTAAACCATTTCCTCTGCCTTCTGACACTCTTCCTCCCACTCCAATTCTGCACAGATTCCTAGATGTTTCCTCCCTGGCAGATTCTTCCTCTTCTTGCCCCTGTGTTCTTTGTGGCTGAGGCTCGGGAGAATACAAGTCTATATAAATAGTATGTGTGTGTGTGTGTCTATTACATGTGTATGTACAATGGAAGCCACCAAACATTAAATAATTGAGCAGCAAATTTACAGTATTAGTCTGTTACTGGCACCCTGGTAAATGTACTATGGGAGGTTAAGACCTCCACTGAATGTGTGTAAATGTACACATAATATTATACCACGGTATACAGTAGGGTATTATTCACACTTACAGTATCCATGGTGATGGAGGGATGCCAGCAGCCTGCTGAGTCAGGTACAGACACGGGTACTCTTGTGAATGGCCTTCCATTGGTCTTGGCTGATCTGAGGTACAGCCAGCAGCACACCATTGAATATGCTTGCTTTGCACTTCTGTACTATTGGGCAAAGAAAGT
Source organism: Chelonoidis abingdonii (assembly GCF_003597395.2). NCBI lineage: Eukaryota > Metazoa > Chordata > Testudines > Testudinidae > Chelonoidis > Chelonoidis abingdonii. The sequence goes on from NC_133774.1 coordinate 27,925,070, forward strand.
TTTCTGTGGAGACCCATGAAGTAAGGGGAAATTCTGTGTCCAGGGAAAGATTCCATGGCTGTACAAGGCCCTTAGATATGAGTAGATATGAAGATAAACACATCATCTGGGCTTTTTCCAGTACGTTGGAAATTTTTGAGCTAAAGAATTAAAAAGGGGGAAAGAGGCTCCATTTAAAAATATGTGATTTCTTGGAAAAGCAGCCATAAATATCATCAGCAGCCTGAAGAAAAGAAATATATCAGTGGTCCCAAATCATGAGAACAGGGGAAACCCTCTTGTTACAGAAAACAGGTCTCTATTTCCTAATGAACAACATTTGACAGTTTAAAGAACTGACAATAAAACACATGATGAAATGAGTGCCAGAAAGTGGCCTCGACCATAAAACCATACATTTAGTGGTCATTCTAGTTAATCCATAACAGTATTTATTGAGTTATAACATTGGAAGAGATGAATAAACATTGTTGAGACTAAATGGGCTCAGGGGATTAATTACCTTTGTTTTTTAAGGTAAGCTTTACCATATTTCCTCAAAAATCTTCACATGCTGCAATTTAAAGTATACTTTTGAGTTCAAAATTAAACAATGTCTGAGGAAGATATGGAAGATTTAGCACATGAGGTGGGTAAATAAAACCTGCGTACCTATTTTTAATTAACTTAATTGCCGTAAGTACTGCAGACATCACTCAGTTCTGCAGTTCTGTACTCACTGAATTGTTTTTTGTCCTTCAAGTGGTTAAGGATGCTTAGATCCTAAATGTTTTTATGGGCTGTGCATTATTACCCCATCCCCTAACCATGAAACCAAGGAAAATCTAAGAGGTGTTGTTTATACAAAATGCGACAACTGTGATTTCTCTTCCAATTAAATGAACAACGATGCAACAGAGTAAGTGTGAGGCCGTGATAACATCATCTTCCTTCAGTTACTGTTCTAGAAAGAGCGATCTGACACCGTCATTTTGTTCAGTTGTATTAGCTCATAGTACATAATAACATCCTAGTCGGTGATAAATATAAAACAAAGTCTATTACTGAAGTGCATGCAGGGACCTAGTACTTTGTCCAGTACGTATTACCAGTATCTCTGAAACAAGACTGAAGTATTCCCAAGAAATTCTTAATATATTAACATAATAGAATCCAAGTTTCCTGAAATGAGGTTGTCTTTTCTTTATACAGACTTGCCTTTTTAAGTATTCAGTTCTAGGAACAGCCCAAATTTTGTTCTACCAATGGTCAGAATCAGGAGGTGTTTTCTGAATACATGGTATTCAGCGCAGGGCAGGCCGGCGGTAGGCAGGAAAGCAGTGGACAGGCCCCCCTGAACACAAGGCAGTATACAGCTCCCCCAGAACAAATGCCCCCAGACCTCCCCAAGCACAGGGTGGGCAGCTCCAGCGCCTCCAGCCCCCCGTACTCCAGCACACTTTCCTGAGAGGAGCAGCCTGCTTGGGCTGGGGCCAAGGGGGAAGGGCAGGCAGGAGGGGGCTTCAGGGAGGAGCATAGGCGGGGCCACACTGGGCTGTTTGGGGAAGCACAGCCTTCCCCAGCCTATGTGACGCACTGCTCATGGTCCCAAGCCATGAAGTGACACTGAGCAGCCTGTCCTGCAAGGCTTATATGCCCAGTTCCTGGCTTGTGTATTGGCTGGAGCCTAGCACAAGAATTGACTCATCAATGTACGTGACTTAATCGGGCCCTAGTTCAGGGATGACTTATCACCTCACAGTACCAAGCCTATTAACGCAGTGTGTCAAGCAGCCCAATATTAACTAATACAAAAAGTTGTCTATTAACCAAATGAACCCCCAAACCAAACTCTCTCAGACATCCCCATAGTAAAAGCCAGAGCAAGCTAAAATAGCAAGAGCAAGCTGAAATAATTAATTTATGTGGTTTATTTCCTTAAAAGTGATTTAACCTAGCTAAATATATTATGCCTTTTTATCTGTTTCCAAAATTCACCATTGCTATTTTTTTCCTTCTATCTAAAAAGCTACTGGCACTCCTGTTGTTGGTAGTAAGTAGTAATGATTGTGTGTTTATTAAGCATTGTTTAAAATCCTTTGCACTTCTCCACAGCCTTTCCTTCAAAGATTTCAAAGGGCTTTATCTCACCCAACATGCAGCAAGGTAGGAAAACATTTTGATCCCCATTTTAACAATCAGCAAATGAGATGTTAAGTGACAGCAAGTCAGTGGCCAGGCCAAGAATAGAACTTAGGCGTCTTGGCTTCTAATACTTTGTTCTGAACAGCAATACAATTAATTTTCTATGTAGTTCTCTTATGCTTTCTATAGCTTTCAGGAATGGATTCTGGCTCTGGCCAGTGAGACCAGCCACGTTGGAGCAACACTGGCTCCAATACCTCCTAGCGCGGCTTATCTCTTCATGGGTAAGAGTGGGAAAAGTGTACTGAACTTCCTTGTGCAATTTGCAAATCAACTAACTCCAGCCACTTTAGTAATCAGCTGTCAACCCCTGCTAAGGCCTTTGCCCTACAGCATTGCCCTAATCATGCTTCCACATCCATGGGAAGGCAGACGTGAGGCTGATAAAGGTCAATGATTCATCTTTGTAACATCTAAGGGCTACATTGTACCCTGAACACTGCACTCCAGATCTTAGGAAAGTGCATGATCTCTGTTGAGTGTACAGCTGCCAACAATCTCTGTGCCAAGCAGTTTATGTGAGCTATGTTCCACCATGCTGTAACCAGCATAGCTCTCCCTTTCTGCATGGCTAATGTCTTGTGCTGTCAGCTCTCTGGAAAGTTTACAAGGAATTTCATTTCAGATGTACAATATCTTTGAATACTATGCGTTTAAAATGCAGATCTTTGACTGCTACAACCCTACTGACAACTAATTTCACTTGTGTCCTAGAGGCTGTACTCCTATATATTCATTAGAGAGACACATTATGTCATTGCTGTTTGTGAAATGAAACCTAGACACCAGTATGTTGTGTAGGAAGAGAATGCATGTGTATTGTTTTGGTTAGGTCTTTTAAACTGATCTGTGCACTTTTCAAACAGTAGGACCTCCTTCATCTTGTGGTTTCCACCAGTGCACAAAGCCTTATGTAAAATCCTTTAATTGTCCCATTATTAATTATTATTTTATTGTATTAATTATGTTTATTATGGTAGTGCCTAAGGACCAACCAAGCATGGGGCCCCATTGTGCTAGGCACTGTGCAAACACAGAACAGTAGATGATTCCTGACCCAAAAAGTTTATAATTTAAAGAGACAAGATAGACACAGGGTGGGGGAAAAGGCCTAACACATAAGCAGAGTGAACAATATAATGGCAGCAAATGTCATGTTAATGACACAATTTTAGGGGGAGGGTGTTTACTTAGGTGGGGATAAACTAAATAGAAAGAAAATGGAAGGGAGATAGGACACTGAATGGGAAGAGGAGTGAGGGAGACAGGGCAAGTGGAGAGTGAAGCTGAGGCAAAGAGACAAAGGGTACATCTACACTACCCGCTGGATTGGCAGGTAGCAATCGATCTACTGGGGACTGATTGATCACATGTAGTGTGGATGCGATAAATCGATCCCCAGTTGCTCTCCTGTTGACTGCTGATCTCCAGCTCGGTGAGAGGCGGAAGCAAAGTTGACGGGGGAGCAGCGCAAAGTAAGTGATTCTGAGTCGATCTGAGATACGTCGACTTCAGCTACGCTATTCTCGTAGCTGAAGTTGTGTATCTTCGATCGATTCCCCACCCAGTGTAGACCAGGCCTGAGGGAGGAAGAGTTGTGCAAACAGCCAGTCAGCTCAGGGCATAGAAAGTCCAGTCAAAACTGTAGAAAGTTCTCTTTCTGAAGGGAAGGAAGGTTGCCAGAAACAATGCTCAAAACAACACTGCTCAGAAAAACCTGCCCAAACAGCCCCCCGAAAGCGGGGAAGGCGGGGGGAGGATTTGCATCCATCATCATAATGCTGGTTGAGGTTTGAGCCAAAATATCATTGTGCTGGGTGCGGGACACAGTCAAAGAAAAGAAAATGCAGCCACAAAATAAAGCAGAAAAAAAACACGCTACAACAGTATGAAAAATTCCACCCAACTTCAAAACAAAAAAACAAAACTAAATCCCAAGCCTACAGTCACTCATTTACTGCGAGTTCGGCAACCTGCTCTCTGCAGTTTTCTCTCAAGGCCACATATTGATGAGGGGTGGAGAGAGAAGCACCAGCTAGTCTTAGTGCCCCAAGTGTAAAGTGATCTCCTCTGTACAATTCTATATCTAGGTAGTATTGGGCAGGGGGCAAAGGTGGTCTGAGATTGGCCCCATTTTACCCTTTCCTTCCAGTGCAGCAGTCCCTGCCTTGACTGCTTCTGTTTACAGATTATGTTTAATGTGACCTAGGCAAACTGCTGTGAAAATTTACCAGCCCAGGCACCATATCTAACCCACCCTTTATTTTTCCTCTGATGGCTGAAGATCATGAAAAATCTTAATATTGTATTTTCCCATCAAGAAAAAGAAAAAATACTTGGACATGGTGAATGGAATCTTGCATGGCTGATTTAGTAGCACATCATTAAACCAAAAGGCAAGTCACATATTAGTTGTTGGACTGTAGCAGGTTGCATAGAGGGACTATGCCACAGGCTAGGATTGGCTTGGAACTATTGGGGTAACATGTTACAGCAAAAAAAGTGTGTGATATACAAACTTTATCCTTTGTAGTTTGATGATAGTGACCTGCTGTAATTAAAGCCTATTTCCATTTTCTCCTGCGTGAGCCAAAGGCCACAAAATGCTACAGTCTTTACACTCGCTTTTTTGAAGCTATGGTGAGATTAGTTTACCTCAATATGTTTGACTAATGTGTCTGTGCCATCTCCTACCAATGTCTGTTCCACGGTGCAGAATGGGTACAATGGATGAGGAGATCTCCACATAGAAATTTGCCTTCATTTGGGATTTCCCCTCTGGATTGGAAAAAGGGCAAGATCATAGATCTCTGAAAAGGATGGCTGTGCAAGAAGTATAAACAGCATCCATACAACAATAGAAATGAGTTTTATTTTGTAAAAAGTTATAAAATGAATATTGTACAAAAATAAAGTCTGTAGAGAACTTTGGTTGATTAACACAAATAACTGAGACATAAATTGTAGGTGAAGTAAAAACCTCCAGAGAATCATACTCCTGTTGTTGATAAGTATTTTAAAAAATCACAAACTTTACCCTTTGTAGTTTGACCATAGTGACCTGCTGTAATTAAAGCCTATTTAGGCTGTTGCTTGAGGTAAGCTGTCAACCATCAGTGAAGTACCATAGCAAGTGATTAAGTACTTATGATTTCTGTGCTCAAAGCTAGCCTAAACTAACCACAGCGTTGCTGAGTTTTGACTCATCACATAGCCAGGATTGTACTATGCAAGTAATGCAGATGATGCTTTGACTGCTGTAGGCTGCCCAACACAGTGGTTAATCCCCTGACCCAGTACAGCACTTAAACATGTGCTTAATGACTTCCATGGGACTATTCATGATCTTGAGTGCTTTGCTGGAGCTGGGCCTTAGACTCATCCTGCAATTGATTGCATGTGGTGGATTGCCATGGATTCAGAGCCCATGAAGATGACTGTGCTCACTTATCATCAATTGCAGGATTGGGACCTTAGTGAAGAAAGGCAAAATTCTCCTTTAAGCCACATGATAGTGGATCTTTGTATGTTTTTCCTTTCTTTCTCCCGCCCAACCATGGGACCTTCCCCCCTGGTATCAGTGCAGGTTCCATGCACTTAAAAGGAACAGAATAAGTCTGGGGCCATTGAATGGATTGGATAAATTATGATCCTAATTGTTGTTGTTGTTCAGTAGATTCTTGGTTGGATATTGTTTTTGTGGGAGTCAAGTCTTCACTTTTCACTTCAGTTGTCTATTATGTCTAGTATAAATACACTTCTGCTAATCTTTAATAAATAAACCTCCAGCTTCATAAGTCGTGCTAGTCTCCTTGATACATAACCTCCTTCACCTTAAAGCGGTATCTTAGATGAAAACTTAGGATGGTTTTTACTATGCCAGTTGAATCCTGTAATGTGTCAGCAAATTATACAAAACACTTTGGTTATTTAACAAAATAGTTTGTTTATCTTCAGTCTACATTAAATCCAGGACTAACTACAAAAAGGGATTTAACTTTTCTATATGGAAACATGGAAAGAAAAAACAAATATAACATGAAATTAAAATGACAAAAGTGTGATTAATCTTCATTTGTCAATCATACTTATGAGGTCAGTTGGCAGAAGAAGTGTTTGTGAGAAAAACTGCATCAACATTATAATATTAATAAAATTACTTTTTCTAATAAATTTGTAATAGTGGCCCCCATTCTGCAACCTCCACTCATGTGGAGTGTCACTAACTCATATGGGAAGTAATGGAGTTGCTCACATAAATCTTATTCAACATGAATATGGGTTGCAGACTTTGGCCCTCTATTTTGAGATTTTAAACAGAGTTTTGTTAAAAAGGTAAAGTAAGTGATTTTTTGCTTTCAAGTTAACTATTAATACTTTTAAAAGCATGGCCCCTTGTTCCCAGTTTAACTGTCTTTGTATCTTGCGAGCACATTCCACTTTGGCACCTTTGAAAAAAAACTTTAATAAATAAGGAACGGAAACTCATTAGTGAACTGTAATAAATAACAATAACTTAAATCTCAATAAATATCTTCTGTATATTTATGTCTTTGAATGGATGCATTGCATCAAGTAGTCTGTTCACTCACAATGACCAAATATTAAAGGAGTTATGTAAGTGACATTAGTCCTTTGTAAACCAAAAGAAACACATTTTGCATTTGTGTAGGCCAGGCTCATTGTTTCTATTATTCTACTAGGAGTGAGTGCTTAAAAACACAACTTGTTTTCAGAGGTAATAGAAGAATTAAATCTGATACTTAACTGTTTTGAAGAAATGTGAGATGGAAATAACCTAAATCAAACAGTAAGTGAAAGTGTTTTGTGTTGATTTTCCCCGGATGAACTTTAGCTGATTAATGTTGACACTTGCCTGATTTAACCTTGCACATATACTATGTAATTAAAAAGTTATCTCCAGTGTTTTGGAATAACCTTTTAACAAGCAATAGTACAGTGTATATTGGAGCGAAGCTAATACCACTTAAGCTTGCCATTATTGATGCTACCCCAGATTTTATAACTAAACTTAATAAAAAATAAGAACAAGGTATGACATTGAATAGGTTGTGTTTTTAAAGCACATTCCTAGCTGATTCAACTGTCATTGATAGTGTACCATGTCAAATGAAATAGTGATAGCAACCTCCACCCATCCATTCTGAAACTCCACCCCTGAGCTTTGATGCCTTTTATTTGCTTTCCTGTAGAAATTAAAAGTTCCAACTTTTCTGTCCTGTCCAGTTCTCTGTGCTGGATCTTGTCCTACCAGGCTCCCATGACATCAGTTTTCCTGCATCCTTGGTCCTCTTTCTCAGTTCTGAACAGACGTTTCCTTGGGAACCTTGGTCCTGTTCTTTGCATTGTAGTAGGAATGCAATATTGTAAGAATCTCAAAAAAAAATTCAGACACATCCACATCTTTTAGCGGAATGTTTTTTCAATATATGGTAAACCAAGTTATCGTCCAAAAATGAAAGGTCATCATCATAGGCAGTGGGTCTGCAGCAAGCTTGCCTCACTTTATCATTGACCAGCTTTTTCTGTCTGGTTAAATTTTTTAAAATTTTGTCATATGTGGTCTCGGCTGCATCACAAGATCCACTGCAGTACCGGAAAATCAGCTCTTCTTTGGTTTCATATCCCAAATCCAAGTCAGTCACATTTAAATGTATTTCTGTTAAGACACAACCTCGATTTTTGCCCTTTTGACTTCGCCATCCCTTTTTACTGGAATTCTCTGTATTAACAGCTGCATTTTGCCGCCTTCTCTCCCGCTTAGCAAAAATATGAGTTTGTTTATCTGGTGACCTTCTCAGTCTTTTTATAGTGGCTTGAATAAAGTCCACTACATTGTCAAATTGATCTGGATAATCCTCTGCCATGTTAGCTATTTGAAAAAGAAAGAGAGAACAGGTTTTGTTAGATGCGGATGGCCAGAACTTGACCAATATTATAACTCAACAAAATGTTAGGCCTATGGAAGCTATTCTATCAATGTGTATTTCAAAAAGTATACATAGCAGATCCAAAAACTGGGAAAGAAATATATGACAAGGTATGAATGTTAGATAAGCAGACCTACTGTAAAAGGGTCACATAGACCTTCCTGGCCTACTGTAGATAAGGGCTTCCTCTGATTATCATTCTGATTAGAAAGACTAACAGTGGGTAAAGGATATGCTCCTAGAATAATGGCAATGGTAGAAAGGAGCTGTCTGTAGCTAACTGGCTGGTCAAACTGAGTTACGGCCCCTGGCTAAATGCTTGCTTTTTGGTGCCGCTGAGGATGTTATTATTAGAGCTGGTTGAAAATTTTCAGGTGGAGCAGCTTCTGTTAGAGAATAAGTTGCCAAAATTGAAACATTTCACAGGGATGTATCAATTTTAAAATTTCCATGGGAAATTATTGAAACATTTCATTTTGACTTTTATATTCTGATATGCTATAATACAATATATCAAAATGTTTCATTTTGATCGGCTGAAACTAAATATTTTAGGAATATTTTATTTCATGAAAAATTCTGAGATTTCAACTTTTCATACCAATTGGAAACAAAACCAATTTTGAAATTCTGGCATTTCCAGTGGGATAGAAATTCTGACTTTCAACAAGCTCAAGTTACTATGCTGTAAGTTTAACTAAGGCTACATCTACGCTGCAGCCAGGATCAATGCTCTGAGATCGATCCACTGGCAGTCAATTTAGCAGGTTTAGTGAAGACCTGCCAAATTGACAGTAGATTGCTCTCCAGTTGACCCCATACTCTACTCCCAATGAGAAGAGTAAGGTAAGTCGACAGAACAGCTTCTCCCTTTCACCCCCAGCAGTAACTCAATCTAAGGTATGTCAACTCCTGCTACGTTATTCACATAGCTGGAGTTGCATAGCATAAGTAGACATAGCCTAACTGAAAGGGTGATTGGAGCCATTGTATGGGTATCATAAATAAATATAACACAGGAGTGAGAACTTTCTTGCCTCGTGCACATGCATCCTTTGCAAGGATCAGAGGGAAGATATCTGTGGATTTCCCCCTCAACAGCCGGATGACGTGCAGGATGATAGGGGATTGTGTAGACAAAACCTTCACAGATGCCAGTACAGACTGCTATCTGTGAAGTTGCTTTCAGAGGGTCAGATCCTTAAACACACACACAGCTATACACTTCCTTCTCCAGCACTGAACCACACCATCACCACCAAGATGGTCCAGTGTTTAGATGGGATCAGCTCATGGATGAAGCCTAGCTGGTTGAAGCTAAGGCTGAGCATGACAGAGGTGTTGCTTGTGGGCAGAGAAAAGCATTTTGAAGAGTTTGCAGCCACAGCGCAGTCTCCTTTGGTTGAAGATACACACCCACAATTGGTTTTAAGCATGCTCTTGAGTGCCTCACTGACCTGAGCGCTCACATAGCAGCATCTGTGAGTAATGCTTTCTACTGTCTCTAGTTGGCAAGGAGAGTCCATCCTGTCCTGGTAAACAATGCCTTGGGCTCAGTTATTCACACTTTATTCATCTGTTGGCTGGACTACAGCAATGCAATACATCTGGGCACAAAGACTTCAGCACTTAGGAAACTCCAACTAGTACAGAACACTGCAGCACATCTCTTCCTCAGCACAGGCTAGCACAAACACACCAGACCTATCATTCACTCTCCACACTGGCTCTCTACAGATTACTGAATCAAGTTCACGTTCTCAGTCCTTATCTTCAAGGTACTCGTTGACCTCGGCCCCAGGATATATAACAGACTGCCTAAAGTGCCCAGATGAAGACCTTAGTTGAGAACTCCACTCCTGTGGCACAATGGAACTCATTACAATAAAGTAAAGCTCATCTGTGTAGGAGACAGAGCCGTCTCTGGGGCCAGTCCAAGACTCTGGAATGAACTCCTCCATGAACTGAGGACCATCCAAATCTTACCACCTTTCTCTGTAAGTACAAAGTGCATTTCTTTGACCTGCCTTCTCTGACAGAAATACTTAGCGACATGTATATTTATATGTTTTTAAAATCCCTACCAAAAGAAGAATTTCCACTGCATACACTTCTCCCCTGGAGAGAGGGTGAGAGTACAAACGTGACAAACGTTAGGATGAAATTCAATAAGGACAAATGCAAAGTACCCCACTTAGGAAGGAAAGGGATCTGGGGGTCATAGTGGACTACAAGCTACATATGAGTCAACAATGTAACCCTGTTGCAAAAAAAGTGAACATCATTCTGGGATGTATTAGCAGAAGTGTTGTAAGCAAGACACGAGAAGTAATTCTTCAGCTCTACTCCGCACTGATTAGGCATCAGCTGGAGTATTGTGTCCAATTCTGGGCACCACATTTCAGGAAAGATGTGGACAAATTGGAGAAAGTCCAGAGAACAGTAAAAAAATGATTAAAAGTCTAGAAAACATGACCTATGAGAGAAGATTGAAAAAATTGAGTTTGTTTAGTCTGGAAAAGAGAAGACAGAGGAACATGATAAACAGTTTTCAAGTACATAAAAGGTTGTTACAAGGAGGAGGGAGGGAGAAGAATTGTTCTTCTTAACTTCCGAGGATATGACAAGAAGCAATGGGCTTAAATTGCAGCAACGGAGGTTTACGTTTGACATCAGGAAAAACTTCCTGTCAGGGTGGTTAAGCACTGGAATAAATTGCCTAGGGAGGTTGTGGAAACCCCTTTCATTGGAGACTTTTAAGAGCAGGTGAGACAAACACCTGTCAGGGATGGTCTAGATAACACTTAGTCCTGCCATGAGTGCAGGCAACTGGACTAGATGACCTCTTGAGGTTTCTTCCAGTCCTATGATTCTGTTAGTTATGTTGCTTAATGCACTACTGGAAGGTGCTCAGATATTATGGTGTTGAATGAGGTACAAGAATTTATATAGAATAAAATAGAATAAAACATACATACACAGAGCCTGAGGGCTGTGCATGGGGGAAATATGTGGGCATTTATGCTCTTAAAAATCATCCTTCCAAGCTCAAAGTATGGTGTAGGGCTTCTGTGTATCTAGTTTGCAGTCTCACCTACAGTCCATATGCAGGAGAAAGGACCATCCAATTCAACAGGCCCATGTATGTGAGGCTTGTAGTAATAGGATCAGCAGTGTTGCAAACCCTGTAAGTTAAAAAATGATGACTCCAAAAATCATGAAACTGACTTAAAAATCATGAGATTTATTTTATTTTTACATCAATTTTTTGAGGCCTGTTTTCTGATTTTTGAACTTATGGTGGGAATCACTTGTGTGTATGCATGTGCACAGCATGTACATTTTATTGAACTTATTCTGAAACACAAAAATAAACACAAGTGGGGGTGAACATATCCCACTTCCCTTTACTGCTGACTGCTGGAGGGCCTCATCCCACCTCTCCCTGGGCAGGCTCCCCTAAACCCTCCCTGCTCCTGCCCTGGGAACTTTCAGTAGCTCTTTACCCTGGACGCTATCCTCTTCTCTCCACTCAGGTGCTGCCCTGACTAGCTCCCTCCCACTCAGCAACTTCCATCCAATGAGTTCAATCCCCTGCCTGCTCGGTCCCTCCTCTGGACATATGCCTGCCCAGCTGCCCCCACCCTCACCACCACCCCAGGACAATGTCCCTTCCTCTCTCCTAGCCCCACATAAGGCGCCCGATGCAGTGGATGGACTGTAGAGTGCAGCATTTCATAGGGGAGTGAAAGGGGCAGGGAGCAAGTGCTGCCCCGAGCACTCTCCCTGCAGCTTCTCCTGCTCACATGGGCTACTGCTTCTCAGCTCTGCCTAGGCAGAGCATCCTCTGTTGGAGGCAGCCAGAATTACAGTCCAACTCATGCAGCTAGGGCTGCCAACAGCCGTATTAGTGAGTGACGCTAAAGCTGCAGCATCAGTCCTGAGTTGGATGCCCAAAAATCATAAGAATGGCTTAAAAATCATAAGCATTGGGTTCATTTTATTTGCCTTTTGTTTTTTTGAGACTTTGAGGTACACTCAGGCAATGCTTTTACCACAACCATTAGAGTAAGTTTTAGAAATATACTTTAAAAATGAAACCTGAGATTTTCATCTAATCACTTGTCTTCAGGAACTGGGGCTTTAACATATTCATCAGATATCATGAGACTAATGATAAAGTTGTAAGAGTTGGCAACACTGATAGCCACACATTCCCTCAGCCAAACAACAATGGCTCCACTCATTTTCCTATGTAGAGAGCCACCAAAGAGTTCTGCTCCATGGCTCTCAGAGGATCATCATGTTCTCCGGGCAAGTTCTCCCCTACATTCCCCAAGTCTGCATTTCCAGTCGATTCAAGGCATTGACTGCCAGAGAGGATTGTATTTGGCGATGAGCCCCTTTTAAGAAACAATTTATACTGCATACAAGAAGAATTTATAAATAAAGTAGGTCCAAATGTCATTTTGGAACAGCAGACTCCAACACGGCCATGTTCCAAAGAAGACAGAAACTAAATTGCCCCATCTGTCTTTAATGGGAAACTATCAGAGCAAATCTGGCACAAAATTTAGGTTTTATAAAGCTAATCTTTTAATTCCACTGTCAACAGATTTTTTTGAAAAAATTCTCCTGCAGTGATGACAACCCTGACAAGAGTATTAAGTACAAGAAAACCACAACGCAAAAGTGACCAGAAATTGATTTCATTGGGAGAAGCTGGATCTTCAGCACTTTTGAAAATCTGATCACTTATTTATGTAGGAGCCTAATTTAGGTGCTCACTTTTGAAAATCTTGGCCATCACGTTTTAGAGAAAAGGCTTAAATCCCACTTATTGCAAAATAGTTATCTGTAAAAGATGCCTTTTCACTAAAATGCAATTTTGAATGAAAACAATTTTTTCTGGTCCATGCAATTATTTTAGGAAAGGAATAATTTTATATACGTATCTACAATAGAATCTCAGGGCAGGTCTTCACTACTCGCCGAATTGGCGGGTAGTGATCGATCTATCGGGGGTCAGTTTATCGCATCTATTGTAAACACGATAAAATCGATCCCTGGTCACGCTCCCCATCGACTCCGGAACTCCAGCTCATGAAAGGCAGAAGCGGAGTCGATGGAGGAGCGGCAGCAGTCGACTCACTGCCGTCCTCACAGCCAGGTAAGTTGACCTAAGATACGCCAACTTGAGCTACGCTATTCGCATAGCTGAAGTTACGTATCTTAGGTTGACACCCCCTCCTGTCCCCGCTAGTGTAAACCAGGGCTCAGAGTTATGAACACCTTTGGAATGGAGGTTGTTCGTAGCTCTGAAATGTTTGTAACTCTGAACAAAACATGGTCCAAAAGTTCACAACTGAACACTGACTTAATACAGCTTTGAAACTTTACTATGCAGAAGAAAAATGCTGCTTTCCCTTTATTTTTAGTAGTTTACATTTAACACCATACAGTACTGTATTTGTTTGGTTGGGAGTTTTTTAGTCTCTATTGCTTCCATATTGTGTACTTCCAGGTGTGTGACTGATTGGTCAGTTAGTAATTCTGGTGTTTGTAATTCTGAAGTTCTACTGTACATAATTTTTTACTTTCTATGTTAACTCGCATTGTGCGTAGCTCTTTAATGTATCTTAAATGGTTGTTATGTTACTGTGTCTAAACACCAAATACCATTTACATTATGACCCCCAAAGTTCAGGGGGTTTGATTCAGCCCATTATAACGATAGGGATTATTTGCAAATTTCAGATCCAGACATGGATTTGGCTCTAAAGCTTCTTCTACCAAAATAAGGTCCAAAGTTTTAGTTCAGGACCCTCTCAACTTAAACTCTACTTTCATTTTGACCATGGTGAGCCCGAGAGGGTCTGGTTGTTCTCCCATTAGCCTCTCTAGCATTTTGATCATTCTGTTGCATACATTTATAAGCTAGAAAGAAATGGGTTGTGAAGGGGAAAAAAAAGACTCATTTAGAAATATTTTTCAGTAATAAGCCTATCAAACAGAAATTGGAGAACTGAATCCCTGGAAATAAATTAACCTATCTTTGCGGAAAAGTTATCAGGATTTAAACAATTAAAATAACACCAGTTTGGAGACTGACTTTGCTTTTATGCTTTGCATGAAAATGTGTCGGGCAAGGGGTGAAATAGAAACATGTCAGTCATATTCATTAAAAAATACAACATCAAAGATGCCAAGGTCAACTTGTCTTTAAATGATTAATACTGTTCTAGTTCATTACCTTATTCACTGACTTGCCAGCTCACAAAGAGACATTACATTCTTTCCTGTAACTTAGAATTCCCAAAGAAACTGACACTGTCATTGGTGTCACCTGTCTCTCATCAAGGTGAAGTGTTAAATATCCTGATGCATCTGACTCCTAGGCCTTTTAATGTCAGATACAATGAGCCAGTATTAAAAAAAAGTACTGAATTAAAATAGCTTTTGTAATTTTTCCTTTTGTGGTTATGAAGATTTTCTCTTTATAGTTCACTAGTTTGAAGGCCCATCATATGCCAGGGTATGATCAATAAATCAGTTGATAGTTATCGCTAATCTGCCTATTGATTCATATTTTTTAGTTTGTGTTCAGCCTTTTACAGGGTTTTCATTTGTTTTCTGTTATCTTTCTACCTCGTCAGCTATGCTTCTCAGTTCACAGTAGTTGTGACAACCTGTGAGAAAATCAGATTCCATCTGTTTCCAGTAAAAGAAGGAAACTAGGGCAGCAGTTCTCCAACTGTGGGTTGGGACCTCATTTTAATTGGGTCACCAGGGTCAGCATTAGACTTGCTGGAACCCATGGTTGAAGCTGAAGCCCAAGCTCCACCCCCACCCAGGGTAGCAGGGCTCAAGCTCTGACCCCCTCTTTCCTCCCATCCCTGAGGCAGCAGGGCTGGGGCTCTTGCCCCCTTTCCCCTCCCCCCATCTGCGGCAGAGGGCTCAGGCTCTGGTCCTCTCTTCCCCACCCCCATCTGGGGCAGCAGGGCTGGGGCTACAGCCCCCTCTCCCCCCACCTGGAGCAGCAGGACTCGGGTTCTGTCCCCCCATCTGGGGTCATGTAGTAACTTTGTTGTCAGTAGGGGGTCATGGTGCAGTGAAGTTTGGGAACTCCTGAACTAGGGCCTTGTCTACACTACCAGGGCAAGTTGACCTAAGTTATGCTACTCCAGCTACATGAATAATATAGCTGGAATTGACGTAGCTTTGGTTGACTTACTATGGTGTCTATATCATGCTGCGTTGATGAAGATGCTCCCCCGTTGACTTACCTTGTTCTTCTTCTTCTGGTGCAGTACTGGAGTTGACTGGAGAGTACTCTGTGGTTGGTTTAGCGGGTCTTCACTAGACCCACTAAATCAACCCCCATTGCATCGATCGCAGCAGCATCCATCCCCGGTTAAGTATAGACATGGCCAAAGAGAAGTGACAGAAAAATCCCATTTGCTAAACTTCACTTGCTGTCATCTGTGGCTGTATTAGGGGAAAACATGCTAAGGAGAGTTGGGTAAAGTAGATACAAACTTATTCAAGGTGAGAGGTCTACAGTAGAGGACTTCTCAGGCCTAATTTTGAGGCCTGACACAGACCCAAACTGGACCCAATCCCACGCAACCCAACTCAAGCACAAGAAGGTAGAGTAGTTTTCCGACCCAACCATGAACCTGATTCAATACTGATGCCACCTCCTGCCCCCAGGTTTGGTGCAGCAGCAGCCCCACACTGTGCTGTATGTGCACTACAGAGTGGTGCTGAGATTTCTCTGGCATGGTCACTCTGCAACATAGGATGGCAGGAGCGAGGCTCATACACAGGTGGGAAGTGGAGAGCTAACCTACCCCAACCTGAGCCTGAGAGAATCCAGTTGTTTTCCCACCCACTCTGACCCAGACCTGGGTCCCATCAGTTTAGGTGAGTTTGTAGGGCTCTACTCTTTGTGAGTTGGCCTACCAGTTGATCGCTAGCTGGCTAATCTGAGTGACTAATAGTGTTCAAACTGAAGCCGTTCATAAAATTTCCATTGACTTCAGTAAGAGCAAAATTGAGCTCTGTGAGAGGAGACCCTGTTTTGACAGCTGCAGATCCTACGTTTGATACTGGTATATGATATGATTAGTCCAAGCAGCAAGAATACTTTTGTTGGATAGCTAGATTTTTCTTCTCTCTTCTTCATCTCTTCCCAGGACATCTTTGCGGACACAAGAAGCAGTACAGTGTCACCATTCATTCTTGTCCAGGATTTGTTTCTTCATTAAGTCCAGCCGAGTCATATTCCTGCATAAAATGTTTCTCCATCTAGTCGGTGGCTGGCCTCTAGGTCAGATTGTATTTGCATTATTTTCTTTGGCATCCTATCATCTGTTTGTCTTCTGCAGTGTTCTCACCATCATAATCTTTCTCAATTGTCACTAATCCCATTGTCACGCACTGAGGTGTGGGTGGTGTGTCCTAGAGGTTGGAACAAAATCTGTTGGGCAGAACTGGACTTGTGGTCAGAGACAACCTAGTGATTAGAGACAGGAGTTCAGAAAGAGGCAGGGAGTAGGGCTGGAAGCAGGTCTAGTGAGCTGCAGGTATGGAACGCATTGAAAAGCCATTGTGCTGCTGTTCCTACAAGGCTTAAATGGTAATCTGTTGGCTCTTTTGTCCATCCAGGGAGCACAGTCACATGGTGAGGGTTTATTGGGGAGCAGAGCTCATGTGGTTGCCAAGCAACCAAGCCTAGAGGCAGCTGAGTACCTGACATCCATACCCTGACTTCACATCTTACTCTCCTTCTAACTTCTTCATTGGTCTTAACATTATTTCGCCTTACACTTGTCATCTTCCAAAGAACTCTCATCTCTACTGCCTTCAGCCTTCTGATGTTTTTTTCCTTTTAATACAACTACCTCCATACGGTAAACTAATACTGTTAGTACAACAGTTTTATAAATTTTCACTTTTGGTACTAAATGTAATGTTTTTATCAGTCCATAATTTCATCAATTTCTGTGCATCAGCTTCTATGCAGCACTTGTATCTAAAGCACATCTTCTTTTAATTTCATTCTTGATGGAACCATCAGCATTGATCAAGCTTCCTAAGTACACATAACATTTTACTTGTTCTGTGACTTCATTGGCTGCTGTATTTCAACAATTCTTCTATTATCCCTTTTCCAAGATACAACCACTTTGAATCCTTGCATATATTGTAAGTCAAAGTCGATTACACCAATTTTTCAAAATAGAGTATCGTCATTAATTCAAATGTTTCTGCCAATTGTACAATGTTATCTACATAAACTAAAGAGCTTAACTCTAGGTTACCCAGAGTCACACCATCCAAATCACCTATCATTCTTAATGTCCAGTTTAAGAAATGATGAAAACAAAGGTGAATTCTTGTCCCCTTGCTTTGACTTGAACCAATTGCTTAATTTTCCACTAGTACTTATGGCACTATAGGAATCTTTGTACATAACTTTCATAATTGCA
Organism: Chelonoidis abingdonii; assembly: GCF_003597395.2. Taxonomy (NCBI): domain Eukaryota; kingdom Metazoa; phylum Chordata; order Testudines; family Testudinidae; genus Chelonoidis; species Chelonoidis abingdonii. The sequence continues at coordinate 27,942,699 of NC_133774.1, forward strand.
GTTATCCTAACTGGAATGCTACATGATTTTACTACTTTCCAAAATGCTTCCCTCCAAGCTGAATCAAATGCCGTTGTGAAGTCAATGAAAACAACAAATGTCTTTAATCTCCATTCTCACTTTTTTCCATTAACTATCAGACTGTGAATATCTGATTAATGCAACTGCAGCCTGGTCTGAAACCACATGGTGCTTACTGCTGCCCCTAAAACTGGTCATAATCTGTTGACAATTATTTACATCATGATTTTTCCCCAGTATTGATGAGCTTACAGCATTGCATAAAGTGATGAAGAAATCACAAAGGTTGGATAAGCACAAGTTCTGGAGAGAAGATGCTCAGCAACTACAGGAAGCATCAAGAAAACAAGATATGAAAATGATATACAATAAGGTTAAATTGTATGGAAACACAATCAGGCCAATGATGCTAGCAGGAAGAGATGCTAATTTGTTGAACTGACAATAAATTCTGAAGTGGAGCTGAAAGTATGGAAGGAGCATTTTTGACAAAGTGCTGAACCTTGTATTCATTCAGATGCAAGCATTCTGGACATCTAGATAACAGATAAACAGCATATAAGGCCATATGGATATTACCACCGAACCACCATCAGATGAAGAAATAGAAAGAGCAGTGGAACAGTTAAAAATGGGACAGGTGCAGGATAGACGATATAACAGCTATGCTGCTAAAAGTCAACAGGGCAAGTGCTATCAAAGCATTAGGAAAAATATACAAGAAGGTATGGGAGCATTATCGAATATCTAATAGCCATAGTTGTACCAGTTTTGAAGAAAGTACATACTTCCAATCCAAATAAGTATAGATACGCAGATTTTTATTAAGACTTATAGTATGGAAAAGTGTTACTTTTAACTAATTATAATGTGACAGTTTTTCATAAAAAGCATTATTACCTGTATTTATTTTAATACATCTATTGTGGTAGCACCTAGAGGCCACATCTGAAATCAAGGCCCCACTGTGCTAGGTACTATACTAAGAGACCATCTCTTCCCTTCAGAGCTTACAATGTAAATAGACAAGACAGGCAAACAGTGAGAGAAGAAATAGAGATGAGATGACCTGCCCTAAGTCACACAGCAGGTCAGTGATAGAGCTGGGAACAGAACCCCAGTCCATTGCCACAGGATACTGTGCTAGGGGGACCTTTGGTCTGACCCAGTATGGCCGTTCTTATGTCTTAACCCCTGGACCATTCCTCCTCTCTAAACCATTGTATTGTTCTAAAACAAGTATGGGCAGGGCAGCCCAGAGGACTCAGGGCGTCTAGGGCAAAGCAGGGGAGCTGCGGTGCTTGTACTCACCTGGCGGCGGTCCAGGTCTTTGGCAGCATTTCAGTGGGGGGCCTTCAGTCACTCCATGTCTTCAGCAACACTGAAGAGCCCCCCCCCCTGCCGAAATGCCGCTGAAGACCCGGACCGCCGCCGGGCCAGTGCTCATGGGCATTGTGGTGGCGGGGGGCCCTTCAGTCGCTCCGTGTCTTCGGCAGCACTGAATGGCCCCCCGCCACCAAAATGCCGCTGAAGACCTGGACCGCTGCCGGGCCAGGGCTCCTGGGGCCCTGTGGGGCCCAGGGCCTGGGGCAAATTGCCCCACTTGCCCCCCTCCGGGTGGCCCTGAGTATGGGAATCTGTATCACTGAAGTACATGTCCAGTATCAGGCAGGTTCACATGTCTGTGAGCTGAATATTCTGTTTATGACAATTTTTATATCAATCTCATCACTTTAGTATCTGAGAACCTTTATTACTCCAGGAGTACCTGAAACCTATGAGCCTCTTGCTATTAGTCAGCACTCATAGCAATGAGCATGTAGCCAGCTAACAGACACAGTTCTGAGATTTCTGGGAGAGTAGTCTGTGATGGCCATACAAAGAAATTCCATCTTGGATTTCTGGTACAAAAATCCTCCAGCAGTTCAGCTCTCAAGTAATGTCATCAAAGCCCTCACTAGAGTGACCTGGCTGCCAATCTACTACTATTCACATATTCAAGGTGAAAAAAAAAAGAATTATCTCCCCAATTAAATTACATACTATCTAGTCAATATCAATCAAATATATTCTGACCTAGGAGTATATGCTCTGGCTTTGCAGGCTGCTCCTGGAGCAGTACACCACCATACTCCCCCATGTACAGGGCTTGTAGCAAAGCCATGACTGAATCCTGACTATGTGAATCTCAGCTGATTTCAGTGATGGTTTTGCATTATGAATAATATATGTTTTTCTATGATGCTCTTTTACTTTCTAAATTTCAGCATTTTTACAGTTTGTGTCTGGATAATGAACATACTATTAGCATGAATGTTTCTCAGTATGAAAACGGTTAGCATACAAGCTGATAATGTTTTCATACTATTACAATAAATACTGCATAGCATTAAAACAGGTGCCACATGTTCTACTGCAGGGCATCCCAAACTGTGATCTGTGGACCACTGGTAGCCCATGGAGCACTTGATAGTGGTCTGCAGAGAGGTGTCTGTTTGCAGGATGGCTCTTATCCTTTCCCAGATTCCACACGGTATTAAAATATGGCCAAACATACAGACCTAATATAACTTCTCCAGCTAGGCAATTGTTGTCATTAGAGAGTTGTTACATGATTGTGAATGGGAGCAGAGGTGGTCCTCACATTTATCAATGGGAGGGAATGTGGTGTATGCCATTTGTGAATCAGAGGGGATATGTCCACAAGAAAATCTCTCTGTTAAGACATGGTCTGCATTATGAAAAGATTTCGGAATCCCTGCTGTTCTGCAGCTATGCCCAGATTGAGCAAAGCACGTAACAAGTGTTCATCTTTAAACACATGCTTAAATCCATCCCTATTCATCACAGCACTGATGCATGTTCTTAAATCCCATTGATGTCAAAGAAATGTAATTACAGTCTTAAAAGTTAAGCACATGTTTAGGTGTTGTGCTGAAAAGAGAGATAATTAAGCAAATGCTTAAGCTGAGTTGAGGTGCGACCTTATACCCTTCTAAAAAATCTTTACTGAAATTTGTAACAAAATCTATCATTGCATAGTTCATTTTCATTATTTTACCTTAAAACATGCTAAGTTTCCTGTAACATTTTATGTGCAACTGAATATCCTGTATGAACCTGTCTCAAGTATCTAGCAGTTTGCTTACTTCTGTTTTCCATCTTTATAACTAGGGAATGGTGTCCATGTTTCACTGAAATCTTCCATTTTATTCTGCTTGCCATGTATTGCTTTTTCATTAGATGCATCTTTTACACCTAAGATGATCCATTCTAATCCTGTTATAGCTTTCCAGTGTCAAGGATTGACTGTTTTTGCCACCACTAAACATTTTGAAACCCACTCTATTTTAATGTCTGATAAAACTGAGGATTCATATAACTGCATTTTTAATATTACAATCTTACTGATTGCCATTAGGATATTATCTCAGAATTATGAGATTCCTGTGCAACTCTACATCTTTTTTAAGCAGATCTAGAAGAGATTATTTTTGAATTCTGGTCTCTGCAGTCCTAATGGGGATCAAAACAGTTTACACAGTATTTTAAACTGCATCCATTTGAGGATCACACAGTAGCAGAGCCATATAACTTCTTTCCCATCTTTTGGTCCATGGTCATCTGGACAGCTGAATTCCTCTTGAAGGACTTGGTCATTTTAATGTTAACTCTTTGAGTGCCCTCCATGGGAATGTATTTATTAGACACCGTATTTGACACAGAATGGAATGATGGTGTATTAGGTATTGTACATGTCTAACAAGTGGTATATAGAATAAAGTCTATTTAGATCAGAACATATCATTTGTTTAGCACTAACAATGTGTTCATCTCTATATAGCATCAAAATATAAAGACAAGTCTTACCCTGAAGTGCTTGCATTCCAATATCATATCCTGGCTATTCTACATTTCCTCTGTATTTCTAATATAGTAAATAAAAACACTCCAGCTCACAGGCACTGACTTTTGTTTTCGCAGGTGGGTACTCCTCTCCGCCCCCTCTTCCCCGTGCAAAGGGCAGGCAGGGCCTCGGGGGGACAGGCCAAGCTGGGGTGGGGCCTTGGAACAGAGCGGGGGTGTGGCATCACAGTCTGGCCACTGGGGCCCACAAAATATTAATCTAGCCCTGCAGATGTTGATCCCCCCCTACCTTTTCAGTAGGTGCTTGAGTCCTGGAGCACCTACAGAGGCAGTGCCTATGCTCCAGCTAAAGATGTTAAATGGCCTAACACTAAATTATCTTTTAAAAAGAAACACACATAACAAATCACTATTCAACAATCAAATCACTGTGCCTCAGGTACTGCAATTATAAGAACAGCTTCTGCCTCTTTACAGAGAGAAGCTCCTACAATGGTTTTTTGTGTGTGTGTGTGTGTTTTTTTTTTTTTTTTAAGTACACAGCTAGATCTTACACTGTGCTCCCCCCGTGGCAGTGATCACATTGTAGGTAATGGCCTATGTGACTTGGGATCCCATTCACTCTACAGTTACAGCCATGTTGGGGTATCCAGTTACAAAATATATATGCCTAACACTAGGTTTGCTTTCATAGGTAGGGCCAAACAACATAACCATAATTTGACAACATCTTGTATTCACTTATTGGCATAGTTCTATTTATAATGTGTTTTGTGTTCACACAGTACATAGTACCTATAGAAGCTAATTGTGTGCCACTCTTGCTCATACAGGACCCTTGACCATGCCTATATAATAGGATAGCTTCCTCTTAGTCGCTATAACAAAATATCCCACACTGCATTGCCCTACGTATTGCGTGTGCCATATGCATATGTCTCTAGCAATTCTATCCCCCCGTCACAAACTATCCCATATGGCTCTGCTGGTTACATGATCAAGAAGCAGGGGGTTGATTTAAAATGCTCTGCAATTAGGGCAGGCTACATTGAGCAAGCTGGTGTCTATTTTAATCATATAGCTGAAGCCTGTGACCGCTGGTGCATATTACTCTATGACCACTGATCTGAAATGGAGGGGTCATCACAGTACACCTGGTCAGATTGAGAGATCAACACCTTGCTCATAATCTGGAGCAAGAGAAACTTCCAGGCCAATCTGAATTTGGTGCTACATAATCTTGTGATCTCAGAGCACTATCAGCACCTCTCAGAACACCTTGTGGAGAAAATGATGCATGAATTGAGGAAAGATGAAGATGTGAAAGTCCTGGTGTAACTGATCTGACAACTCCAACTATATATCAGGCCACTGCTGGACAAAATACCCCTCCTTCTAGGGAGCTGAACCAGAGCCAGGCTAACCATTGCTCCTGCCGCATATTGGATAGCTATGCATATTTCAGAGAGGAAAGGGAGGATGAAGAACCACACAGAGGAGGAGAAGCCATTGATTCCCATTACAGGTAGTGTTCAACCCATTCTTTGTGTTGGGATGGGTGTGTGTCAGAGAGAGAGAGAGAGAGAGAGACATGCGCTAAATGATGTGTGGAAGAGACTGGGACCAAAGTCATGAGAGCAGATTGAGGAAGATAACTGTGGAAGGGGAACCTGTTAAAAAGAACCTGAGTCTTGGATCTCTCTCTCTCGGTATTGTATTTGTATGAGCACCTTCCACATAAAATCAATAGTGAATGGCGAAACCTCTAGTTGACTTTTTTTTTTTGTTATTGCAATGGTGAAAATAGCTCTCAGTGAAATGGAAATACACCAGCATGCCCTCTGCCTACACACTAATGGCGTTCATCCCATCATGACTCAGATTCCTCCAGGCCCTGCTATCAAAATAAAGTCCCTGACTCAAATGTCAGTTAAAGTACTTTGAGTTCTGCCTACACCCTTTCTTATTATGGTGGAACCCAAACACCACTGTGGGCAGAAGTGGTGACACATCTTGGATATTGTTAGCTTATTAGGCCCAGTGTTTTCAGAATGGCATCCAGATGCCACACATTTTTAAAACAGAAACAGCAATAAAGTGAATCAAGGTATTTAACTAATTAGGCTGGAATATCAGCATATAGCCAACCAGCTCAGCAAACCCTTGCTATTTATCAGGCTCACCAAGTAGCCAGTACAGGAGTTTCTCTGAGCATGGATATTTCACCAGTCTTTGGAAAAGAACAAAAAAAAAAATGTTTGAGAGACTCACTTATCCAGCTTTAACCTCAGGGTGAGTAGCAATGCTCATCTTCCCTTTGCACCCAGGCCCATCTATCTGTGATTTCCTTGTAGGTTTGAACAGTGCAGGAACATATTGCTCAGATTTCTGCAGATAATTTCCCTAGTAGGAATACAGGAACTGACATACTGGAGCAGACCCTTCGTCCATCTCTGCTTGGCTCTACACTGGGCACATACTTCTGGAAGATGTTGCTCACTCATCCACCTGAAACACAAGTCCCACATGATGGACATCTCACTCCTTAGTCTCAAGATACTCAAACAACAATGAGAAGTTTAGTCTATTTCCAGTATGAGGATAACGAGACCTAGTGGGTTAAGTGATTAATGCTTCTGCTACCTGTCTGTCTCCTCTGCTTGCTGTGGAACGGATCACTTAGGTGGAATAACATTTTTTTAAATGTCTTAATAGAGGGATTGGTGTTATAAAAAATAGTTCCAGGCCTCATTTGTAGGACCCAGAACAATGGAACACTGATATCTCACCACCCTGAACTGACAACTTGTCATCGTTGTAAAGTTACTAGTACAACTTTCTTCTTAATGCTTTTTTCTTCCTACAGAACTGAAACAACTGCAGCTCAGAGTAGGGGAGACTGGCACAAATGCCAGCAAAGCAGATCCTGAGGTTTTGTGGAATCTTTCACTGCACCCTCCTTTCCATATACCACAATGCAGAAGACGATCACAGCAGCATAAAGCCTCAGCAATCTGTGCAAGAAGAAGAAAACTGGGGATGGAGTTCTTTTGGTCAACTTGCATCTGATGAGGGACTGAGACAGGATGCTGTCATTCATAGAACGGTGAGAAGGTCAGCTCAAAAAAGAGAGGAAAGTGAGGCCCAGGAAAGATTCCAATGGGAGGAAAATGAGAAAGAAGAGAGAAGATTAGAGGAGGAAGAAGCGGGAAGCCAGCACATCCCTCGCCCACGCCACTTCTCGCAGCCCCCATTGGCCTGGAACAGTGAACTGTGGCCAGTGGGAGCCGCAATTGGCTGAACCTGCGGATGCTGCAAGTAAACAAACCGTCCCAGCCCACCAGCGGATTTCCTTGATGGGCTGCATGCCAAAGGTTGCTGATCCCTGAGCTATATCCTCTACCATGTAAGTTACAGTATCTAAGCAGAGAAGAGAATTAGTTAAAGACAAAGTGGGCAGTCTCAGTTCTGGGTCTTTGCTTTTATGGGTTTAAGACAAGGCCCTTCATGTTAACTGAATATTTCTAAGATTAATTTGTGTATGTTGCCACTGCTTACTGAGTCATATTAACACCAACTTTAAAGGAGCACCACTGTGTATTTAAAAATCACAGTGCTCTCTGAAAATGCTTTTCTTTGAGACCTTTTGTTATTTAGGTATTATTATTATTATTTATTACCTAGAATTTAGATTGTAAACTGTCTCTTACTGTGGGCTGGTCTACAGCCAGGCTTACACTGATTTAACTACATCAGTTTCCTAAAAGCCTTTTTTATTCCAGTGTAAATCTGATGCGGACAATCTCACTTTGGAATAAATGAGGGGAATTAAATGAGGTCAGTAGCCACCCTACTTGTTTGTGCAGTGCTTTGTAGGGTGGGCTACCAATCTTGGCTGAGGGTTCTAGGTGCTACTGCCATACAAACAATACATAAGGAGATTTTTAGAACTGAAAAGGGATTAGCAGGGGAAAGAAGTGTTTGCTGTTGGGGATCAGTTCAGCAATTCCCCCTCCTTTGCAAGGATCTCTCACAGGGGAGCAACAAATAGAAAAACAGGTTTTAAACAAACCCTCCGGTACAACCAGGCAAACGGGATGGGGGCAGGTGTAGCAACTGCCCCTCAGTTAGAAAGCCCCAGCCCCCCGGCCCGCCCCTCAGTTGTAGTCGCACAGCTATGGGGCGCTCCCCGCGCTGGGGTCAGACACTGGAAAGCGGGTTTAGTAAGACAGACAGTGGTGACTATGAAGGGGAACGTTTCTTACAGTCACTTTGCACAGCATAGGGAGGCGGCAGGCTGATGGGGGAGTGATCGTCTTCAGGCCTCTCTACCACTGAAGGGGGCCCCTCGGGAGGCGTCTTACCGGCGGGCAGCGGGGATGTGGAGACCGTGCTGAGCAGCACCACGCAGACAGCCACAACATCCCATAACTTCATCTTAGATTTCCTTCCGACACAGGCCCCTGGCGAAGAGGAGACACAAGGTTAGCTCCGCGCTCGCTGCGCGCCCGTGGGGAGCTCGCTCTGCGCTGCGCTGCGCTCCGGGCTCCCCCAGTGCCAGAGCTTGCGCCTGGGCTCCTGGGGCTGGGGGTCTCAGAAGCTTTCGATGAAGCGCAGGTGCTGGAGTGAAACTGATCAGCTCCCCCCGGGGGAAATGTTCGCTCCAGCCCAGCCTGCTGCGTTAATCCCATAACCGAGCCGTGCACAGACCAGGGGGGCCGCCAAGGCCCTAACCTCACCCCTAGCAGCCGGCCTTGCCAGCTGATATGATTCTTAAGAGGAGGTCACACAAACCCAACCCTCTGCTCGCCCGTGTCGCTCTGAAGCTCAGCCTAGGGTCTGCCCAGAAAACGCTGGGGCTGTTTGAGTCTCTTGGGGCCTTTTAATAAACCCAAAGGGTTTGGGGAGGGGCCGGGGCTCGTTACGAAACGCGGCAGGTCCTGGAGAGACGCTGCCCCCATTCCACGGATTGAGGCTCACGAGCAGAGAAGGAACGTCTCACACGCTGCCTCCTTGCAATGGACAGGGCAGACGCCCGCCGGCTCGCTAAATGCCTGTCCTGTGACCCGTCCCCAAAGCCAAAACCCCAGTACCTGGCTGTGTGGAGGAGAATAGAAAGCAGGGGGGCGGCAGGATTAAGTCTAGCAGGCACTGAAATGTTCCTGATGATAATCACGCACTGGAAGGGGAGTAGGTGGAGGCCAGGAGCTCGAAAGTCGAACTCTTTCGGAGATACAAATCGTCGTGGCTCGTAATGGGAATCCGGGTTGAATTTAAGCGTATGTTTTAGAAAACCAGTCGCGCTGTAATTTAAATCCACCACACTGGCTTCTACATCAAAGATGGGATTTGGCAACTTTCAGGCTTTTGATAGTAAAATGTTATGGGCACCAGGAGGGGGTCAGGGGGCTGATCCCAGAGATATGAGAGAAATATGTTGTTGCTTTATTTACATCCACTCCAACCAGTTCTCCGCTTTTCGCAAACACCTAGGTCCGGGCAGATGCGTGTATTTTCCATCCTCCCTGGCTAGCAGATGTTAGCTTTCGCCTGTTTGTATTTTTGTCTTTGGAGAGGAAACTCGCTGAAACTGGTTTATTCGGATTTCGTTAACGTGAGGCCAGATCTGGCAAATCTTACTTTGACCTCTCTGCGGTCAGACGTTGCCTCAGTAAAGACAGTTGGATTTAGCCCTTACTAGCCAGGGATGTTGATTGTAATATAAATAAGAAATTAATGTAGCTTCCTGAAGCCCGTTTACAATTTGTCAGCTGTTATAAAACTATATTAAAACACAAACAACTTTAAAATGCCTAAACAAGGCCCTTCCTCCCTTAATATTAGGGAGTAAAAGCAGCAAAGAAGCCTGTTGCACCTTATAGACTAACAGACGTTTTGGAGCATGAGCTTTCCTGGGTGAATACCCACTCCGTGGGATGCATGTAGTGGAAATGCATCCCACGAAGTGGGTATTCACCCAGGAAAGCTCATGCTCCAAAACGTCTGTTAGTCTATAAGGTGCCACAGGCTTCTTTGCTGCTTTTACAGATCCCGACTAACACGGCTACCCCTCTGATACTTGAGAGTAAGTAAGAGAAGGAGTAGGATCCAGATAGCTCCTCATGAGAGGATCACACTTTCTGTAATAAAGAACTACATCTGTTGTGTTAAATCTATCAGCTCCAGGGCCATGGTACATTTGAAAGGAAAGAGCCACCTACCTAAAACACGAGGGCCCTTACAGCTTTCACTCCCTTCCCCACGTAGCTGCAACCGATTTCCCTTCTAACTCAAGAAGGGCACGTCTACAACCCATTCGAGTGTTTTCCTTTCTGCACAATGGGATTGTGGGGTTGTAACAACTGGACTTGCATTCTGCACTCAGATGCTTTGCACAGCAAGGTTTGGAATGGGGAATATTTAACACAGACAATTCCAATTCGCTCCCCCCCATTAGGTAAAATCCCTCTTTCTGCTTCCAATACCAGAGCTGCCATCTCTGGTAGTATGAACGCATTAGCCCTAATCTCCCGTTCAGAACTGGGCTACCATATCTGCATCCATCCTCCGCCTCAGACATCCTCAGGGCATGAACAAGGCTCCCCAGTCCCGGTCTGTCCTGGGCAGCTCTTTGCCTCTTTATAATGCGGGAGTTTTATAGAGACTTTTGCAGGCTTCTAGCCCGGTCCCTTTGAAATATAGGGTAAATTTACAGTTGACTTTAGTGTGGGTCTAGAATGTCATCCTGCATTTCAGTTATTGCCCCTCATTGTACATTAAACAATTTCAGTAAAGACAGAGGCATCCGCACCAAACCGCATCTCCTGCTGAGCTTGCCCTAGAGGACAGAGCCATTCCTGAAGGTCTAAATTCAGCTCGCATTTTCTCTGCCATTTGCAAAATCCGTGTCATTTTCTTTGCATGCCTTTTTCAACACAAATCCTTCAGGGCGCTATTTCTTTTCTGTTTGTTTTTAACAGAGAGAAGAAAACAGAAATTCAAAGCGATCGTGAGCTTCCCTAAAACGATCCGAACGCGGAGAAGACATGTCAGCAAGGGGAGCGATTCCAGTTTCCCTACAGGGAGTTCGAGTCATGAGGGATGTTTGAAGAATTTCCCCGAATGGAAAGGCACAAATGGGGTTGGGGCCGGTGGTGGCTTAGTAACCTGCTCATTGCAATTGTGTGTTAGGACACACACGTTTCCGGCGCTAGAGGGCAGTGTAAACCGACAGCTTGAACTGCGATCGCTCAGTGTAGCCACCTATTAGGGGACGGAGAAGTTACTATGTTTGTGTAGCCCAGCATGATGTTTGGAGTGGGAAATTTGTATTTTTAGGCTACTCTTTGGAAAGCAACAGGAGTGAACGTGATCCCGCGTGGATTGCTGGGGGAAAACTCTGCCACCAAGTTTCAGCCCTATCCAGGGGGTAGCAAAAATCATTCGTAAAGGACAGCTAGGCATCCTGGGATGCAAAGCAGCATAGGTGAAACCTTTAGAAGACTTGCGCGGTCTGTGCTAAACCACGTGGCCACTTCAACACCCCTCTGAATGTATAACCGCGATTTCCAAAGGTTTGTTTTACTCTTAACAGTTCCGCTCCATACTTAGTACATTGTCTGCAGAAAATGACCCGCTTTGGCGAAGTGCCGAGGAGCAGGCTATTGACTAATGTAACAAGCAGAGGTGGTAGCTGTCAGCTCTCTGGAAACATCCCTCACAGTGTGGGATGAATCACAGCAAAGAAACTCTTCCGTGCGTTTCGCGGTGCTATTTTCACGCCTGTGCACTATTTTAGACCCTGGCGGGGTAGGGACCCTAACGATTGCTGCGTGAGGGCGTGAAACGATTCCTGTTCGAAGGGTTTATTTGCACACGTTTTAGTTCGACCTCAGCAGCCGTCAGCGAGGTGATGCGGAGCCCCCCGGGTTGCTGCTGCTGTGCTGGTAGCAGCATGGGAGGATGCGGCGTTTAGACGGCGTTGATTGCTGGGGCCCGATCCCTGGCTGAGTCCCTCCCGGATCGCTTACTCCGGTGTAAACACGTAGCCTCCTGGCACACCAGCCCCTCCAGCGGGGCGCACTCTCGCTCCCGGCTCTGGCAGGCCGGGAAGAGACGCTGCAGGCTGGCGAGGAAGACAAGGGCAGAGAGGGGTTCGCCGGCTCGTGCTTCGGGCTCTTGTGCCTCAACTTCCCGCCGCAGCCACCAGAACCGCAGGCCCAGGCAGCGTGTCTGGCGGCCCCTTGCCCAGCGGAGAGCAAACGCCGGCTGCAGGAGGTGCTCGGAGCTGCCGCACTGGGCGTGGCTGGCGAGCGGCGCTGGGGAGACACCGGAGCCTCCATCCCCCAGTGTCAGCCCCAGCTCGGGGGCTCAGGAGAATCCTCACCGCTTGGAAAACGCCTGGAAGGGCAGAAGTTCCTCCCCGGCCCCTCGCCGAGGGCAAGGGGAGCTTTAAACTCCCGGCGCCGGCTGCGGGCCCGGGCAGGGCGCCCAAGTGCGAGGACTGCAGGGAGCGGCGCAGATGTTTGCGTTGACCCAGGTGGCCTAGGCGGGCCTCTCTGGTTACTTCCCAGGATCCCAAGGGAAGAACATTAAACCTGTTTATTTCCCGTGGGTGCTCAGGTTCCTCCCTGTGCCCTCAAGAGCAGCGATCCAGAGCCTTAGCGCCCCCCCCTCCCTGCAGCCGCCCCCAGCGCCTCGCCAAGGGCAGAAACGTCACCTTACCTTTGAGATGGGCTCGTCGGACCCAGCACGGACATTAACTCCAGGAAGCCCGGCCGGCCGCCAAGGGATGCATGTGGCTCAGCTCGGGGATCCTCCAAGGGGGGCTGGGGGAAAGTTCACAATTCCGGATCGGGGGAAGGGGCTGCTGCCGCCGGCGCCGCTCCGTGCGCCCTCTCCCGCCGCCGCAGGTGCGCTGTCCCTGCGGAGAGTTGAGGCAGCGCCCGGTCCTCGGCGATCCTTGCCCAGCAGCCGAGTCCCAGCTCAGCAGCAGCAGCCGCCTGCGCCGCACGAAGCGCCGCCTGGCAGCAAGAACTGGCTCTGGATGCTGCGGTTGAGCTTCTGCCTGGAAATCTGAGCAAGACACCCCATCAACAACTGCGGGGAGTCAAATGAAGACATCAGGGCTCCCGGAACGCCAGCTGGGCCAGGGGGAACGGGGCACTCACGCATGCACGCGAGAAACAGCTGAGACGGGGAAGTAGCAGCCTGCCGGAGAAGCAGAGGCTGGAGCTGAGATTGTAAGCTAGCCGCAGCAGCAGCAAGACTCCCTCCTCCAGAAAGGGACCGCGTCACGTTGAAAGATTAGATCCAAGAGGAACGTGCAGAGTAAGAGCGATCACTCCTGCAATCCAAACTTGGTGCGAGAGCATCCAGCTCCTCCCGACAGCAACCTGCGCGGGACCCTCTTTAATCCGGTGGGGTCAGAGCGCTTGGTGGGAGCGATCAGCTTTTGGGACCTGACACTGGAGGGGTCGCACACGAGGGCAGATGTGGGCGCGCAGGCCAACATGCAAAGCAATCGATTTGCTAGGGCGAAGAAGCAATGGAGATGGATTTATAAGGCCCCTTCTGGTGACGTGCCCTCCGCTGCCTCCTCTGATTCGCTTTCGGATCTAAACATACGTTAGCCCCCAACAGTGGATCCGACAGAGTTTCCAAATATCTCTTGGCTGAAGTCAGAGGCTGTACATATCATGTATTACATGGCAAGCAACGAAGAAGGCTTCTGAAGTTGGCCGGCATCTTAGGCTAAATTTTCAAGCGGATGTAACATAACACCACACTTTGGTAGAAAGGCACACACACTCCGAATCCCAATTCCAGAGCTGTAACATCATTTCTAAAGGAGCAAGTCAGAGAAGGCTGCGTTAAAACTGATTTCATCCAAAGTTCCCCAAACCCACAGCGTGTCCTTATCCCTAGCCAGGGCGGTTCGCAGGTGAGCAGAACGCAAGGGGAAAGGCGCTGGGTGTGAGAAGACCTGCTATTTCAGAGGCTTTGCCTGATTTCTTGGTGATCCAGGTAACTAGACAGAGCTAAATCCGATTTCTATGTAGCCGTGCAAAGAACAGCACGTGTGTTAGGTAGTTCCTATACCGGAACGGCAAGCTTTGCTGGTGATTTCTAAGACACTATTGGGCAGATTGTCATTGTAAAAGGAAATACGATCTGTCTCATTCACTTAACATATTAGCTTCCTGTAGGATGTCGAATTCTTCTTAAATGTGTTGCTAACTCTTTAAACTGCGTGTCCTGTACATTTCCTGAGATTTCAAAGCTGAACTGAAGGTTCAAGCGGATTATGTGATGTGGACGATCTCTACTATTTTAGTAGCTGGAGGCCTAAGAAAGTGTAAACAGCTTCAGTTTACACCCATACTTCTTGTATTCATGACTCATCCAGTTGTTCTGAGGCATGAAGTCTTCTGTAGCCCGTGTTATGAAATTAAAGAGAAGAGAGCCTGGGAAACAGGATTGAAGAGCGCAGGACTTGTGCCAGCAAGCAACTTTTGCTAAAAAGCAAAGACCCACGGTTTAGGAGGAATGGCAGCAAAAGCGTGCGAAAGACAGTGTCTATCCTGACCGTACAAGGAAAGGAAAACATAACGTTTTGTGCCGCACCTTTTGAATCAATATGGACTGCCTCACTCGCTCTTTCTGGCCAACGCTATATGTCCTGACTACCCCGTTATTTAACTGTAATTAGATCTACAGTGTATTCTTAGAAGTAATGTCTTTAGACGGAGGGCTCTGAAACGTTCAAGGAGTGAGCGACCAACAATTAACTAATCGTTCATAAAAAAGTTGTAAGCGGGTAATGAAATTCCTCCAGATTCTAAATATCATTTTTCATCCTTTCCTTCATCGTAAAAGAGGAACAACCTCCTCGCAAACAAAACAAAAAAGCCTCTTTGCCTGAGACCCACTGAAACATTTGTGCTTTGTTTTTTTTTCTTTACAGTAGCAGTTGATTAAGAAACTCCCGATCGCACTGATGAGGTGGCAGGTGAAAAAAAGGCGAAATCCCAGTTTCAGTCAACTCGGTTTAAAAAGAGTGAAAAAAGCAAGGTTTTCTAAATGGAAAAGGACACAGCTAAGAGGATGTTACCAACAATTCTCAGCTCCTGAAAACCCCTTGCTAGCAGCTCCTGCAGTGTTTATAATGGAGACTTGGGTTTATGTTTCGCAGTAGCTGGAAAGGAAGCTACAAAGCCGCTTTAGAAAACTGAAAATGAGGCGCTAGCATTCAAGGGAGTGGAGTACACCGGGCTACCAAAAAGGGTCTGTAAAACCACCATGCCAGGCTCAGACAACGAGCTAAGCCAGCTACCGGCAGCACAAATGACCTAGTAACTTCCTAACCCGACACACAAAGGGGAAACAAGAGAAACAGAACTTCAGAGTATCATCAGCTTGGAAAAGGAAGATTTCTGCTTTGAGCAAGGGTGAAATTGAAGTGTTAGGAGAGGAGAGACTTTATTATAAGCGAACTCTGAAGACATTCTAGGTAAAAGGATACTTAAAATACTATTTATCTGTCTTCCATTAGGTATTTATAACAACACGTGTTCTCTATCAGATTGTTGCTTTTCCATTTACTAGACATTGGGGTTTTAATTTTTAGCCAATTTCCCCATAAAAAGAAACAGGGCGTTTGATTTGGAGAACAAGATCAATATGCCATTGTTTTCCACTGGCATTCGCAGGTGGTTTTGTTTCGTTCCTTGTGCAAACCAATCGTCTGAGATGTCAGCACAGCCCTAGTAATAGTAATGTTAAGTATTGTTGGGGAGGCTAGAGGGGGGAAGGATTTATTGGCAGAAGTTTGGAATGGCTGCATTATTCATGAGCAATGTGGAAAAGCAGGGTTGTCAAACATTGCATTACTCATGAGATTAAAAAAATACTCGTGATTAATCACAGTTCTAATCGCACTGTTACACAATAAGAGAATACCAATTTATTTAAATCCAGTATTTTTGGATTTTTTTCCTACATTTTCAAGTACATTGATTTAGATTACAACACAATACAAAGTGTAGAGTGCTCACTTTATATTATTGTTTTGATTACAAATATTTGCACTGTCAAAAGATAAAAGAAATAGTATTTTTCAGTTCACCTCATTCAAGTACTGTCATGCAATCTCTTTATCATGAAAGTACAGCTTACAAATATAGAATTTTTTTTAACATAACTGCACTCAAAACCAAAACAATGTAAAACTTTAGAGCCTACTAGTCGAAGCATGAAGGGGCATAGGAATGTTTAGCACATCTGGCACCTAAATACCTTGCACCCTGTGCTACAACAGTTCCATGTAAATACCTGTTCTCACTTTCAGGTGACGTTATAAAAAAGTAGGCAGCATTATATCCCATAAGTGTAAACAAAGTTGTTTGTCTTAGCAATTGACTGGACAAGAAGTAGGACTGAGTGGACTTGTTAGAAGTGAACTGAAAAATACTATTTCTTTTGTTTATCTTTTCTACAGTGCAAACATTTGTAATAAAAATAATAATATAAAGTGAGAACTGTACACTTGTATTCTGTGTTTCAGTTGAAATCAAAATATTTGAAAATGTAGAAAACATCCAAAAGATGTATAATAAATGTAAATTGATATCCTATTGTTATTTTACAGTGTGATTAAAACTGCAATTAATTGTGACTGTTTTTTTTATGTAGGTGGTCAAAGGTGCCTGATACATGCAATTATGCAATTTACCATGTGGTTATCATCCCCCACATATGTACTGCATGTGTGTAGAATATGTGTATGTAATACACTGCATGAGACTGTATTAATTTTTGTGCACTTCTTTTCTGCACTGTGGGATCCCCCTTCTATGATTATGAGATGGGGCAGTGTGTAAACGGCCTCCTTTCCTGACAGTACAATGGTGGCAACAGGCATTTCTGAAAAAATGTTCCCATTTTCCAACAATCTGTAACTGTATGCTTACTGGGGCACAGATTGTCATTGACTATATATGTGTACAGGGCTTAGCATAATGGAGCCCTTACCTGACTGAGGCCTCTAGCTGCGATCACAATAAAACGTTGAATGGTAAATGTTACTTTTCAGTAAAATAGTGAAACTTGATTTGTCATGGTGATATGGCTGGAGGTCCAGCAGGCTCAATGTGGTGTCAGTGGAAGCCTCTTACGTGGTATATGAATTTTAATATTTCCACTGGTGCATCTCAGGAGGAAACAGCTACCTGCCTGACATGATGTTATTGGAATGTGTCTTTCTACTCCCTCCCCACGTGTCTTATAAACCTAAAATGATTAGATGTATCCACATATCCATTTACTGAAGATCCATGAGGCCAGAGGTGATAGGTCCATAAAAGCAACCAGGACCAACCTGATAGACATAATGGGACTTAGAGGTCATATTTTCAGGCCAGACCAGGTCAGCTAGTCCCACTGTAGTGAGGCTAGCGCATAGAATAAGGCTGCTATGCTGTTTTTTTTCTTCAATCAAAATTAATTTAGTGATATGTTAGATTAATCTTGATTAATTTTCTTAGGAAATATATTTTGAAGCAAGACTATCATAAATGTTTGTCAGACTAACCCGTCCTCCCCAGTACATGCGTGCTACCAATTCTGCAATTGTAAATATGTTAGGATGATATGTTTCAAATCTATTTCAGCTAAAGTAACTGATTTATAATGTAACTGGCTACATTCCATTGCAACAGTCCTCCCATTCAATGGGAACAACAGTTAGCTAATCAGAAATAATGTTCAGATAATTAACTCTATTGGAATTTTTTTTTAACTTCAGACTACTTATTACCGTAGCTGTTCCACTTGGTTAGAAATGAATTTGCACAATACAGATTTAACATGGGAACATCAGAATAAATTATTTTAGTAAGATGTTCCCCCTGCTGTAATTTCTTAAAAATGTGCAGGAATATTCATTTAAAAAAATAACTTTTTCAAGTAAAGACATTTCACTAATGGGCAGCTGGAATAAAATTATCCAAAATACAGCTTTTTATGGACAGCCGCAAATCAATGGAAGAGTGACAGTGTGATCTGTTTGAATGAAATTATGTATATGGCATCTGTAAAGCACAGTGATGGACACCTAATAATTACATCTACCTACCTATCTGTGTGCTTTAAGACAGAAAGAAGGTGCTTACAGGATAAAGACACATGGTGAAGAGTGGAACAAAGGAAATATTGTCCCCGTTTTATAGATGAGAACTGAGGCACATAGAAAATAAGTGACTTGCCCAGGGCGACAAAGTAAGTGTATGGTGTAGCTAGGAGTTGAAATCTGATCTCCTGGATCTTAGCTGAGTGCCTTAACAACAAGACCATCCTTACTAACTAAATCTGTACTATAAATATTGGATACGGTGAGCCTAATTCTCCACTCAGTTGCACTGCTTTTATGTTGGTGCAACTCCATGGAATTTACACCAGTGTAACGAAGTGGAGTCTGAGGCCCCATATTTGCGATGCTATTGGAATTTACTCTTCTTAATTATTAAAAGCCACGAGAGAACTCTCCCCTTCGCATATGCATTGCTTCCACTGATAGAAATAATAACAAAAGGGAAACATTATAAATGTCCTAACCCCTTTGTCAGTGTGTTACTCTCTGAATGTATCTAATTTAATTAGTTGATTCTGTCTTTCAGACTGTTTGGCCTTTGACAACAGGCTGAGCCAAACAGGAGGGCAAATCTAGTGTGCTGGGTCTGTCACTTTTATGTCCCCAAATGAACACAGAACCCAGCAAGGAAAGTCTCATGACAAGGATTTCGCCTTAATGGAATAGTACAGAAAGTGCCACAGCCTAACAGATCATCTCCACAATGTGGAAATAAAATTAGTACTGGTTGAAAATTTCGAAACTAATCCTTACCCCCAAAAGAAAACCTGAAAACTTTTTTTGTTTGTTTTCACCAACCCAAACCCCCACATTTTTGTTTTTTAAATGAAAAATAGTTCAGTCTTCAACAAAAAAAATTTGTTGGGAAAACATGAAAACTTTTGATGAAAATATTCAAATTTGTCAATGCTTATGTGGAACAAAAATATTTCCTGCCTATATTTAAATAAGGTGCACCTTTCCATTGAAAACACTTCCTATGTATGTTCAGAAAACAAACATTGCACTTTGTTATAGCAACTGAGATCAGAAGTCAGAACAATGCAACATGTGGAGCAAAATCCCACAAGCCTTTTAATCAAGCTAGTCATTAAAATGAAATCAATTGTGCAAAAAATCCTTTGATTCTTAAAATCAGAGAAGAGCTCAAGCTGCAAAGGGTCTGAACCTGCCCCCATTGAAATCAATGAAATGTTTGCTCTTTGACTTCAAAGGGAACAGAAGTAGGTCCCAGATCTGGTCTCGATCTGGTTCAAAAGTCCAAAAATGTTTGGAACTGTCTGACATTTTCTTGTGGATGTCCAGCTGTCAGCTGGAACTCAACATGGTCAAACCAGAGCATGGAATCTTTTCTCCTAACCTCTCCCACTTCTTTCTTTCTCAGTCACTGCAGACAACACCACCATCCTTCCTGCCTCTCTAGCCCGTAATCTGAGGATCATTTTTGACTGAGCCCTCTATCTAGATTTTCACATCCAGGCTATGTTTTAATCCTGCCATTTCACCCGGCTTAACATCTCTAAGATTTGGTCTTTATTCTCAATCCACACAGCTAGTAAAACGCTCATCCAGGCCCTCATCAACTTGCATCTTAACTACTAAAGTCTACTCCTCTCTGGCCTTGGCAAAGCCCATATCCCACTTACATCCATTCAAAATGCAACTGCAAAAATTGCTTCCCTGGCTTGTCACTTTGAGCCTGTCACCCCTCTCTGTCAGGAGCGGCGCCAAGGATTTTGGCGCCCTAGGCGCAGGGCCGGCTCGCTGGTCCTGCGGCTCCGGTGGACTTCCCACAGGCGTTCCTGTGGACAGTCCGCTGGTCCCACGGCTCCGGTGGACCTCCCGCAGGCGTTCCTGTGGACAGTCCGCTGGTCCCGTGGCTCCTGTGGACCTGCGGCAGGCATGTGTGCGGATGCTCCACCGGAGCCGCAGGACCAGAGGACCGTCTGCAGGAACGCCTGCGGGAGGCCCACTGGAGCAGTCTGCTGCCCTCCCAAATCCTGGCACCCTAGGCAACTGCCTAGGTCGCCTAAATGGAAGTGCCGGGCCTGCTCTCTGTGCATCCTTCCACTGGCGTTCACTTCTCCATTGCATCAAACTACTTCTCTTCACTATTAAGGACCTTCATACCCTAATCCTGCCCCACCTATAATCTCCCAAAGGCTGCTAAGATACTGATTCCTATCTCTGCTCAGTCAATGACACCAGCCTTCATTGCTACTCCTTAAATTTTCAAACAAGCACCATTATTCTGTCTCTCATGTTCCCGGCCCCTGCCCCCAGTGCATGGGAAGAGTTACCCATAAAAATCGGTGGCAGTTTGTGACTTTTCTGACAGATGAAACACAAATCACAAACTAGCTACTATCACCACCTGTCCAGTGTATTATTTGATAACTATTATTATATGATTGTTTTTAATACATGGGAAATAATCCAAATTAATCTGGTTAGAGAGAAAGAAGAAGAAGAGGAGTAATTCCAAAGTAAAACAAACAAAAAGGTCAGACATTTACACATTAATTTAACTATCAGGACAGTTTATGCTAAAGTCCTAAATATAAATTGACATTGTTCAAGAAATTTCATATGCTTCTGCTTAGAGCATTTTATGCATTCAAATAATAGACTGCAGTTGCTATGTAACGATACTCCCATTAATTCAAAAGCAAAAAGCAACATCAGCTTTTAAACACAAAAATTACAAAATTGCTAAAATAAAAGTTTGTGTAATCAATTCAGGGGTGTGGTTTGAGGGGGGTGTCAAACTACACCCATGAATCAGCTGGGAAATCTGAACCTCAAAATCACATATTATTTAGTGGAATATTCACTATAAAGACACAAAAACTCTGTCACAAAATTATTAATTCAAAACAAACAAGGCAGTTTGTCATGTCCTGGCAAGAAATTGTATGCAGTGTAGTTGTAGCAGTGTCAGTCTCTAATATTCTGGGACTGATAGGCTACAGGTACATTCCTTGTCTTGCTAATGGCAAGAAATTGAATGGTATATATCCATTAAATGAGATGTAAGCTTACCTTATTTATAGTGAAGATCAATCAATCCTTCTGTCTTTGAAGCAAAGCTTGCAATAATATCATACCAGGTCAGTTGCTTTTCCAGGGGAAGACCACAGTTCTTTTTCAGTGGATGTTTTGGCTGGCACATTGAGATGACCCTGATCAAGTATGTCCTGATGTGTTTCAGGCAAGAAAAGCTTCTTTCCACACTTACTGGTGTTGCTGGTATAGTTGCAACTAAGCACCTTGCAGAGCCCAGTTTCATTGATTAAGTGCAACATGTTGCCAAAAGAATGGTTCTGAGACTGCTTGTCTTTGATGAACTAAACTTGTTCTTGAGATGACCTAAATCAAAGTAACTGCCATAAGAGTTGGAGAGTGAGGAAAAGAATTCTATGTGGATCTGCTTGCTTAAAGCTGGAAACCTTGAGTAAGACAGTTCAAGAAAGTGGAGGGCCTTTATGTCTGCAAACCTGAGAGAAGAAATGCTCAACGATCTTGTCAATTATTTTATTGTATAGTTGCAAATACATTTTTTGTCCATCTTCAGGAGGATCAGTCTTCTATTTTCATGCCCAGTCTATAGGCTTCTGGAGGTGAAGGTAGGTCAGTGACAGGAGAGGCTGCAGAAGTAAACACCTCTTTGAGCTGCTCTTCTTTAAACAGATCACACAGAGAATGTTTCCTTCAGCCCATAGTTCATTCCAGCAGTTCACTGCATTTGCCTGAGCATGTAAAAAATGTGAGAAGACTTGCAAGGCTGAAAAAAAAGGCCACACATTTCTTTAATGCACTATGCCCCTTGTTGGAGAATTAGATTTAGTTTGTGACAAAACAGTGCACAAACAGACCTTGAGGAGACTCTTTTTAAATTATGGCTTGCAGACCTCCCAGCTCACTTGCCATCACTGAAGCACAGTCATACAACTAAGACATACATTTTCTTTTGTAGTTGTATTTTCTTATGACTGAATCCACAACCTGCTTCAAAGCAACTGCTTTTTGATCTGTGCTAACATCTTTAAAACCCATGAACCTCTTCTGTGTTTGCCTCTTCTTGTCCATGTAGCATAACACTAGTGAAAGCTGGCCTAAGTGAGAAATGTCAGTTGCTCTGTCTACCTTGCAAGTGAAAAAGCTGCACTCTCCAATCTCATGGTCAATGTAGGAAGTTATTTCTTCAGCTACATATTTGATCAATTTGTTTTGAATTGTTTTGTACTGGCAGAAAAATGCACCCCTTCTTTCCATCCTATAAACCTGCAACCCTTTGTGATGAAAAAAAAATAATCAAAAGTTCTCTGAAATCACCCTTGTTGATAGATTCCTCCGTCTCACAGTGGCCATAGAATGTAGGGTCTTAATGAGATAAAACAACTGAAAAATCAATTAATCACTTCAAAATCCCTGTGTTCTTGACTTTCTTGTCATGCTCTAAGATCAAGGTGCCTTTGCTCACTAAGCAACACATCTGAGTGCTTTCCTGCTCTAAGTGTTTCAAGGAAAAATAACTTTTTATGTACTCTTGTGATGAGTTGTGTGTTGACATGCTTTGTGACAGATTTTTCCAGTCACAATAACCTTCATTAGCCCACATGATGTTTTTAGTTGAAAGATGCAAACAGAGCCAACAATATCATTTGTTACTCACAGCACTGCCTATTAGCCATTTAACGACTCCTGTGGGCTGGTGCCTCAGTGTGTCAGCACTCCCCTTTGGTCAGACAGGACATTGTGCAGGGTCTGCTTAGATCGGCAGAGCAGTCAGTCCGCCTTTCTTGTCTGAGGGTACGTCTACACTACGGGATTATTCTGATTTTACATAAACCGGTTTTATAAAACAGATTGTATAAAGTCGAGTGCACGCGGCCACACTAAGCACATTAATTTGGCAGTGTGCGTCCATGGTCCGAGGCTAGCGTCGATTTCCAGAGCGTTGCACTGTGGGTAGCTATTCCGTAGCTATCCCATAGTTCCCGCAGTCTCCCCTGCCCTTTAGAATTCTGGGTTGAGAGCCCAGTGGCTGATGGGGCAAAAATCATTGTCCGCGGTGGTCTGGGTTTTCGTCAGTCATTCCTTCTCAGGAAGTACGGCGAAATCATTTGGTCTTTCTGTGCCTGTCGTGCTCTTCATGCGATTGTTCGTACTATATTTGAGCCATGTTCAGCTTTATTTTTTTTTTTCTCTCACTTATGTGTATGAGCTCTACGCCGATACGTCAGCGACATGCGGCATTGCTTTGCTTTGCTGATAGCAGAGACGGTTTCAGTCGTTCTTACCGTCTGTGCGGTGTTTGGCCATGAGTGACGGTTCTGTGTTGTCTGTTGCTGCTCTATATGGTGCCCTGGCTGAGGTTGGCGGGTGCAAGGCAAAATGGAATGATCCCGAGTCATCTCTCCTATGGTTTCTAAAATGAGTCAGTCCTGCCTAGGACGGCAGTTGCTAGCAACCTGTAATCAGAGAGCAGTGCTCAACCGATCCCGCAGAAATTCTAAGAGCTGCATGCCATTCACAGGGTTGTCTTGCATGCCATTCGGGGGTGCTCCCTGCAACAACCCACCTGTTGCTTCCCTCCTCCAACCCACACCTGTTGCTTCCCTCCCCATCTTCCTGGGCTACCGTGGCAGAGTCCCCATTTGTGCATGAAATTATAAAGAATGCAGGAATAGAAAACAGTGACTTGTTAGTGAGTAAATGGGGGGGCAGCCTCCCGCTGATATGACAGTCAGGGACATTAAGCGGTGCAGGGGAGGAGCCCAGCATGCCATTATGACAGTCCAGGCAGGACAGAATCTTTCTTTACACGGGAAAGGGAGGGGGCTGATGGAGCTCAGTCCGAGTTGCTATGTGAGGACGATTACGCTGGGTTTTGTACTATCTACTGGGAATGACGCGAGATCATACCTATTTCACCCAGGCGCCCCTGGCCAGCCTCACCTGAAGCCACCAGGAACTCATGGTAATAACAGGACGTACGTCCTTTTGTATGGTACCATGATGAGGACGGCTACCAGTCCTCTGCACCATTGCACCGGGCAGGGAGTGGATACTGCTCTTCATGCTGCAGCGCATCTACAGCGATCAGTGCATAGGGTGATACTGAAAGAAGTCAGAAATGATTCTTTCCCTTTTCTTCCGTGGGGGTGGGAGTAATTGACGGCTATACCCTGAACCACGCTGGACAAGGTGTTGAACTACAGGTGGAGCTCAGCCAAGAATGCAAATACTTTCGGAGGATGCTGGGACTGTGGATAGCTGGAGTCCTCAGTAACCCTCCTCTCTCCATGAGCGCCATTTGGTCTCTGGCTCCTGTACACTTGTCATTGCAGCACTGTTTTGCCTGAGATTTTTTTTCAAAAGCTTTGGCATTTCGTTTCGTTAACGGAGCTGTGATAGAACAGATGTTTCCATACAGCGATAGATCCAGTACTCCCGTACATCCTTGCTGGGCTCTTTTGGATTGGGACTGCATTGCACCTGTGTCGATCGAGCTCCAAGCTGGGCAACAGGAAATGAAATCAAAAGTTTGCGGGGGATTTTCTGTTTACTGGCCGCATCTTTTCCTGTTTACCTGGCCACTGCATCTGAGTTCAGATTGCTGTCCAGAGCAGTCACAGTGGTGCACTGTGGGATACCACCTGGAGGCCAATACTGTCGATTTGTGGCCACACTAACCCTAATCCGATATGGTAATACCGATTTTAGCGCTAGTCCTCTCGTTGGGAAGGAGTACAGAAACCGATATAAAGGGCCTCGTAGTGTGGACGGGTACAGCATTAAATTGGTTTAACGCTGCTAAAATCGGTTTAAATGCGTAGTGTAGACCAAGCCTGAGTCTCTACAGTCCTAATCTGGAGGCAAGAATGGTTAATTTTCTTTCCCACAGGTGTATGGACTTCCCCTTATGCTTGGTAGGGATTATCTGGTTCTTGTGCTCAAGGGTCCTGGAACCCTCTTAAGTCTCTGTTAAAAGGTAGGTAGGGGAACCTAGGCCCATCCACTCCACTAGGTTCCAGCTCAGGGCCCTTAATCCAGAAAGGCAGAATCTGTCATCAGCAATTCTCCTGATATACCCTGAGCTCCTTCCTACTTCCCTTGGTTTTGTAGGATTCTGCAGCCTGGGGCTTCTGATCATCTCTTCTTTGGGTTGTTGTCACTGGAGCAGCTTCTCACTAGTTTGCTGGCAGCACCTTCTTTCTCTGGCTTGCTTGGTCCTCTGGCAACTGCCCCACCCCTCTGCTTCTCAGTCTTTTATCCTCCCAGCTGCTGTGAGGTTGCCAATCAGCACTGGCTAGCAGTTCCTGCCTTGGTTGCCAGGCCCACATGGGGTCTATGCACCTCATGACAACTCCGTATTAAGATGTCAGAAATTGCCACATTGTTTCCCCATTTTTCTTCAAAATCTCCATTGCAAATGGAAATCTTCCTTCCTTGATGATTGAGCATCTCTCTTCTTGACATCTTAGTGGAGCTCCTCTTTTTCTCAGGCTGCATGCAATGTTACCTTCTATGGAAAAATTTAAAGTTTTACACATTCCAATAAATGTTACCAAGTTCAGGACCAGCCTTCACTGCTAAAATCCTGCCATGTCTTAACCAAGTCGTGGTTACCACAGCTTTGTCCTTATAAAGTGACTGCAGGGTGTGGTAAATTGTCATGGTAACAAAGCAGCTTCTCAGGGGACCCGTAGCTATACCACGATTTGAGCCTCACACACTACTACATTTTCTGGCATTGTGTGTCTCTTCTGAAGATGGAGAGGGAGTGAGTTATGACAATTTAAAACAAACCACAAATGCTCCTTGTGCAGGTATGTTAATGTATTTGATATATACATGCTTAACTGTCCTTAAAAATCTGTACATCTACAAAATCAAAATGTATTTTGTAGCTTTTGGGAATCAGCTATTGAATTCTTGGTTATAGCGATGAGCTGCCACTGATAAACATCCACAGAGCCACTTAATTTATCCTTTCAAATACCTCTCCAAACCCTCCTCTGCCATGTTGCCTACAAAAAAATGGACAATGGTCCAGCAGCAGTCTCAGCACACCAGTTGCCTGTCATGCTGATCAGTACTGTCTAATTGTTTCCTTGTGTTCCCCATATTTGTTGCAGTCACCTGTTGTCTCTTGTCTTATCCTTAGATTGTCAGCTCTTTGGGGCAAGGATTGTCTTGTTGTTGTGTGTATAGCACCTAGAACAATGGGGTCCTGTAAATAAGTTGGCCGCTGCCTGTGGTCCTTTTCGTGGCTGAGGGCCCTCTGCACTGCCATGTTTTTTATTCTCCCTCTTCCAGGCCCTTTGACACAGATTCCACACACTTCCTCATCCAATCATCACCTTTATTTGGGGCTGGGTCTAATCAGACAAAACAAAGTGAAAAGTAAAGCTTGCTATTTCCCTGCTCAGAGCTGACTCCTTTGCAGATTTCCCAGAGTCACCTGCTCCCCAAGAACTGCTTCAGCTCTTTTATAAAGAACCTGCAGCTTGAAGTGCCCTCCTCGCACCAGGTGTTTCTGGTTGGCTCATTTAGCAAGCCTGCTCCAGTCATTGAGTCTCTTGCAGGCAGCTCCTTCACTGCCTTTGCTCTCTCTCATCCCTCTTGTTCTTTTGAGCGGGTATGTTGGGCACTCATTGCATGGCTTGCCATCTTCATCCACCCTGGACAGAAAGTCTGCATTCTGGTGGTCCTGGTGGCCAGGACAATGCTCTATGACAAATGAAAGAGCTGTAAGGTGAAGTACCAACAGATAACCCAGGCATTTGAATCTTTCATTATCTGGAGCCATCAGAGCACTGTGTGGCCCCAAACAAATAATAGCACAGGGCTTTCACTGCCCAATGTATTGCTAGGCACTCCCTCTTGAGGACCAAATACCAAGTCTCATGGTCCATGGGTTTCCTGCCCATATGCAGAATAGGAGTTCCTGACCATGGAACTTCTGTGACAGTATGGCTCCCAAGTCTTGGTCTGAGGTGTCTGAGTGTGAAATAAATTCTTGTGAAAAATCAGGGCTACACAGTACTGGTTTGTTACAGGGAATTCTTTTAAATTCTTGGAACATCTGATCACAATGGGGAGGAACAGAACTGAGGAACTGTTATTTTCATGAAATAGGTATGTTGCAGGGAGAGCAACGGTTTGGGGTTCGTTTGCCCGGTGTGCATATCCCCAAATAACCACACCGGAGTGGAGAGGCTAGTATTACTTTATTTGAGCTCAAATAAGGTGCACGGAGATGCAACTCTCAAATCATGCATGAATTACTATCCGTTGCCATGTCTTATATACCTTACTTGTTTACAGAGATGTTTCACAGGTGCTACAATTCATCATTTACAATTCATAAATACCGGATCTTTTAATTAAACTATATCCTTAACCCATACTCCTGACCCCCCCCCTTTGATCGATTACCTCCTATACCACAAACAAAAAAGACAAGAAAATGATAAATGTCACATGTACTTATGCTAGCTAGCAGGCCTAAGAATGTAAACTTCTGACCCCACGCCATATTGCCTAGCTACTTGGAGCTTTTCTCCCCCCCAACAACAATCCCCCCTTTGAGAATACTCAAAAGCCTTTTGTGATGTTTTCTCATACTCATTGCTTAGAATAAGGTGGAAGGGTAGCCACCCAATGCTGGCAACGAGACCGCCCTAGGGGTACATCAGGAGCTCTGTGGGAACGGGGGGCAACAAAGCTTATGGAGGAGCATCTTAAAACAAACAATCAGAATGAGGATGACAGGCACAGCAGCTTAGCCCTGTTGAGGAGAAGATGCACAAAGCCCCTCCTATTCCTCCAGGTTGGGCAACCAACTCCAGAGGGAGTCAAACGTGGTAGGTTCCCTTCTTGGGCCTTCCACTGCTCAAAAGCCTGTTCGGCACACAGATGTGTTTTTGTTACTGTCCTGTGCATTTTTCTGGGACATAAGTACAACAATTCATCCCCTATAAGGGCGCACACCCGCCCTGGGAAGCCACACTTCCACCCAGGAAGTGTCCACGTAAGCCTCCATGATCACAGATCAGATTGGTATTTCTGATGCGTCTGTAAGGGCAGTGGCCAAGTCTGGTACTCAAGATCACTCTGAATGGCCATCAGCTGGTCATTCAGGAAATTCCGAATTCCCAGACATACTAGATCCCACTGCAATGCCTTCCAGCCTCAGTGATATTCAATACATTTTTCCTTGGTGTAGTTACTATAATACACCTGTTAATTAACTATCTCAGATACTTTCAAAAGGCATCGACATTAATAGCATAGGAGGAGGGGTTACATTATTAGTCACTCTCCAGGACACAGGGCGCAGCTGTAGAATAAACTCCAAACAATACACATTCCAAGCATGGTCCCACAATGTCCTTCTAGTCAGGAATTCCTGGACTTCAGCAGTCAGTCTCTGGCACTTGACAGCTGGTGTTGGAGTCAGCAGGACTTATAAGGGCCTTTTCAGCATGGAGCCAAAGCAGTCTTTCGTTGGTGGACCTTTACATCAATCCAGTTTCCTGGTTCCAAGGAGTGGCAGGGCTGCTAGGGTCTTCGGGTAGCGCTTCCTTTTCCTGTGAGAAAAGAAACCTAACACATTTCATTAGTGCCTGGCAGTGTTTTAAGATCTCATAGCTGCGTGGGCACATTCAAGACCCCCCTCCTTTTCTGGTTGTCAGCCAAATCTTGACTGTGAGTGGAGTCAGTGTCTAATTATTTTTTTTTTCAGTTAACTCATTTTGTTCTTTGTCCCTTTTTTGGCTTCTTTAATCTGCAAGGGAACTTCCACTTTTAACTTATACACCTTTTTTTCCCAAAATGAACACAAACATGTGTCATTATACAGTACATTAGTCTTATTATCAATATATGCACACATACCCTTTTTACTAAATAACCTATCACAGAACTTTGGAGCAACAAGCTAGAACAAGCACACCACCACTTTGAGGAGTTCATTCAATTAACGCTCTAGTCAATAGCTTCCACCACAGCCAGAAAGATCCCATGTACAATATGGGGAGTGGGTTAACTTTCAGTCTTTGCTTTCAAAGACTGTTGGTATGCAAATTTTAACAACAATTTTTGCAATTAAATTTGGATAATGAAGTTTCTTTTTCTTACAAGCAAATATCTTAGACTTTAATATATCACATTGTCCTGATTTATCCAAATGCTTTGTATCCCAGTTGAACAGACAAGTATCTGCATTTTAATTTAACCTTTGTTTGATTTTAAACTAGACTATTCTATAAAAATATTAAATACAACAATTTCTGGCCACAAGACAAACCACAAGACAGAACTAGAACACAAAACATAATTCCTGTTGTGCCAGTAAATGCATGGTACATTGAATGCTGTTCAGCTGTCATCAGTTTTCTCTGGTTATCTGAAGACAAAAAAACCAAGAGTCTACCCCTTCTGGGCAGTTAATCATCACTTAAAATATACAAATACACTTGTTACTTCAGGCAAAACAGAGGAATTACCCATATTTTCTTGTATTTGTTTCATAGCAGCCCAGGTTTTCAATTACATAACACTGTATACATTCTTGAGCTAATTTAACTAAATTGTTCATAGCCAAACCAAATGATTGGCAATCCAATAATTTCTTTGCCTGAATTTATTTACAACATTTCACAGACACCACCAAGAACTTTCTTCTTTAGCATTTTTTTCAAAGTTCAGCTGCTGTTCCCTCCAGCAACTACAGAGTTAACTTCTCACTCTTTTTTCTTTTTTCCACTCTCTCTGTCTGTTGCCTGCCCGCCTGGGCCCGATCTGCTTTTCTTTGCTGAACCGTCCCTTCCATGGGCACCAATTGTTCCACTACCAGTTAGCTAGGAGGATGGGCTTCTCAACTAGCCCCACTTTCCTGGTCTCTTCCCTTAAACATTTTACTCACAAGACTACCCGAGTCCTTTCTCGTGCAGGCTTGCCACCTGGACAAAACACATGGCCCATTAGGCAAAGGCATTTATTTAACATAACAGAACCAGAAAGCTTTTCCTTATCCTATAAGAGCTCACTTTACTCATACAGTTTTCAACATATAACACCAGCAGTACCAAAAAAAGTATAAAATAACAAGGGTAAAACAAATAGAAGGTGTAAATTCTGCAGGGCTTCCCCCCTTCTTAATTGCTCACCAAACTGTGACAAATTTCTGTTACCAATCTATCCCTCATGTCAGGTGATCAGGCCACTACAGGATCATTGGGGGAAGATAAAGAAAAACACCATATCACTGAATTTTAAAGCTCCAATTAATAAATAATAAACAACAAGTGGAGAGTGTTGGGAACGCTCCCACATCACTCAGAAAACATTAATGCCCCAAGCCCTAAGCCCCTTTCATACTCACACACGTACGTCCAGACGGGCCACTTCTGTGTATAATGTTCAGAGAAGGGGGAGAGGTGGACAGGAGAATTATCCTGTATACAGCCTGTCCAGAATTTCCAATATGCTTCCGCTCTTGGAAGGCTGTTCTTCTACACCCTGGAATTTCCTGCGGCATCTCTTTCAGAGATTCCAGTCCAGATCGGCTGCCTGTGGCTTCTTTGGTGTCACCAAGCCACACACCGGCTCCGGATCACAAAGGCACACTGTTGGAATTTATATTGCCTTTGGTTCACCTCTGTCATTTTCCTTTTTCCACAGCCAGCTGGGGCCGAAAGCAGTTTTTCTTTGTACTAGCATAGTCTGCGTTGATTCTTGACTTGAACGCAGAGCAACCTTTCCTTTTATCCTGCGGCCAAGCTGAATTTCAAAATTAACCCGTTCCTTTTCCAATTAGAGCATTTGCTACGCTGTATCCAGCTTTTTTTTTGGTGATAAACACTCCTACTTAGATGTGATGATCTTATCTAGATTGAGTACCTTCTTAGTGGGCATTGTTTGGATGGATTTCACGCGTGTAAATGTATGTCCAATTCTCTAAATACCCTGCAGGTCGTAATCCCTAATGTACGTACATGTAAAATGCTTGCTGGGTACCCTTGCGGTGAAGATGAATGTTAGAACTGTCCCACCATTTTCACTTACACACAGGGAGGGTGCCTGTCCGTGCTACTGGCTCATAAACTAAAGGATTTTTCCTACAGGGGTACTCAACACAGGAGGGCTAACGAGGATGGCACAACCCTCCTATCAACCTCCCCGCAGACAAAGAGCGTCGGCTAGTCTCTGGGAGATGGACCGCTTACTCTAATTGCATCCAGTTGAGCTGATCAGAATGGTCAGTAGGGCCCGCACGGAAAGGAAGGGGGAGGGAAATGGTGTACACACAACACCTAGACCCCAGGTTAGCTTCCTCACCGACGATGCCAGGCCAATTCAGCCCACCATGGGTCGGACCCTTCTAAAGATTCCACTAGTTATCCGGCTTGCGTTAGAGTAGGTCCTTGGTCACGAGCTTTGCGTCACAGGGTACTCTGGGCATGCTTCCGGTAACAGTCACTCACACTCTGGCCCCCAGACCCATCTCTGCCATCTGATCATTGCTTTTTAGCTACAACGGAGAGAGAGTGCACTAGGACATAGGTCTCCCTTTCTAAGACAGGTCCCTCCTCTGTCCCTTGCACTATCCTAACCTTGCTTTTGAATCCTTGCACTCCGCAGACAGGGGGAAAACAGGAGCCAGGGTGAGGGGGAATTTTTTTTTAGATAACAAAAGATTCCATACAACAGCTTCAAGAAGCTACCGTTTGCCTGACAAAACAGGAGTAATTGAAGGTCGTGTTAATAATTAAATGCCAGTCTACTGACAGAACTTTTCAGTTTATCTTAATATCAGATCGCGATCCAACACACTTCCAATTCACTAGAACTGCATTCTAAAGGCGTGCACGCTATCTTGGTCCTTGACGATCTGCTCCTGTCCTATCCTTGCAGAGAGACCCTGGCGCGTCCCCAGGTCCTAACAGGTAACAGATTAAAACCTGTAAATCAAGTCCTACTTTGCACCACGAGACAGGTTCCTCACCTTCGCTTGGGACCAAAGCTTCTCAGCCTTTTGGGCATTTGCACCGTTGTGCCCCTTTGGGTCCGACCCGTACCAGCTTTGCTGAGAGCCCCGATGAAACGTCAACGGTGCGTGCTGGCATCAGCAACATCCCAATGTGTCGGCCTACCGAAGAGGGTCAGGCAAGGCTAATTTTCAGCCCAGACCTCCTGCTGCTCGCCAAACTGTTTGCGGAGAGCACGGTTTGGGTCGTTTGCCCGGTGTGCGTATCCCCAAATAACCACAACGGAGTGACGAGGCTAGTATTAACTTTATTTGAGCTCAAATAGGTGCACGGAGTATGCAACTCTCACAATATTCGAGAATTACAATCCGTTGCCATGTCTATATACGTACTTGTTTACGAGATGTATCACAGTGCATACAATTCATCATTACCAATTCATTAAACTACACGGATCTTGACATTAGACTAATCCTTAACCCATACTACTGACCCCCCCTTTGATCGATTACCTTCCCTATACCACCAAACAAAAGAACAAAAGAAAATGATAAATGACAATGTACTTATCGAGCTAGCAGGCGCTAGAATGTAACTCTGACCACCACGCCATATTGCTAGTTACTTCGGAGCTTTTCTCCCCCCCCCCCCCAACAGGTAAGGGGAACCATTAGAGAAGCAAACTCAAGTATTAATCACCTATAAAATTCTGCCAGCCCAAGAAATGCCCAAATTATTTTTTTTGTTTTCAGAATGGGTGTGTTGGCTAGGGTTTCCACTATGCCTTTCCCCATCACATACCCTGAGTATATGGTCTCCTATTTGCTTAATGTTCATTTATTTAGCTTGTGGTTAAAATGGTGTTCCTTAGGGCTTGAAGGACTGCAGCTAAGTCCCTGATGTGGGTTGGCCAGTCCTGATTAAAGACTACCACAATATTCAGATAGGCTGCCATGTAAAGTTGATGTGACCACACCTGGTTCATTAGTCTTTGGAAGGTGGCCATGGCTTTGTGTAAACCAAGGGGCACATTAACAAACTGGAAAAGGCCTATGGTGTTGAGAAGGCTGTCTTGGCATGGCAACTGGGGGACAGCAGGATCTGCCAATAGCCCTTAGTTAAGTCTAACATAGAGATGTATCAGGTGTGGCTGAGCTGATTGAGCAGGTCATTAACTTGTTTGTGTTGATTTGGTGCAAGTCCATGCAGAATCAAATGATCCCATCCAGTTTAGGCACATGGACCACAAGATTATACCAGGGATTTCTCAATTCCTCAGTCATGCCTAGATTTAACGTCTCCTGGACCTCCTATATTAACTGGGATTTCAACCTCTCTGGGAATGGATAGGACTTTTGACTCAGCTGGGTCCTAGGAAATGTGGAAGATATGTCCTAGTACATCTGCACCAGCATCTCTAATTGCTCTGTCTAGCCGGTGGACAACCCATCCTCAAGTGGGACCCCTTTAGCCCATACCTTAACTGGTTCTGGGAGCTGGGGTCCCAAATCCTTATCTCCTGCTTCTGGATGGACAAAGAGGTTTTCCTGTGCCCTACGTGGTAGATCTGCTTTGCTCATTGCCAGTCTGGGCAGTCAAACTCTCAAAAGACCATCCAAAGGACATCATAGGGGCCCTGCCATTTGGCTAGGAGTTTGCTCTCCAAGCTAGGGAACGATAGGAGGACTCAGTTTCTCAGCTGCAATATTTTCATCCTAGCTTCCTTATTATACTGCTGGGCCTGGATTTGTTGGGCCTGGTATAGGTTGGCTCAGGTCAACAACTGAGGTGCTCCAGATTCTCTCTCAAAGTAGACAGAGTAGAGGTCATTTGATGAGTGGGTAGGCTGGTTTCCAAAGCTCCTTGACCAGATCTAATAAACCCCAGAGTTGTCTTCCCTAGAGAAGTTTAAAGGGGGAGAAAACGGTACACACCTGCAGTACTTCTCATACCAAAATAAAAGGTACAACAGCAGCTGATCCCAGTCTCTGGCTTCTATCCTAACAAACTACTCAGAATTGACTTAAGGGTTTCATGAAATCATTTTATTAGGCCGTTGGTCAGAGAATGCTAGGCCAAGTTCTGGAGCAATTTACTTTTAAGAGGGGACCAGACCTGTTGAAACACTTGGGATATAAAGTTTGTCCTCTGATCAGTGATAATATCTGAGGGGAGGTTTTCCCTGGAAAAGGTCTGCAGTAATTCCTATATGAGGTGTGACAAAGTTCCTCCTCCACCTTGGTGGGTCCTGCGCTTATTGGCGGATTTGTTCACCTCAGTGATCTTTCCCTCTTGTGGAACCCACAGTCTGGGTCAGCTCCTCCTGCGTCTGATCAGGAGTTGGGAGGTTTGGGGGGAACCCAGGCCCACACTCTACTCCGGGTTCCAGCCCAGGGCCCTGTGGATCGCAGCTGTCTATAGTGCCTCCTGTAACAGCGGAGTTCCTCTGGGCGGCGTCCACTGGCTCCTTGACGCCTTTGA
>NC_133774.1:27992852-28006966 GCF_003597395.2 Chelonoidis abingdonii
GGAGCAGTGGGCGTTGTCCGGGGTTCTCTGCTCGGTTTCCCCATCCGGTTCCCTTAGTTTAGCCCTCTGACCTCACTCCTGATCCTGTTTTTTTCATTCGTTGTCCCCCGGAATCACTTGGTGTTCTAGCCCTGTGGATCCTCCCCTTAGGCTGGGGGGAGGTCCTTTAGAAGTGGGCGGGCTTTGCCCGCCCACCCCTGGGATGCCAATAGGCTAACATACCTGTTTCTCAGTACTTTACTGTAGCCATCTGGCCTTGCCCCATCACAGAGGGTGGAAGTGAAGATGTTCCACAAGAGGACAGCCTCTGGATACTTTGTGGCAAAGTTGACTAGTACTAAAATAAACTTGAGGCCCCAGACACTTTTCTGT
The DNA here is from genome assembly GCF_003597395.2 of Chelonoidis abingdonii. Taxonomy (NCBI): domain Eukaryota; kingdom Metazoa; phylum Chordata; order Testudines; family Testudinidae; genus Chelonoidis; species Chelonoidis abingdonii. The sequence goes on from NC_133774.1 coordinate 27,993,225, forward strand.
AGCGGGGGCTTACAGTGTTAATCTCCACCCTTTTGAATGGGATTGCTTGAGCGGGAGGGGAATTAAGGGAGCCCAGCCTCATCCCTCAGTCTGGTCAGGACAGACAAAAATTTGCTACTTCCTGAAGTACATCTGTTTGGATTTGCTCTGAGAACATTTCCACTCAACTTATCCAGAACACCTTGTCCAGTTCTGAGAGAATACTTTATCCAGTTCTCTGGGATCTGAAACACTCAGTTCAACTCTGGGTTTCATCACTCGGGTTCTTTTATTTGGCATACAGCAAAGTTATGCTGAGTTGATCAGACTCAAGCATTGGGGATGGGTGGATAGGGTCTCCATCTCACTCATGGGTGAAAGTTGATCAGGAGCCTTTTGGGAGATTCTGGGGAGATCAGGGGGTCTTCTTCTCAGGACAGGCCTTCTCCAGATCCTGGGGGTGCACCGCACCGCCCCCCCGCACATGACCAAGATTGAATAAGCCCTGGAGAATTGGCTAGCAGAAGGGGCACAGAGTTTCTGTTCAGGAGCATGGGGAAGTATTTCCAATTGTGACCTAGGAATATGGGCCAGGGAAAGCGCTTTTCTACACCTCCTGAGATACAGCTACTTGTAATATAATAGATGCACCTGGCTAAGTACATCTTTTCCCAGGCGCAAAGGAAGTTTGGACCATTCAATCAGGTATGAGGCTTTGGGTGGGAGTCTCAGTGTAGGAACATTTGGCCAAAGCCAGAGTCCATTAACCCCTCTAACCAGTGTAGTGTTATCTGGATGGGAACTAGGAAGAGTCTGATGGGATCCCTCTTTAGTGGGTCTGAGATCTTACCCTATTGGATGAAGTGACACCCAAGATAATCACATACTGCACATGTCCCAACTCCCCACAACAATAACATATGATTGAGCTCTTTTGAATGGTTGACAAAGGCCCCACCTTGGGGCCAGGAACACCTGGCCCTTGAGATCCCTGGGGAGGTAGGAGATTCTGTCCCTGGAAGGGGCCCTGTACTGTGGGTGCCTTCTTGTTCTGGGCCACCAAAATCTGTCTGGCTCCAATGATCCTCTAGTTACCATGAAGGGAGGATCTTCCCAACACTCAAGGCCTCTACCATCAAAAACTTCTCCATTGTCTCTGTGACCTCTGTGATGGTTGCTGGGTGGAACCAACGGATCCTGGCTTGTAGTGCTAGAGGGAGAATTTTTAAATACTATTCCAAAACAGTGCTATCCATGAGGTCATCCACAATCTTGATTTCTAGCATAAGCCCACATTTTGTGGCCAAATCTCAGAGTCATTGGGTGATGACCCATGGGCAGCCCCCATTTGGGAATGGTCAGGTAAGGGGTGAACTGTGTGGTCCAGGAGCTCCCCTCCCAGCTGTCAGTGGTCACCACATTCTCAAACATTGTCAGGAAGGTTTGGGGTCCTCAGAGTTAGTCGGTTTGATTAGGGTGAGTCTTGGGAGAGCCTCAGCAGTGTGCTTAGTGTACCTTACACAAGCAGCCTGGCCATCTCAGTAAGAACTGCCAATTCTTTTCCTGTTTGGCCAGCTGGGCCTCTGGCATGTGCAGCTGGCTTCCTGGAACAGATGATTTTACTCCTTCTCAGACTGTTGCTGCTGTATCATTACTCACAAGATTTCCTACATGGCCCATCTTGGAGGGGAGGATCAAGTCCCTGTTCAGGCGCCAAATGCAAATGAGTTGGCTGCCCCTGTCTGCCCGTGGGGTGCCTCTGTACTGCCATGCTCTTTATTCTCCCTCTTCCAGGCCCTTTTACACAGGCTTCACATGCTTGCTGATCCAGTCACTACCTTTACTGGAAGCTAGGTCCATTCAGACAAAACAACTCAAAAGTAAACTCAAAGGTTTAAAAATCTGTCCCAGGGCATGGCTCTTACCTCAGAGCCTGGGTGAATGAAAGGGTTCCTTCACAGAGTATTCCAGCTTCTAAGTAAGGGGGTATGTGTGTACATGCAGGAATGTCTGCCCTTAATGAAGCCTTCCACTCCAGCTTCAGAACAGTATGGTTAACAACTTTCCTGCACTCCCTCAAGCATGCTGAAATAGTGACTACTTCTTTGCGGTCACTAATGACGCTACTGCCATCTTGTCTGATAGGCAGTAGAAACAGCAGCTATAATTACAGCAATCAGTGTTTTCAGCTGAACACAATGAAATAAGAAAACGAAATGGAGCAACAGCCATTTTCAAAATGCTTGAAATGTGAGTATTTTAACATTGTTTTGTAAATTTTAGTTAAGTTTTCATGCAGTTTTTTAAAAGTTTAAAAGGATAACATTTGGGCAATTTTTGAGTACATTTGTTTTAATTACAAGAATGTGAATTGTGTCTTTCAATTTTTTGCAATCAAAATATTGTGTGTTTTTTTTAAATGAAAACAAGAAATTTTTGGGTGACAAGTAGAAAAATGTTTGAAATAAAATTGTGAAATGGCACTGATCTTTAGCAAGGACTGCATTTTCTCCCAAGTGTTTGTCGGGCAATCAAGATGGACTGGATATTAACTAAAACAAATAGAAAGAAAAAATTAAAGTCTGGATGGAACTCTCTTTCCATCTCAATAATCAGGTTTCACTCTTGTAAAATGAAGATAATGATGTTTATTTGTTAAGGTTGTAAGCTCTTTGGGGCAGAAGTTGTCTCTTATGTATTTGTACAGTGCCTAGCACAATGGCATTCCTGCCTTGGTGTGGCCTTTTGACACTACTGTAATGCTACTGCTAATATAATTAGTAAAGGAATAATATTCCTTTGTAAAATGCTTTGAGATCTCTGGATGATAAGCACTATCTGAGAGATTAATTATTATTAATATTATTATTAGTTTTCAAATGGCTTATAGATCATTACATTTCTAATGTAAAAACACTCAGGGGAAAGAAACAAAACCCTTTCAGACATTCTTTGATACATTGTAGAGCAGCAACATAGAGCAAATAACACAGACCCATTTTCCCCCCCATTCTAGGTCATTTTTAACTCTCCCCACTGCTTTGTTTCAAAGGTTCTATGTAAATTAAAGTTTCTATTGCTTATTCCACACCTGAAGCTTAAGGTTCAGATCCTGAATGCTGGCAATGCTGCTCCTGCAGCAGCTGTAAATGGTACAAAGGTGGTTGTAAGCTACCTTTGTGTAGGCCTGATCCTGGGCAGGTTACTGGAGCACAATAGAGCAGCCCTGAGACTGCTTTATCTTCTACTCAGCTGCCTCTGGCCCTCTGGATCATTTCCAGCAGACAGGAACCAGCTGGATTGCATGTTCCTGGCATACCCTCTTTCCTTGGTCATACACCTGGTACCACCCTCGCTACACTGCTGGGGTTGTGGAACTGAGGGAGGGAAGAAATGGCATGGAAGTGGATATTCTGGCCCTACGTCATGGGGATTTCCTACACTAAGTAAATCCCTGAGGAGCTAGCTATTGACTTTGTTTGCTTCTGGAGCAGTGAAAAGCAGACTTAGTGGAGGTCAGAATCTGGCCCTTAATCTTCCTTTGTGATATAATCATCTCCACAGCAACTAATTGTGACATCACAAATAGAGTATTAAGACCTCAAATCGGCATAAGCAAAAGTAGAAGCAGATGAACTCTACAGCTAAGCTTTTCATGTAGCTACTGTTAGCAATAATAGACGATAAATATATAGAATGAGAAGAGTTGCCTCAAGCAGGAATGGTTTTTTAAAATTTTCCACCAGGCATCAGTGGGTCTTTACAAATCATTACAACACAAGGTTCAACTGTTTGGTCTAGGGAGAGTCTTTTCATTCAAAGTCCTAATGCCAGAGTGAGGTGATGCTGGCCATTTGGAATGGCAGGTTGTAAATACCTGACTTAACATCTTCATTCAGAATAGTAATTTGTGCCAATGATAGAATCATAGAATATTAGGGTTGGAAGAGACCTCAAGAGGTCATCTAGTCCAACCCCCTGCTCAAAGCAGGACCAGCACCAACTAAATCATCCCAGCCAAAGCTTTGTCAGACGAACTTTCTTGGCTTTAAAACACAGGTGTGAAATGTAACCTTCAGTTCATACCCCGTGTGTTGATATTGTATGGTTTATGTGTATCTGATCTGGATGTTCAGCTCTGTGGCGCAGGAACTTTCCCCCCATTTATTTGTACAGCCTTTAGCTCACTGTCAGCAATTAGAAAATGAAGAACACCCATTAAGAAAACCCCAGTGCAATGATAAATTTTCTGCACAACATTTTCTTCCATCTCCATTCTCTCAATGGACATGATAAAAAAATCACTCTAAAATACCAGTTTCTAGTACATACAGGGACAGGTCCATTTTATGATATCATTTTTATTTTCCCAATTAAAAAAAAAAAGTATTGCTTGAAAAGTTTGATCTGTTGAGCCACATTCTGCCCATGCTACTCTGGCTACACTGCTGTTGTCAGTGCGCTGGCTTGGACAGGGTTAGTATGGGTATGTCTATGCAAGCTAGGAATCACATCCCCCAGCTCAAATGTAGAAGCACCCTATATGATGCAAGTCTGGGAGGCAGAATCTGTCCTTTTATACTTTGAATATATAGCATGAAGATGACCTACAGGTGTATTTTTAGGCTGGTGCACAGGGAATTTGTTTCAAATCCTGCTCAACTTAATATGAACTCACCTTGCATCTCTACAAAAACTCTCCCTTCTCCAGCTAACATACACACATTGTTTTCAGGCATGTTCAAGACAGAGGCAGCTTTTCACCAGAGCCAGCATTAGATGTGCTGGGGCCCAGGGCAGAAACTAAGGAGTACCCCCCACTGGCCTCCCTTACCTGCTCACACATTGGATTTCTGCAACATTTCTGAAGCCGAAGTCCAAGTCCCGCCACGAGGAGCCCTCTGTGCAGTGGGGCCCTGGGTAATTGCGCTGCTTGCTAAGCAGTTTGTTAGGCTACCCAACATGAGGAGAAAAGTGGGCTCTGGCCTAACTCGCTAACACTGAGTTAAAAACGGAGAAGGCAGCTGGGAAAATCTTTAACTGAACACAGCAAGCACATTAGCAAATATTTAAGAATGTCAGGTTTTTAATGAATTACTGCTAAAATGATGACATCTTAAAAGGAAAATACAACAGTTATGAGATCAAAAGTCTCATCTGTGAAAACTGGTTTCACACACTTATAAGGGTTCTATAGATGACAGCTTCTGATTGCCTGGAAAAGGAAACAAAAGTTTCTCCTGCCAACAGTGGCTGCTATCTTGATAATAAACTGTATCAAAATTGAAGCTGAAATGAGATCACCATCATATCTATGTCTGCTCTCCATGTATCTGCTGCAGCTTATGCTGATTAGAAAATGGAAAACACAAGGGATAAATCTGTCTGCCTTTGGATTAAATCACATTTATTTCAGCTTTCCCAGGAGATTTAAAGTTAACTCAGCCTGATCATTTGTAAGAAACTTTAAATATAACACACATGAAATTTTGCTTGCTGCAGCCAAACACATAGAATCATAGAAATGTAGGGCTGGAAGGGACCTTAGAAGTCATCAAGTCCAGCCCCCCTGTGCTCTGGCAGGACCAAGTAACCTTGGCCATCCCTGACAGGTGTTTGTCCCATTTGTTTTTAAAAACTTTCAGTAATGGGGATTCCACAACCTCTCTAGGAAGCCTGTTCCAGAGTTTAACTACCTTTATACTTTGAAAGTTTTTCCTAATAACTAACCTAAATCTCCCTTGCTGGAGATTAAGAAAATTACTAATTGTCCTATTTTCAGCGGACATGGAAACAATTGATCACTGTCCTTTTTATAACAGCCATTAACATATTTGAAGACTGTTATCAGGTTCCCCCCTCAGCTTTCTTTTATCTAGATTAAACATGCCCAGTTTTTTTAACCTTTCCTCACAGGTCAGGTTTTCCAAACCTTTTATCATTGTTGTTTTTCTCCTCTGGACTCTGTCTAATTTGTCCACATCTTTCCTGAAGTGTGGTGCCCAGAATTGGACACAGCACTCCAGATGATACGTCACAAGAGCTGATTAGAGTGGAACAATTACCTCCCGTGTCTTATATATGACATTCCTGTAAATACACTCTGTGAAGAAACATACCCTCAAACTGGGTGGGAAGAGGCTAACAAGCACCCCCAGAGTTTCATCACATTGTTGATTCAAATTCAATTCGTGATACATTATAACCCCCAGACCTGCTTCAGCAGTATTACCATCTAGCCGATTATTCCTCATTTTGTAGCTCTGCATTTGATTTTTCCTTCCTAAATGAGGCAATAGTAAAACGAAGCTTGCTGAGGTACTTTGCACTTGTCTTTAATGAATTTTATCTTGTTGCATTCACAAGACCACTTCTCCAATTTGTCAAGGTAATTTTGAATTCTAATCTTGTCCTCCAAAGTGCTTGCAACCCCTCCCAACTAACAACACATCCCAAGTAGTCAAAAGAGCTAACAGAACGTGAAGAACCATTAGGAAAGGGATTGATAATAAGACAGAAAATATATAAATCCATGGTACGCCCACACCTGGAATATTGTCTGCAGTTCTGGCCACCCCATCTAAAAAGATATATACTTGGAAAAAGTACAGAGAAGGGCAACAAATTGATTAATGGTATGGAAAAGCTTCCATGTGAGGAGAGATTAAAAAGACTGGGACTTTTCAGCTTGGAAAAGAGATGACTAAGAAAGTATATGATTGAGGTCTGTAAAATCATGACTGGTGTGGAGAAAGTGAATAAGGAAATGTTATTTACCCCTTCACATAACACAAGAACCAGGGGTCACCCAATTAAATGAATAGGCAGCAGGTTTAAAACAAAAAGAAGAACTTCTTCACACAACACAGAGTCAACCTGTGGAACTTGCTGCCAGAAGATGTTGTGAAAGCCAAAATTATAACTGGGTTCAAAAAAGAATTAGGTAAGTTCATGGAGGATAGGCCCATTAATGGCCACTAGCCAAGATGGTCAGAGACACAACCCCATGCTCTGGGTTTCCCTAGCCTTTGACTGCCAGAAGAGCGGACAACGGGATGGATCACTTGATGACTGCCTGTTCTGTTAATTTCTCCTGAAGTAATTGGCATTGGTTACTGTAAGAAGACAGGATTTTGGTCTAGATGGATCATTGGTCTGGCCCAGTATGGCCATTCACCTTATAGTAATTTTATCTAGACTGCATTGCCCTAGTTTGCTTATGAGAATGTTATGTGGAACTATGTAAAAAGCATTACTGAAATCAAGATCTATCGCATGCACTACTTCCCCTCTATCTATTAGGCCCTCTTGACAAAAAAGGAATTTAGGTTGGTTTGACATGATTTGTTCATGAGAAATTCATGCTGGCTATTCCTTATAACCCTATCCTCCTAGGTTCTTACAAACTGTTTAATAATTAATTCCAGTATATTTCCAGGTATCATAGTTAGGCTCACTGGTCTATAATTCCTTAGGTCCTCGTAGTTTCCCTTTTTAAAGATAGGTACTATCTTTGCTCTTCTTCAGTCCTCTGGGATCTCACCTATCCTCCATGAGTTCTTGAAGATAATTACTAACTGGAGATTGCTTCAGTTAGTTCCTGAAATACCCTAGGATGAAATACATTAGGCCCTGCTGACTTGAATACATCTAACTTATCTAAATATTCTTCCACATGGCGGCATGGAATAATCATAGAGGTAATGATCTATTTTAAAATAGATGGTTAGTCTTTAACGGTGACCTGGAAGAGTTTCTTGTGGCCAAGTCTTGAGTTTCGCTTGCAGCAGTTAACTACAACACTAATTTTTGTTATAAAACATGCCCGGAAGCTGTTTTCCTTGCACTGCTTTAGGTGTAAGGGGCCCAGCCCTGCTTCTATTGGATTCAATGGCAAAACTCCCAAGGACTTCAGAAGAAAGAAGAATAAACTGGTAGTGAGGGCATTGTTTGTACTGGGGTAAACACCGAGGGACCTGTTTCTGACTGCAAGAGCCAGAAACTAACTGGGTGGGGTGCTGAGAAACTGTGCTTCAGTCCATATTCCCTGGAGGAATTTTGCATGACTCAATTAAAGTATGGCTGGAAATCTGGCTTCTTTTGGTTGTATGGCATAGGTCATTGGAAAAACTTACTGTTCTTTATTGCCTTCCCTGTGCAATGTCCTGAGATGGCTGCTTTTGAATTCTGTGTCAACTGCTCCTCAACGCCTCTTGGCTAATTATTCTCAAACATCTTGAGATCTTTGTTGGTGTGAACAGAAGTTCTCTTCCTTGGTTCACCTCTGATGGATCTCAAGCAGCTTGTGTCCTGTGATGATTCTATTAAATCTGCTGTCTCTGCTCTAAGGATTCTGTTCTCAGTCCCCTACTATACATGCTTCATCCTAGGAAATTTCTCTGTTACTATGGCAAAATGTCATGCTTATTTTAAAATTAGGTCTCATATTTCTTCTCTCTCTGCAATATGTCAAGGACTAGAGAATCTAGAAACTTACAGTTTATTACATCTCAGAATGACAAACACCATGAGGGATCTACAGGGATCTGCAACCACCTTCTCAATTCTATCTTTTGGGAACTATTTCTTACACAGCTTTAGTTTAGGAGTGCAGCTGTTGGATCTAGGTTCAACATTTGAATCACATCTCTTTCCTGTGGTGAAATCTGCCTTCAGTCATCTTAGAAACATTGTCATTGTATGTCCTTGAGCTGAATCTCTGTCTTTGTCTCTTCTGGTTTATGTTATTGTAAAGCCCTCTGTGTTAGCTTCTAGTCTACAAAATTTAACGTTTCATCTTGAACAAATTACTGCTCCTGTGGCTCCTCTGACACCTTGTGAGTTAACACAGTCCTAGTGCATTGGTTACAGGTCAGTTTCAGTATTCTGTCTGAGGTGCTTCCACTGACTTTATAAAGCCCTTTGGAATCTGGGTATGAACTCCTTCTCTCTCCCTCTGATCTGATCACACCTTCCAGCCTCACAAGTGCCAGCTGAGATCACTGGTAACAGGCTGCTTGTTCTGCCAGTTCATAAATTTACACAGACTGGGCAGCTGCTGCTTCAGACATTTAGCAACTTCTCCCTGAAAGTCCCTGTCCAAAGATGCCAGAGATGCTGCTGCTCTTTCACTCTTTAAATCAATACTGTAGGCTTTGCTCACACTGGGCTCTCAATTGTCAGCTTGGCATTGCAGGCTGAGCTATTGTAGTGGGTAATATTTTGTGAAACACTTTGTTGGCCATGATCCTATGAGAGGCTGAGCTCCCATTGACTTCAGTTGGGATCGAGGGGACTTAGCACTTCACAGGATTAAGCTGTAAGTAACTTGTAGCCCAAATCTGCTCCCATTCGTATCAGTAGCAAATTTCCCATTGACTTAAAGAGGAACAGGACTAACCTGTTGTACTGGAGCCAGCTCAAGATCCGTGACTGTGACGTTTTGAGAAACACCCCTAATTTATGGGAAAACATTTAATTATTGGGCAGAGGTGAAAAGATAACGCAGTCTAGAAACTCAATTTCTTTTTGTAAAAACAGCTTTCTTTTAAAGATAATATGTCTGTCTTTTTGTGTGGGGGGACTGTGATTGGGTATACCTGTGCTGCATTGGACGGGAAAGGGTTAACCCCATATTGTGGGCTGAGGAAGCCACACCCCTCACTCCTGCCAGGCATGTTCCAACTGGAACCACAGTATAAAAGGGAGCAGCTCAGCTCAGTCTGGGCTGACCGCTGAGGTGGGAGGATGTGTGTTGTGGACTCCCACCTGGGAACAGCCAGAGACCAGGTGCACCATGACCTGGAGAATACCTGGCTGCTTGTGGAAGCCCATGAGGGGAAGGAGTCATTGTGAGTTTCACTGATCAATGAGCCCAGAGATCCAGAGGAACTCTGGACTACAGCGCAGGAAGACAGGGTAGGAAGTAGGGCGGGGAACTAGACATTGTTTCGGTTGTGGAACTGGGAACCCAGTCAACGTGTTTCAGATGAATCCCTGCTGACCCAGGGGCAGATACACTCACTGGTGATAGGGCCCTGGGCTGGGACCTGGTGGAGTAGGGAGGACCCAGGTCCCCTAACCCAGTCAGCAACTCACTTCTTGGGGGCGGCCCATCCCCCTTGGGCTGTTAGGCCACACCGTTGGCTCGGGCTGTTAGGCCACACTGCCCTGCCTGTAAGGGCAATCCCATTGACTCGGGACACTGGGCCTTACTGCCTTGCATTGAAGGGCAGTCCTATTGACTCTGACCATTATGTCATACTGGTTTGAGCATTGGCCTGCTAAACCCAGCATTGTGAGTTCAATCCTTGAGGGGGCCATTTGGGGACTGGTCCTGCTTTGAGCAGGGGGTTGGACTAGATGATCTCCTGAGGTCCCTTCCAACCCTAATAATCTATGATTCTATACCGCCCTGAGGAAAAGCATGGTTATTTGGACTTGGGTGCAAAGCTATAATGTCCCCTCCATCCCCCAAGAGGTGACGGGGTATACCTGCCCCGTGACAGGGACACACTGCTGAAAACATTTCAGTGCGGAGCAAGAGTCTGAATTCAGTCTTCTTGGTCATCTGCCAGTAAGAGCTATAGTTCTCATACAATATCACTGGGACAAACTCAACTTTCTTTGGCCCTAGTTCATTAGTTTTCACAGACAATTTTGAGAATTATATTTCTGCTTATGAAATACAAAAACTGATGTGAATTGAACATCACAGTTGTATACAGGAACCCCTGCAAGAGTTGAATTTCCATTGACAATGTAAATTGTACATAGTATTCTATATTTGAGTCCAATCAGCAGCTGAAACTGCTTTGTTTGTGTGATATAGCCAAGTAAATGTGGCTATTGAGACTTTAACTTATTTGCATTTCCTTCTTGTGCTTCTGCACATGTCCAAGGAGGACAAAGGATATAAACAGCTTCTTCACTCAAAAGCAGTACATGGGATTCAGACCTGCAAATAGGATTCTGCCATGGGGCACAAAAGTATTCTGCTAATGCAATAGGATGTGCACAAGGGATCTGATTAGAGGGAAAAAGGCATACGGCTGATCATAATCCAGAAAGCATCTTTGTTTCCATCTACAACAAGAGCATGATAGTTCTAACAGCACATTGATCTTGAAGTTAGCAGGAGTAAACAGCACCTGGAAGTGCACTGAGCCAATCTGACATGCAGTATCGTGCCTTGTGATGTCAGGATTTTTATTATGTATTTTATTATTTGTGTTGTGGAAATGCCTAGGACTCCCAGTCATGGACCAGAACTCCATTGTGGCAGGCACTGTACAAATACAGAACAGAGAGCCATGTTTGGCAGTATATCTGGTTTATGTTGTTGTGTGTATGACAGTGGATTTACTGGTGACCTGCCAAGACTTGGCCTTAACATTAAAATATAGATATTGGCACTTGATTTAATGTTTCTAAGAGGGAAAAAGAAAGCAGCACTGCCAATCCCAAGCATTCAAAAATTACAAGTCAAGCCCTCTAAAATCATGATATTGTCTTAAAATATGCTGTGATTTAAAAATAATAATAAATGTGGAGTTCTTTTTATTTTCCTTCTGGTTTTTGAGCATTTAGGGTGCACTTAGCCTACATTCTCAAGCTTTTCTCTGCAATCATGAGGGCTGGAAACTTCCTTTTTTAAACAATTAACACTGAAATTCTTATGTATTCACATGCCTCCGGGAATTGGGGATTTAAGATAAATATTAAAAATCACAAGTCTGGCAGTCTTACACTATATCAATCAATCATCTGTCAATATGGTGACATTGGAAAAGAGAGCAGAAGAAAAGAGAGTTAAAAAATGAAGCCCTGACTGAGGCACTATAGTGTTGCACACCTGCATGTTGTTCAACTCCATACATTTTGAATTGTATCCTTCCTTGTGTCCTCTGCATACAGATTTTTTTTAAAATCTATATGACCTTGCTATTTAAACTGCCCCTCTTCCAAATTTATCAGAAGTCTGTTTCTCATTGTGTTGTAGCAGATGCAAACTTTGAATTTTTAGAGCTACATATTCAGCCTGGATTTTAAAAAGGGCTTAAGTTTTGCAGACACAAATGACTGTGGGCTCAATTTTGTACTCAAGTTTGTTTACACCATTTAGAGGTTTAAGTCCTTGATTTGCATCCACAATTTAGAGTGCTTAGATATTATCAAAATCGCGCCTTTGATTTACATCCACAGAAGTGGATGTTAGTGTCTGAAAATTTGACCCCTAATTAAATTTAGAAATTATTTGAAGTATATGTATGTGGTTTGTAAAAATCTCTCTCTCTCTCTCAATAGGAAATGTATAATGTTGTTACTCATCTAACTGAAAAATAGAACAGATGTTGCTCTAAGTTTCAGATCATAAAGTTCATGTTCTGACTGTGTTCAAGCATGGAAAGTCTCAGTCCAAAAGGAGAATTCCTGAGACATTTTTGAGTGAGTGAGAATAGGGTTTTATAATGGTGATTACATTTTTTCAACCCTTACTATAGCTTTAATTGCCACTGATGCTATAGTTAAGGCTACGTGATTTATTCTTTCATGGAAAAAAATGTGTTGCCATGACAGTTATTCCAAATCTCCTTAAATGCAGCCTCTGGTTATAATGTGGCAGCTTTGTTTTCAATAATGATTTCAGAAGAGGCTGATGTGCCCCAGAATGCTACAGTATTTGACTAGATGAGTGTTATTTGTACTTCTCCTTATATTTTATTGTTTTCTTGCTCTAGCTCTGTCAGCAATATTTGCTTTTGTTGTTGTTTTGTTGTTTTGTTAGCTGAAAGGAAAGACAAGACAAGGGGAGGGAGATGGGTAAAGGCCAGAGAACAGGTGAGCAGAAGGAGGGGAGGAAGACCAAAGAGGCAGGTGTGGAGCAAGACTGAGTTGAAGGGACTTGAGGCAGGAAGCGGTATAGGGGAGAGGGTGTTGGAGCAAACAGACAATCAGCACAGGGCAGAGAACGTCCAGTCAAAACTATAGAATATATTGTCAGTGTTCATCAGTCCCAGCTTACGCTGCTTCTGCAGTTTCTTTCCCAAAGGCCACATGACTGGGAGGAGAAGGGATACAGAATGGGTCTTAGGCCACGTCTACACTATGGGATAATATCGAATTAGCTAAAATCGGTTTTATAAAACTGATATTATAAATTCGATTTCATGCGGCCACACTAGGCACAGTAATTCGGCGTTGTCTATCGCACTGAACCACACCAGACACCGTGTTAACCTACCAAGACATTGGAGCTACAGCCAAAGAATTGCAAATACTTTTCAAGAGACTGCTGTGGACTGTGGGATAGCGGGATCCTCAGTACCCCCTCCATCCTTGCATAGTGTCCATTTGAGTCTCGGCTTCCCGTTACGCTGTCCCAGCGCTTCTGTATCCTTGGAAGATTTTTTTCAAACGCTTGGCATTTCGTTTGTCTGTAACGGAGCTCTGATAGAACATATTGTCTCCCCATACACGCGACTCAGATTATATCCTCCCGTACGGTCCATGCTGGAGCTCTTTTTGGATTTGAGACTGCATCGCCACTCTGATATCAAGCAGCCACCACGCTGGGCATAACAGGAATGTAATTTCAATAAGTTCTGGATGTCCTGTTTATTCTCCCGCTGCATCCGAGTCAATTCTGTCCAGAGCGGCAGGTGTGGTGCACTGTGGAACGCCCGAGGAATAACGTCGATTTCCGTCCACACTAACCGAATCCATAGTTAATACGAATTTAGCGCTATCCTATCGTTCGGGGA
>NC_133774.1:28008178-28094903 GCF_003597395.2 Chelonoidis abingdonii
GGAGTACAGAAATCGATTTAAAGAGCCCTTTATATCGATATAAAGGGCGTTGTAGTGTGAACGGGTACAGCGTTAAATCGATTTAACGCTCTTTAAATCGATTTAAATGCGTAGTGGAGACCAGGCCTTAGTGGCTTAAGAGGTGGTGTCCTTTGCAGAGTTCAGGATCTGTGAGAGCATTGTGGGGAGAGGTGTCCCTGTTGGGCCAGCTACTTAAGCTGTTTCTGCAACCTGGACTGTTTTTTTGTTTTTGGTTAAGGCAACCTCAAATCTCATAGCTCAGTACTTAGAAACTGGTAGATGGATTAGATACAATAATAGATACTAGTTGGGGACAGTCACTGCTTGGTGTCTTGAGGAGAAATTGAACTATGACTTCAGATGAAGCAGGGTCTGAAGCAGGCAATGGCCCGAGTGTAAGGTGGGTAAAGGGATTGTGCTACCCTACCCTAACCAGTATCAGAGGGGGCACTAGTTATGGCCAAGGGGGCACAGGGAGAGGAGAATGACCCAAATAATAGAAAGCCTGGTTACTGCAACTGGAAGATCTTGAAACAAAGCATAGTGGGGTGGCAGATCTTGGCTGAGATTCCAAAAGTACATTTTCCTAAGCTCTGGCTTCAAATAAGCTGCTTTCACTATGGATTTATCTGAAGGTTGCTCCTGTGACACATTGCCAAGGATCTGCTTTCACAAGAATTGTCAGGGAACCTCACAGAGCTACAGTGTTGTGCTCAAACAACTGAGCCACATTTGTTTACTTCACATTTGGCCAACCACTTCAGTCTACCCTCTAAGTGACCTTTTGTTTGTAGACTAACGGGAGAAGTTATGTAATAGCTGTAGCAAGCGATAAACAGAATCCCAACTTCAAACAATAAAAAAATCCTCCTGACCTTCCAGACTATATATTTCGTTGATTTATATATAAGCAACAACCAACTGTTGTAATACTTGACCACAATATGGAAATCTGATGGATGGGGTGGGAATCTCTTATGTCAATGCTCTTAGCACTGCTCTTGCTGATGGCAGAGTTTCAACGAAACTACATTCTAAACCATGGGAAGCAAAGATCGCTCCTGTATAAAAGTGCCAAAAGCATCCTAGCATGCTAAATAATACGGGTAGGGAGGACTTTCAGGGGAAAAAAAATCTTTTATAATAAATGTCTAAAGTATTACTTCTGGCTTATTGAGGAGGGCCAAATTCTGCCCAGATCTATGACCCCTTTATTTCCAGTGGTGAAATTGCACCAATAGGATGTAAAAGATTTGGTATAGTTATTTGACCCAAATTGGAAGAAAGTGTAAAATATTAGTGTAGATGAAGGGCTGAATTTTACAGGGAATCAGCTTCGGCAATGCTAAACATCACGGACCTGATTCTTATTTACACTAAGACCCCTTTACAGTACTCTAGCAGTGTAAAGCATTCTTAAAATAGGTGTATCTGTAACTTTACACCTACTTTACACTTCCAGAGTGGAGTAAAAGGACCTTCTTGTTAATGAGACTCAGGTCCAGTGATTTAATCCTGTTTTTGATTAACAAACTACCACTGCAATAATTTTAATTTATGGAAAAATACATAATTAAGGAAGATTAATGTGCATTCTGTTTAATCTTTTTACATTTATAATTGAAGAACAAAAACATACAACAAATTAAATGTAATCCCCGATATTTGTGTCACTTAATAAATCATAAATGAGCTGAAGGAGCATTAGGTATTATTCACATGCCTGCTCTGAGGTGCCCACAAAAAGTAAATCACTCAAAGAAAACAAACATTTAAAGCAGGTGTTGAAATAATTGGTGTCAATTAGCTAAATCAACTGGAATTTCAGATGCTTGTATTGGGCACTAAAATGATCTAAAACCACTTTCTTCTGTACAGCAAGGTAACGAAAACAAACAGGCTGACTACAATACACCACACATTGTTTAGGTCACCTTGAAAACATATTAAATACATACGTGGCTCCTAATGATGGTCTACATGAGTTATTTTACTTGTAATTAATCAAAAGTGTCATCTGCTTAAGTTCTACCAGTATAACTATATAACCAGTATCAGAGGGGTAGCCGTGTTAGTCTGGATCTGTAAAAGCAGCAAAAAGTCCTGTGGCACCTTATAGACTAACAGATGTATTGGAGCATGAGCTTTTGTGGGTGAATACATGCATGACATGCATCCGACGAAGTGGGTATTCATGCTCCAATACGTCTGTTAGTCTCTTTGCTTCTTATATAACCAATATACCCAATGACCTGAAGAAGAGCTCTGCGTAACCTCAAAAGTTAGGAGCGTGGCTTTTTTTTTTGTGCCAAAATAGTTATACTGGTAAAAGCCCTAGTGTAGATTCAGTTATGCCTGAATGGTTTATTTCAGTTCTCAAACTGGAATAATCTATTGTGACATACTATACCTTGGGGGAGCATCTTGTAACCCCCATGTTGCTCATCTGTGTATAATTGTGATATTGTGTATAAAGCATGCCATGTGAAGTATCTGGGAAAGGTTATGATCTACTGAAAGACATTGTTCTATCTAAATATTTATATCATCAATGCATATGAAATTATAATAATTGTGTTGTATGGTTTTCACTAAAAAATGCTGTGAGTTTGGGACGAGTCCAGATACTAGCTCTACAGAGACAATGACAAGGGAGGAAACAAACATTCAGGTGGGTTCTGCTGAACAGACATCACAAGCCATTGTTCAGCAAGGGAGCTACAATGCAATGATTCACGTGCATAAGGCCACGCCAAGGGAATTGCTCAACCTTGCCTAGGGATTCAGCAATGCTCACCAGACATGCCTTGACTTGTGTTTCCCAAGCACATTGACTAAGGGTGTAAAACAGAACACTGGCCCATGCCCCCACCTATGTTGCAAGCAACAAGGGCACTCAGAACACTGAAGACTCCAACAGAGGAGACTGGCCCAGGTTTAACGGACAAAACTGTATACTAAAGACTGCAATATCGACTGGGGTGAGAAAAACTGCTTAATCTAGATGTTGCTCAGTCTAATAGGGTTGAGAGTTTAGATTGCGTGCTTATATTTTATTTTATTTTGGTAACTAACTCTGACTTTTTGCCTATCACTTATAATCACATAAAATCTATCTTTTGTAGTCAATACATTTGTTTTACTGTTTATCTTTACCAGTGAGTTTGCCTGAAGCGTGTGGTAAATCTGCTCAGGTTTGCAAAGGCTGGTGTATGTCCACTTTCCATTGATGAAGTGGTGAACCAATTAATAAATTTGTACTGCTTGTCTTCAGTAGTGCAGGATGGTATATTCCTGAGGTACAGTGCTGGGAGCAATGGGGATTTGGCTGGTGCCTTTCTCTATGTGATTCACGAGTGGCTCTGGGAGCATTCATGCAGTCTAGCTGGGTGTGGAGTTTCACATGTGGTTGTGCTGAGTGATAACGGTGCCTGGAGCGCTTTGCTGCTTGTCACTAGCAAAGCATTGTGAGAGACAATGCAGGCTAGAGAGTTAACGGGACACAGTGGTCCCGCAGTCCCAGGCAGCACCCCGGGGATTCCGTTACAGCTATACTAGTATAAGACACCATTGGTGTGCTCATGGTGCCCCACTGATGCTTTGACAATTTTTGGAGGCTTCCCACTCCAAAGGAAGCCAATCATCACACTAGGAGGGTCTCTGGATGCCTCCACTTGCCCACTAGCAACCCTGCCTCTGTTAGGGGTTGAGGTGAGATGGACCCTCAATGCCCAATCAGCATCACTGTCAAGGACATTGGCAGAGTGGCCCCATAGGGTAGTGCCCAAACCCTGGTTTGCGTTTGCCCCTCATGGGGATTAAACACCATGCCCCCATCTCATAAGGAGATGCCTTTGGTCTGATGTCCTCTCTCTTTAAATGTTTGAACACTTCCCCGTCCCCAGTGCAAAGTTCCCCTTTTGTGCTGGTTTCAGTTTTGCTGCTAGAACAACAATGTTTCCACAGCCGACAACTGTGTTTCCATCACTCCCTCTGTGTCTGAATATTTCCTTCTCTGCTGGGTCCAAATATAACACGCAGGATGCCCACTATGTTACCTTTGTATTTATAGTTTTTTATTATTTTTTACAAATACAACAAATACCAGATTCATCATGATGCACAAAGTAAATAAAGAGGGTTAGGACAAAGGCAGGGGAGGGGAATGTTAACCATAAATCTTTAAAAAGTCAGCCCAAATTACTCTGAATTTTTCAGGCACTCCTTTTTTGTGGAGTACAGTCATTCAATAGCTGTGAGGTCAGCCATAGTGGGGAGTGACTTTTCCATTTTTGCAGAATTATTTAGCTGCACATTGGAACCACGCTGCTTTGTTATCAGGTAATCGCCAGGTATAAGGACTAGAACCAAGAATGAAATTTGAGGGGGAGGACTCCAGCTTAGCTTCCAATATGAAATTAGTCCTTTAACCCACCTCATATCAGAAATTTGTGATACAGGGACATTCCCAAAACATATGAGCTAATGTAGCACCAAAAGAGTTACATTTCCAACAGCTGTCAACATTTATGGAGCCCATTATCATGAATCTATGTGGGGACTAGGATATTTGAAAAAGTTTCTTCTAGTGACTAAGTTGTAGGCTCAGGTTTATAGTTGCTTTTTGAACATTAGATATTCATTGAACTGTATTCCATTGGGTTGGAGGTAGCTGTTTATCCAAATCTCTGTTCCAAGCAACTCTCAAATTATTGATCTCTGGCAGAGTTTTTTGGGCCAGAAAATCATAAAAGGATATCACTGGTGGAGTAAATCCAGGAAGTTTCCTTCAAAATAATAAAAGTTCCGGAGGTTCTGGAGCTCCCAATGCATCTGGTCCAAATACATTAATAACTGGAGATACTTCCATGCTCTGAAGCAGAACAAGCCAAATTGTTGCTGAAGATCTACAAATGGTTTAAATTTATCGTTGTCATTTAGCTGCGACATAGTCATAATTCCTCTCTTCATCCAATCCCTCACATCAAGGTTTTGCCACCAATTTTAAGAATGGGATTGTTCCATAGGACTGTCTCTACATGGAAGAACAGATGGAAGCAGAACTTTCCAGACCTGTTTGACCAAGCTTGCCTCAGAGCTGTTATTGTGGGAGTGCTGGAGCTATAATAATTTGATCGCACAATGCCTGAAAGGGGGTAAGTGTACACCAATTCTTGTTGAACTGTAGCAAAGGTGGGATCTGTAAGGTCACATCTAACAGCCACATCGAGGACTGGCTTAACAACAAAGAGATCTGATAGTTTTCTAAGTTGGGAAAATGAAATCCTTCCACAGACAGGGGGAGGTGTAATTTGTTCAGAGAGTCTAGCTTTCTTACCTGGGCCCAAAGGAGTCTTCTGAAAATATTACTGAATTTCTTAAAATAAGTTTGAGGAATAGAAATGGGGAGAGCTCTCAAACATACAAAATTCTGGGAAGGACATTCATTTTCAGTTATTAATTTTACCCCATATGTTACCTTTTTGGATCTGGAGCCTAAATCAGCAAGTTTCTGTATCGGGTATCCTGCCAACTAAATGACTCTCACATAGATTCAAACTGTGACTTCCAGGAGGGGGAGAATTCCAGTCCTCCCGTTGCGCAAAACCCAACACCTAGATTTGACTGCGAGGAAGGTGAAAAAACCCAACCAGCCATGGGCAGTCTAGTGGTATGGGGAAAAATTCCTTCCCAGCTCCAAAGTGGTGACTAACCTCACTTGCAGAGATCTAGATAATGGAAACCAGCTAACAGGAAGTGGCCCTGAGCACCTGGCTCTTATCATGGCTCCAAATCAAATGCCAGATCCCACCAGATCTCAAGCCTTCTCTGGAAGTCCTGGGCACTGGAAATCTTGTGGGACCCAGCCCATCCTGTCCTTTTTTGCCCTCTTCCATAGTGGGATCCACCAAAACACACCCTTCATTAAGCTCAGGGCCCTCTGACGCTGGTATAATTTCATTCACACTAGTTGGGTTTTTCCACTTAAAGTGGCAAAACTTCTAGTGTTGACACACCCTCAGTTTCTCCATAGCAATGGCACCAGCATAAGCATTGCTGTCTGTGGTAGAGCTTCTGCAGCTGCATCCTGAATTTACAATTAAGCAGGTGAGATAGTGATTGAAGATATTAGAAAACAACTCCCTTCTAGAGACAACCCATCCCCAAGCCTTTGTGTGGAAACTCTCTAAGATTATTAGAGTCCTAAGAAGGAGGGGGTTTATCTTGTCCACTTTTTTTTTTTTAGGGTGGATGTATGGGGATAATCTTTAGGCTGCATGATGTTCTCTCTTCACTCTTTCTAACCTACTTAAAAGAGCCTCCAGTTAGGGAGATCCTACCATGTGCGGCCCCTCCGTTGTAAAATTATTCTCTAGCGGTCTGTCATTCCTCAGACTTTACACCACATTATTTATCATTTACAAATGCCCAATAGCCATACCCAAAAAAGAGGCACAGCAGTATCCTCAATCATCCCTTGGTTATGGGGTAGGTGTACATGAATGCATAAAGCTCCCCATGCAGCAAGAATTAGAATTCACATTGCATTGGTGCAGCTTTGGATACTAATGGAAGTTCCTGAGAGCCAATAGCTGCAAAGATTCATTTGGACTGGATAGGGCCAAAAGCAATTCAGATATAAGGGTTCCATTGTTTGCTCAACTTGCTTCATTGTGGAGTGCAGCCTGTGCTTAAACTTTAGTTAATATGGCATGCACAGATAATAAGCCAAGTTAAATGTCTGCAATCAGCTTCTACTGTAATCTACTAGAAGATTCTTTCTGTGGTTTAAACTTTGGCATATAAAAACTCCAGTACTTTACATATACAAAATGTCAGTTATGTGCCCTGAGGCAAAAGTCTAAGAATTATACCAACGCACTGATTGATCTGGCTCTAGATAATTTATCTGCAGAAGTATATTTCATAATTTAGGCTCAAAAGAGGGCTACAGAGCTCACTTGTTTTGAGTAAAATTTACACTCATTAATTTCTCATTAATTGCAAAATGTCTAGATTCTACAGCATACGGAAAAACTAACAAGGAACTGTATTTTACAGGAGTCAATAATATGCAAGATGATGCTTTATTCACTCAGAAGAGGAGGACAAGGGAAACTATCTGGGGTAAATTCTCTGCTGATTTAAGGTCCTGTTGACTTTGGTGGAACAGGAGCAGGGGCTTACATTGTGTGCAACATCACTGATTTTAGTGCAGAATCTGGTCAGTAATGTCAGCTAGCTTGATCTCTGCAGCCATTACTACAGCAACATTCCCACTATCTTCAAAAGTAATTTTGCATGAGTGAGGACTACAAGATCAGACCCTTTGTATGCATCCGTCATGCAGTGTTCTGAATGCTGCACGGTCTGTTGAGAGAAAGCTATAGTTTAAAGGAAGGAACAGTTAGGAGCACTTATTTTAAAAATTTCATTAGCAAAAAAAACACCCACCCATATGAATGTGCTGGTTTAATGTCTGAACAAAGAGAATTTTTTCACTACATAAGAGGATTGCTAACAGACAGTAAATGAAAATCATAAACATAAAGGATCTGATCCTCATTTACACTCAGACCACTTTATATTGCTCTGGCAATGTAAATGGGACTTAAAGGGAGAGTACTGCAGTACTGTACATCAGAGTAGTGTGAGAATCAGACCCACAGCAAGTAACACCGCTGGATTTAAAGCTGTTCAGGTATTTAGAATTTGCTTCACTTGATTAAAAGAAGAATCTAATGAAATTGTAGCAAAAGCTTTAAATTGTTGAATGGAATTTGGGGTTGGAGTTTGAAGTTTCTTTAGTAAAAAGATGCTTCCAGGGATAGACAGCTTAAGTTCTATAGCTGCAAAAGTATATGGAATGTAACTCTTTGTGAAAAAGTCCTGTCTCCAATATTTCAGAGCTAGTCAAATTATTGGCAGCCAGAGTTGTGTGGGAGGTGAAATCTAGAGTGAGTGAAGAAATAGAAAGTCTGGGCCAGATTTTTATCTCTGTGACACCAGTATAAATCCAGATAAGTTCCCCTGAAGCAGATGGAGTTGTTCCAGATTTACAACATGTAATCGAGCTCAGAATCTAATCCTCTGGTTTAGGCAACTAGGTATTCTCTGAGTTAAGAATCTGGACAATTATACAAATTCCCATCAGAGAATGGAGGAGTTTTCTAGTAATTACCACACCAGCCAGATCAGGAGAGAAAGGAAGACGACAGACAGAAGGAGACACAGGAAAAGAATAATCAAAGAATTCTAATGACTGATCTAGAACAAAGCAAGTTATGATGCAGCCTACACTGGGACAAACACACTCCCAAAGAGTACAGCCTAGAAGGGCCAGTGAAGCAACATTATACACCAAACTGGTATAAGATCAATAAGTGTGCTGTTCATGTTTTTACTGAATGGGGTATAGTGTGTTTCTGTGTCAGAATAAATAAAAAGATATGAGCCTCCATTGATGTAAATCAGCGTGGCTTCATTGACTTTAATGCCGTTTTGTTGATTTACACCAGCTGATGATCTGCCCCCAGATTTTCAAGTATGGACATAAGACAAAGATTATTTGTTCTTGAAAAAGATTAGAAACTCTTGTGATCATCTACAAATTAATAGGCTAATCTCTCTCTCTCTCTCCCCTTCGCTCCTTCCCTCCCTCCTTACAGAACATCTAATATCACATATCTAAGTTTGACATTGCTCCTTAAATCAAAAGAAGAGTTAACAGGATATGAATATACTGTGCTGTATGTATTAAAATATACTGCATGCAAGAGCTAAAAATAGATCATGAACTGTGAATTATATTTTGGCTAACTACATGGTAATGTATGAACTATTTACATAGTATTTTATTTCACTTTGCAGGGGAGGATGTGAGTAAAACAATACGTCTAGTAAAGTACATGCTATTTGAATTCATAAAGCAATTCTTCCCATGTGTGTAAGCAGCCACCTCCCTCTTGCTCACTAACTGATGTTCTATATCAGAGGGGTAGCCGTGTTAGTCTGGATCTGTAAAAGCAGCAAAGAATCCTGTGGCACCTTACAGACTAACAGAGGTTTTGGAGCATGAGCTTTCGTGGGTGAACATGCATCTGACGAAGTGGGTATTCACCCACGAAAGCTCATGCTCCAAAACGTCTGTTAGTCTATAAGGTGCCACAGGATTGTTTGCTGCTCTAACTGATGTTCTGTGTATCTTTCTGCTCTCCTCCAAACAATGAAGATGATAAAATGAAAGTTGCCAAGAGCAGATGATCTGGGGCCGATCCTCTGGGACCCCTATCACCTACTACAGCATGAATTTCTTAGAAGCCAGGCCTTGCCTGTCTCACCACAACTCTTCAATGGGGTTTTGAAGTATGGAACCTATAAAGATGAATGCTGATGGGGCCAGTTTTAATTCCCATTGATACGTTCTCAGGGCAAGATGTTACACAAATAGTTAGTTCTCTCTTGACTCCACCACAGTTTACACTGACCACTTCCACCGCTCCCCCCCAAAGAAAACAACCCCCCCCCCAATCTAACTGCATGTTGCTCACATAGAGAAGCTGCTGGGGGTCAGAGAAAAAGGAGCATTATGGTACTTCCCCCTTCCCCTTTTGCCCATTTGAGCAGGTTTCCCTGCTCCTTTCTTTCCTTTTGCTGCTCACATTGAAGGGAGAGGATCTGAATACAAATTGTAAATCCTGTGGATACAGATTAATTTTTCTTTGCTCAGGATTTACCTGGGACACAAGGACTGTGACGACTGATAAAGGGACTGAAAACATGTCCCCCTCTGTGTTCTGTAGTGAAACGTACATTTTCACAGCAGTAATTCCCAACGAATCACAATTCTACAACGGCAACGTGCTAATTACTATTTTTTAACATTATGTTTTTAATTGACTTCACATATAGTAAAGATATACTAGAGATGGTCAAAAATAAAAAGGAAACACAAATTTTACTTTAAAGTATTTTGGAAAATTTTCCTCATTTTTTGAAGTAAGCAATTTTGTTGAAATTTCAGAATTTGCAGGAATGTCACCCATCCCCAGCAAATACTTACCTCATTACCTGTGAATTCACCACTTGTAGATTCAGGATACCGTGCGTCTTTGCCCCTCCATTCTCATCTGACAGTAGGTGTAAAATAACCTCTTTTTAGTCACTACATCTCATTATTTATAAATTACATATGCTAGATCAGTTCAATATATCTTTTGTAAGAGAGGTTCTCCTTGGAAAGCAATATCCTCAGTATGCCTGAGATATAAACATTCAGCTGGGCAAAATTTCAAAGGGTTTCCAAAACCGAATCCATGAAAATTTTGAGTGTGACATTTTATACATGCAAACCCCCTACATTTCCATGTGTGACCCCATTTATATCTCAGCGAGACAATAACACACAATATTTAGAGTGATAAAATTTTGCAGGTGTATGTTAGAGGCCATCTATTCCATTATAATGGTTGCTCCCAGGAAAAGACAGACATAAGAGTTGAAATCTGAAAATAATTTTTTCTCTTTTTTAATGTTGTTGAGTTATATGTGTTAGAAAATCTTAGAACAGTTTGGTGTTGCATGTTTACGTGACTGACACATAGTCGGGGTGGCAGGTTTGTAGAAATTTTGGTGGTGCACAGAACCCCCCCAACTCTGCCCCCACTTTCCTAAGGCTCTGGGAGAGAGTTTGAGTCGGGGGAGGAGGTTTGGGGTGCAGGTCCCGGGCTGTGGCAGGGGATTGGGTGTGGGGGGATGAGGGCTCTGGCTGGGGCTGGGAATGAGGGGTTTGGGGTGTTGGAGAGGCTCAGGGCTAGGGCAGAGGGCTGGGGTGCAGGGGGTGAGGGCTCTGGCTGGGGGTGTTGGGTCTGGGGTGGGGCAGAGCTGGGGATGAGCTTGGGATGCAGGCAGGCTGCCCCAGGGCTGGGGCCAGAGAGGAGGACTCCCCTCAGCCCTCTCTCCGCCTTCAGCAGTGAGCTCTGGGGGAGGGTCCCCCTTCTCCCCTCCGGCAGTACACTCACCCTGCACCACTGTCACTGCATATGCTCCTAGGGCCCCTCTCAGGTCCAGGAAGCCCCCTTGCCTCTCCTGTGGTGGGTGCTGGGGTGGGATCTGCCATCACATGTGCGCCTCCTCCCCTGCCGCTGCCCCTCACTGGGAGTGGGGATGGGGCTGCCCCTTGCCCAGTGCAGGGCAGGAGCAGTGACTGTGGGTGGGGGGCCCCGTGTGCTGGTGGAGGGTCCCACTGGAAAAAGGAAGGGTCTGAGGCAGAAGGGCAGGGTAAGGGCAGCCTGCCCTGGGATTGGTGGATGGGAGGCACTAAGACCCTGCGGCAGCAGTTGATGCCAGAAGCCAGCAGAGCAGAGTCAGCCTGGTGCTACAGGGGAGAGGCAGAGACGCTCAGGGACCCAGGGGAGGTGAGCGGGGGCAGCAAATGGGGGCTGAGGGACACTAAGGAGAGGTGTGTGGAGGGGTGTGGCAGGAAGGGCTGGAGGAGAGAGACCTGGCCCCAAACATTGTTGGAGCCGGGCCCCCAGGCCCTGAATATTGCTGGAGCCCGGGCACTAGGGGCCCATACAACTTGCCTCTCTTGCATATAATGGCAACTGCATGTGTCACTGTTACAATGTTAAAATTATGGTTGGAAAGATCCTTCAATCCTGCTTTAAACCAGGTGAGGATCTGGTTTGACAATTTCTGTTTGCATTTTTGAGTTTATGTATTCATATGAAGGATCTGAGGATCAGGGGCGGCTCCAGGCACCAGCACCCCAAGCGTGTGCCTGGGGCGGCAAGCCACGGAGGGTGCTCCGCCGGTCGCCGCAAGGGCGGCAGGCAGGCTGCCTTCGGCGGCATGCCTGTGGAGGGTCTGCTGGTCCCATGGCTTCAGTGGACCTCCTGCAGGCATGCCGCCGAATCCGCGGGACTGGGGACCTCCTGCAGGCGAGCTGCCAAAGGCAGCCTGTCTGCTGTGCTCGCAACAGCAAAATACCTAGAGCCACCCCTGCTGAGGATTATAGTGGATCACAAACTGAATATGAGTCAACAATATGATGAAGCTGCAAATAATGCTAATATCATTCTGGTGTGTATTAACAGGAGGGTTGTATGTAAGACATGGAAGGTAATTGTCCCTCTCTATGTGGCACTGGTCAGGTCTCATCTGGAGTCCTGTGTCCAGTTCTGGGCATGATGCTTTAGGAAAGGTGTGGACAAATTGGAGAGAGTCCAGAGGGGAGCAACAACAATGATAAAAAGTTTAGACGATCTGACCTATGAGGAAAGGTTAAAAAAACTGAGCATATTTAGTCTTGAGAAAAGAAGACTGAAAGGGACCAGATAACAATCTTTAAGTATGTTAAGGGCTTTTATAAAGAGGATGAGGCTCAGTTGTTCTATATGTCCATGGAAGGTAGGACAAGTAGTAATGGGCTTAATCTCTAGCACAGGAGATTTAGGTTAGATATTAGAGAAAATTTTCTGACTATAAAGGTAGTTAAACTCTGGACTAGGCTTCTAAGGTCGATTGTGGAATCCCCATCACTGGGAGTTTTTAAGAACAGGTTGAACAAATACCTATTGGGGATGGTCTAGGTTTACTTGATCCTGCCTCGGGGGCTGGACTTGATGACGTCTCAAGATCCCTCCCAGCCCTACATTTCTATGATTCTAGGCAAAAACTATTTTTTTCCATGCAATGGAACCCTATTGAAATGTTATTGTCCTCAAAACTCTTCCATCATAAGTACTGCTTGTAGAAGTCAGGCAGAAGATCTTAATGCAGGCGCTGTTTGAAAACACATAATAGAGATAACATTTTTCAATATCTGAGGCATTTCAAGAGATGGCAAAACAGCCGACAGCAGCCTACTCATATGTCAGACTTGGAGCTAAGACCAGAGCCCTCATTACACACAGTTAGGAATTTTGTTGAGGAGTCAGACATCACTGGTGGAGGAATATTATTCACCTCTTGGAATAACTATAGGGTTGATAGGGTGTGTGGACAAGGCCTATTAGCAGGGAAGACAAAGTAGAAGAGAGAGGAGTAATCTTTTTCTTTATATGAGCTAGGCAGGGCCGGTGCAACCATTTAGGCGACCTAGGCGGTCGCCTAGGGCGCTAGGATTTGGGGGGGCGCCATTTTCTTTGGCAGCCACCGCGGCAGTCGGATCTTCAGCTGCTCCAGTTGCCGCCACCATTTAGGTGGAGGGAACTGGGGCAGGGGAGCGCGGGGAGGGCTGCCTGAAGCAAGTAAGGGGGGCGCGACATGCAGGGGAACTCCTCGCCCCAGCTCACCCCTGCCCCGCCTCCTCCCCGAGCATGCCATGGCTACTTCACTTCTCCTGCCTCCCAGGCTTGCAGTGCCAATCAGCCGCAAGGAGGGCGCCTCAGGGCGGAGGGGGGGAGCTGCCGTGGGGGGGCGCCTCAGGGTGAGGGTGCAGGGGGGGGCACAAACTGGAAGTTTCGCCTAGGGTGCGAAACATCCTTGCACCAGCCCTGGAGCTAGGAGACATTCAACCATGAATACTGGGGCAAATTCTCAGCTGGTGTAAATCTGTGCAGCTCCACTGATGTCATCTCCATTGAAGTCAATGCAACGAAGTCTATTTACGCCATTCGATAACTCCCTCACTGAAGAAATTCAATGCTAGAAGGGCTGTTTTAAAAGAGGTAAGAAAATGAACAGCAGGACAAAATGACAAATTTGAGCAGACAAAGATGTTTTGTATCCCTTAGTATTTAAGGCCTTTCAGTAGGTTATGGAGTCAGTTGATCAGATTAATTCTGTAAAAGAGAAATATTGAAATAGTGAGACTGAGAGCCATCTTTAAAGCCATTCTGAAAGGCCTGGGAACTAAAGACGGACAAACTGGGTAAGACATTTTGTTGAAGGGCTTAAATGTGAATGCTTTTTGGTTACCTATGTGTAGAGACTGAAGGAACTAAATGAGGAGATTTGGGGCCTCTGAAGGCTCCTCAGGGCAGGCAAGGTAGGGCTTGCCAACCTGTTTGGAATCAGATGTATTTTATAAGGCAGAGTGAAGATCACATTCTAATGAGGAGAAGAAGTCATGATTCTTCTCTTGGCATCTCAGCTCTCCTGCTCATCAGGCGTTGAGTTGAGTACCTTCATCTCCATGCTGTGTGTGTGTATAACTTCTGTCCTAACATATTTGGATGGATTTGGTGGGAGAAGTCTTACCTTACAATTTCCCAAAGAAACGACCAGCTGGCCTCCTCTAACATCTTTTCTAAATGTGAGGAAAATAGCATCTTTGGGAAAACAGATTTGGTATAAGCTTGAATGGCAGATGAAATTCAATGTTGATAAATGCAAAATAATGCACATTGGAAAACATAATCCCAACTATACACATAAAATGATGGGATCTAAATTAGCTATTACTACTCAAGAAAGAGATCTTGGAGTCATTGTGGATAGTTCTTTGAAAACATCCACTCAATGTGTAGCAGCTGTCAAAAAAGTAAACAGAATGTTGGGAATAATTAAGAAAGAGATAGTTAATATGACAGAAAATATCATATTGCCTCTATATAAATCCATGGTCTGCCCACATCTTGAATACTGCATGCAGATGTGGTCGCCCCATCTCAAACAAGATATATTGGAATTGGAAAAGGTTCAGAAAAGGGCAACAAAAATGATTAGGGTATGGAACGACTGCCATATGAGGGAAGATTAATAAGACTGGGACTTTTCATCTTGGAAAAGAGACAACTAAGGGCAGATATGATACAGGTCTATAAAATCATGACTGGTGTGAAGAAAATAAATAAGAAAGTGTTATTTACTCCTTCTCATAACACAAGAACTAGGGGTCACCAAATGAAATTAATAGGCAGCAGGTTAAAAACAAACAAAAGGAAGTATTTTTTCACACAACGCACAGTCAACCTGCCAGAGATATTGTGAAGGCGAAGACAATAACAGGGTTCAATAAAGAACTAGATAAGTTCATGGAGGATAGGTCTATCAATGGTTATTAGCCAGGATGAGCAGGGATGTTGTCCCTAGCCTCTTTTTGCCAGAAGCTGGGAATGGACGACAGGGGATGTCTTGATGATCACTTGATGATTACCTGTTCTGTTCATTCCCTCTGGGACACCTGGCTTTGGCCACTGTCAGAAGACAGGATACTGGGCTAGATGGACCTTTGGTCTGACCCAGTATGGCTGTTCTTATGTTATGTTCTAATTATCTCTATTTTAAATGCAGTTTATACTGAAGTTGTGAGGAACTTTCTGCTTTTAGAAGGGAGAAGCTGTTGTGTCCTTTTACCTAGTTGAGGCTCTGTGGTTAGTTCCCCGTTCTTTTGTTTGTGAACGAAAGATGTGCCAGCAATCCCAAGAGATTTAAATTTATTTAAAGAACTGCTGAGAGTACATGAGAAGAGTGGAGGTTTGGCTGTTTCTGGTAGATAGTTAATTATTTTTATGGACTTTTAGAAGCCTGTCACTGAATGCTGATGCCATGTGGCATCCTTTGGCCATTTGTTTCAGAGGGAAAGGCTGAAGGCAACGTCTTCAAAACTGGCCTTGTGTTTTTCTGTTTTTGATATCTTGGGTTCGTTGCAATGATGAATATTTTAAGGAAACTCCTGTCTTAAGTAGGACTTCCCAAATTGAGGCCTAGGCCAGGGCTTGCCCACTTCAACATGATTGGACCATGTTATCTATATCAGGGTATATTTCACATCTGATTTGACCAGAGACTCCACAGGAGATGCTGCAAGGATAAGTGAGAAACTTCAACCACAAAGGTGAAGAGAAAGAAAGAAGGCCTTGCCTTTTGGGTCAGCAAGCCATCTCAGTAGGACTGATGTTCCAGAGTCCCTGAGACTGATCATGTCTGAGGAAGGAATTCATGACATCACACCAGCTATTTAGACTTAACCAGTTCCTTTTATCTGAGAACACTTGCCTGCAACCATTGCCTGGTCCTTGACTGCAGCTACTCCTCCCATTATGTGTCAGTCCCAAGACTGTGGGAGCTGAAGAGTTTGAACCACTTTTTAAGTATCTTATTTTTCCTTTTTCTGTTTTTCCTTTTTGTTTTTATTAAGTGGGAGATACTCCAGCTTTCTATTATTTTAGGGTGTGAATATGTGGTGGATGAATGAATATGTATAGGAATTTCTGCAAAGACCACAGAGACAGGTGACAAAGAAAAATCCCTTAAATTTAAATGGTCCTAAAGTCTGCCTTAAATTCACTGAATCTGTGTGTTCCTAATTTTGTGAAAGGGTCCAAAGAAACTAAGCTGTCAGCTATATATAGTGCTAAGTGAGAGAGCTGCTAAACATTCTCTTAAAAAAGTGTCTTTTAGAAGTTGGTAATTAATGTGGGGGTGTGGAGTGATGTGTGGGGAGGGGTTACGAAACAAATTAGCCACCACACAAATAGTAAAATTTAAGGAGGAAACCTCAATTGGCCTGAAGATTGGGCTCTAGACATAAACAGTAATTTAGTTTAAATACCAAATATTCATTCAGTGGGTAAACATTCATTTCAGCGGGTAAAAGTCCTATAATTGTAGCTTATAATTAAACAATTGGCTGCCTCTATGAACTTCCTGTTTTAGGATTTATAAGGACTGAGTCTCTGCTGTTTTAATTTGATGATCTGGCTAAACTGCAATTTCAACATTGCTACTAACTTGTTCATTTGATCAGATTTTCACCTCAATTTGATAACTGTATTATTCAATTCTTAGTTTAGTGATGTTTATAGTAGTGTAGCCTTAGTGATATCTTGAGTTATGTTTCTTTCAATAAGCAACTGGATCAGAACCACTGAGAATCTTTGGTGGGTATTAGCCAGCCCACCTGGGAGCCTAACGAGCTCCCTCTAAATTAACCTTTTGATTTTCATAGAAACCACCAAAAAAAGTGTGGGTCAGCTCATGACACTCTTGCTCATGTCAAGTAATACTTTAGTCTCATAGTCAATGAGTAAGATATCTGTGAAAATGAAGTGGTGGATCAAAATCTGTCCTGGATTACTATGGCCACAGAGTTATTTATCTCTTTGGATCAAACTAGCTATTAGCAATGTAATTCAGCGCAAACTGGCATCAGTTTGGCCTTACTCCACAATATTAAGGCTAATGGATAAGAAAATAAGATCAATGGGAAAAACATAATTCAGACTTATTTTCATCAGTCTGAAGAGTGTAAGATTTAAAAAGACTGATTAAAAAAACCAGAAGACTGATGAAATATTAGTAAGACTGATGAAATAATGAGATTGATGGAAAAATAACCAACCCCTTTTTACATTTGAAGTGGAACGAAAAAGGTTACAATGGTTACCATAGCCACTGTTCTGATAAAGTAAAAGGCTCTGAACTTGATTTAGGCTTAGACTCTGGGCTATTGCTCAGGCTGCTGCACTTTCTCATGCACTGCTCTGGACTGCAGCTCTAGCTTTCCGGCTGTGCTCTGGGCTGCTGCAGCTGCTGCACTCTCCTCAGCTCTGCTCTGGCCACACCACCTCACATGAAGGATGGGTCCTGATCTCTCAGCTCCCTCATTGGCTTGCCCTACCTGTCAAACCAGCTGACTTGGATTACTGGCCTCTCTTGATTCTCCCTAGGGCCCTGTCAGTCTTAGGATCCTTACTCCTCTTTGGCCCTTCTCCTTTCTCCATGCCCCCTTACATCAGGAATGGGAGGTCTGACATGAGGTGATACTTGTCTAGGGGTGAAGTATCAAGGGTTGGTTTCTTCAGTCTTTGCTGGACTGTTACATATTTGAAGGAAGAAAGGAAGGTTCCTTCTCTAAATGATGCATTGCCTATTTTGGTCAGGAGTGGCACCGGTTGCTCATACCTCTCCTTTACAAATCAGGAAGGGCATGGGTTGTGTTCACAAATCTTGGGTTGTGACTTCTGGATATGCACTAGATCTGACATAAGCTCATCTGCCATGCCTCAGATGTCTCTATTTAATATCCAGAGAGGAGTTGGACTCCTGTCAGACTGCATCAGACAGGACTCTCGGATTCCAGTTTATGCAGGACATGTCAGAGGCAGACTGGCATTTTTAGCCATCAATTTTATGACTGTCTCAGCTATGGATTTCTGGTCTTAGTTATTGTATTTTGTAAGTGATCTATATGATCTGGGATTAACTTTAATACCAGCTAGAGTAATTATGAAAGCATGTGGCATGCTGATGACACACTTACAGCTTCACATAAACTGGTAAACATTCTGTTAACCATAAGCCAAGAAGTTTAAATCCCAGGCCAGCTGGAAACATACTTTCTGGATCTCCTTCCTGACATGTTTGCTTTGTTTTTAAATTTGAAAAATGAGTGGTTGAGAAAATATGGAAGCAGAAGATTTCATTTGAAGTTTCAGACATTGCATGATCACATCTTATATGTCTCTCTCTTTTCTAACCACCTGGTCAGGAGAACTTCTGAGTGCCCTCAGCTGCCCAGTCCTGCTCTCATTGAACTCAGTTGCAATACTTGTTGACTTCAATGAGAGCAAGGTCAATCCCATGGAGTTCAGTGGCAGTTGAGGATGCTCAGCACTTCACATTCATTTTTTATTAATGTTCTCTGAAGTGTATTAAAGGTTCGTCCTGTGAATCCTGGATTCTGATGGGCTTGCTTGTCTGACTAAGGACTACTCTTGTGAGTAAGAGTTTACAGGAACTGGGCTAATTTGTGTCATTGTAAGCCTCACCCTGTGCTGGGAGCAATGCAGAGTCTTGTGGTCTCAGAGAAAGTTGCAGGGTGGGGGCAATCCCACCCTGAGCTTCCCAGTGCACACGGGGAGTGCACAGGCTGTTTCCTGCTATAGGGTGGTGACTCCCGCTCTGCCTGGTGCACCCAGCCCTCTCTATGGATGGGTGTGTATGTGGAGCAGGAGGCCTAGCTTAGAAAGAGGATCATTATGCTTCTTAGAGAGAAATGCTGCAGAGTGGAGCCAGATTTGCACACCATGTATACTGTGAATGTGAAAAATGAAAGTAATAGGGCAACAAACGATGAAGCATAAAGCACATGCCAGAGAACATTCAAACATGAGCACATTTAGGAAAAAGGGTAAAGTCAGTAATAAATCACCAGAAGTAGTTCTCAGTTTAGGGCCTGAGCCGAAGCCCATTGAAGTCAAAGGGAGAAATTCTCGCAGCACAAGTGCAGCATTAGATGAATGTAAGTAGCCCCACACAGCCTTTCCTCCTTGTAGAGGACATGCTGGGAGCAGGGGCTGGGCGCCTGGTCAGGGATGTGTTTCTGATGCAAAAAGGATTCTTGAGCTGTGGGGCAGTTCTCAGGCAGCCCTTGCAAAGCTGCTCTCAATGAGAACAGGGCCAAGCCCAGGGCTGCTGTAATTTATGTTTAGGGTCCTGAAGCAGGCCAGAATCAGGGTCTTGTAAAACTACAATTGTCCACTCTGAGCTACATCACCTATGCTGTGCTTTTTAGGAGGCTCAGCATAGAATCTAACCCTTTGGCTTTGGCCACATTCAACCCAAGGAAGTTTGCTGCCATGCACTGAATGTTAGGAGAATGGCGATATGGAAGAAATCATTGAGTATCAACAGCATATAAATGACCCTCAAACCTCTCAGGTCTAGTCAATTTGCCTAGAGGAAAGAAGTACAGTACTCTCAAAGAGTAGAATATGGAACACAGGACTGAATCCTGAAGAAAACTTAAGCCATTTTCAGGGAAAAAAGCCTTTTCCTCAGAACTTGGAGGTGGAGGGAAATTACTAGACTGATAGGGATTAGGGGAAAATGAAAGAAGAATAGGACCCTGAGACCTAAATGTTGAATAAGAATATCCCAGGCAACAGTGCTGAATGAACCATGCAGCAGTAGAAGAATTAGGAATGAGAAGCTTTGGGACTGAGCAACAACCATTAAAATCCATCAGTGGTGCCATTTCTACAACCATCACTGCAACACTCTGATCGATGGGGATTGAGTAAAGCAATGTGGTTGGAGTTATATCAGGGATGAATCTGGCCCATTCAGTCAAAAAGGAATAACTTGGCTCAAAACAGAAATGGAAGCAAAAAAAGCTGCTGAAAGTTTCTGAGAAACTGTGGTTAGAAGGGCAGGTTTTCATGGGAACAATTAAAAAAGTATTTTAAGAATTGATTGAAAAAATGTTCCTGGATGGCTAGTGAACCACCTAACAAAG
Source organism: Chelonoidis abingdonii (assembly GCF_003597395.2). Lineage (NCBI taxonomy): Eukaryota > Metazoa > Chordata > Testudines > Testudinidae > Chelonoidis > Chelonoidis abingdonii. The sequence goes on from NC_133774.1 coordinate 28,028,388, forward strand.
ATCGTCACACTTTAATATTTTGAAAGGTGAATTCTTTATGCATTGGTTTGGAAACAAATTGTGCTTTATCCCACTAAGTTGCAGATATTTTAGATGGTCATTAAATACCTTTTTATTATTTACTTTTTGATTGGAAAAAAAACTTGGATAGCAGATATTTTTCTGTTCAGGCAAAGAAATGGCCAGAGACTCTTCTGCTAGTGACTATATTTAAAGATTCTTTTTTTTTGAGGCGGCTGTGGTGGTGGGGTGTTGGTCCCCAGAGTGAGGCAGAGGCCAGGGGCAAGAGCACAGCAGGCCAGGTGTGTGTGTGTGTGTCAGTCCCTGGGGTGAGGCAGGGGCTGGAGGTAAGCACAGCAGGGCAGGAGGGTTGGTCCCTGGGGTGGGGCAGGGGATGGAGGAGAGCACAGCACAGCGGGGGAGGGGGGTTGGTCCCTGGGGTGGGGGAGGAGATGGAGGCAAACACAGCAGGGCAGGGGGGGTGTTAGTCCCTGGGGTGGGGCAAGGGCTGATGGCAAGTACAGCAGGATGAGGGGTCGGTCCCTGGGGTGAGGCAGGGGATGGAGGCAAGGACAGCAGGGGTGGGGGTTGGTCCCTGGGGTGAGACAGGGGCTGACGGCAAGCACAGCAGGGCAAGGGAGGGGAATTGGTCCTCAAGTGAGGCAGAAGCTGGGGGCAAGAGCACAGTGGGGAGGGGTTGGTTCCCAGTGTGAAGCAGAGGGCAGGACCAAGAGCACAGCGGGGATGGGGAAGGTGTCAGTCCCCGGAGCAAGGAAGGGGCCAGGGCCAGGAGCACAGCGAGGGGACAGGAGGAGGAAGGGTGTCGGTCCCCGGAGTGAGGTAGGTGCCGGGGCAAATATAGCAGGGCAAGGGGGGGGGCGGACAGGAGCCCACCCTGGGGCAGCACAGACACAGTAACTACCTCTCTTTGCCAGAGTTGGGTGCCTGGGTGCCAGTTCTTTCTCTCTCCAGCTGAGCTGCAGCTCCTCCAGGCAACAGCAGCTGCTTTTCCCGCCCTCCCAGTGGGGAAGCTGATTGCAGTTACTCCTGTAACCAGACTTTTAGTGTCCAGTCTGTAGTGCTGACAGGACACTGCCCGGTCCACTCTTTGACCAGAAAGTCCGGTTGAAAACTGAACACCTGGCAACCATAATGGGCCCCTTGTGAGTGTGGGCCCAGCGCGATGGCACCATTAGTGCCATAGTAAACCCAGTACTGGTGGGGGAAGGATCTGTTTTTGCTAGTATAAAATATGCATGAATATTACATTCAGCACTCCCATTTCCACCTTCCTATGGCTGAATGCCGAATAGACTACTATTCCTGTATTTCCTATCAAAACACATTGTGTATTCACTTTCACTGAATTCTTAATTTATTTGTTTTGAAATAGTGGCAAAGCAGTTGAATATTTTACTAGGCTGTAATTTCCACCTAGCAGCAGTTAACTTAGACATGGGAACCTGATCTTACACTTGCTAAGAATACTAGCTCTGGGAGGAATTCCTAACTGGCTATTGTTCTCATGCTCAGCTAGTCTCCTCATGGGATTTAAAGGTATAAATAGAGAGAGACAACAGACGACGCTGGCAGATTTCTCTTTCTGCCCTTCTAAGCTTCTCAAATGAATGACTCCCCTCACTTTGTTGCTATAGAAAGGTTTGGATCCCTGTTTGGCAGCTCAAAAGACTAGTATAACATGAAGCCTCATCCTCTACCTCTCTATGTAAGAGAATGGAGAAGCCTAAAGATACTGTAGGTTATGCCCTTGATGTCTCAAGGATTGTTGTGCCATCTTCCATGCAATTTCAGGACTCTCCAATCCCATCACCGTTCCCTCTTCCATCTTGGGTCAGAGATTCCTATATGAACTCCCACCTTGAGTGATTTAAGACATTTTAATTACTTATGTACAAAAACCTAAGTCTACAACCTGCTCTGGTAGCCAAGGACTTGAAACTTCTACTCGTGAGTCTTTATTGGACTTTAACTGAGAGGCAATACTTAAGTTAATACTACAGGAGTGAAATTCTGGCCCCATTGAAATAGGAGATCTGCTATCCACTTCAGTGGGGCCAGGTTTTCACCCTTGGAGCTTCATATGAACTAAAGAACTTTACAGTTGTTTCTTCCTGCACTGAGGCAGAGAACAGAATGGACCTCAGTGGATATGCAGAGCAATCTTGACTTTCCAGTTCTGTCACCAGCTTTAATAATAGTTGTTTACATGGATGCTCAGAAGGAGGTGTACAGGAGGGAGGGAGAAGAAAGATTGTGACCAGTAACTTCAGATAGAACTCATCTAGTTATTCCTGTTTTCTCTTTTTTTCTCTCTTCTGCTGCTTATTTGTGTCCAAAATTAATAGTTATGATAGTGGAGGATGGTTGTGGAGGATTTGGAGGAATTTCATTTAAAAGCACAACAAAGCTACTTCTTGTGATTGAATGAATCTTCCTTGCCACATACAAGTACAAAAGATTTAGGGTATCAGCACTTGGATATCACATTTGGCATGGGTTTAGACCACTGGTGTTCAATCTTTCTCATACTGCGACACTCTTTTCTGTACCATCAAGGAGCCCCACCATGTACCCCATTTCCCAGTATAGGAGGGGCAGGGTAGTTGCACCCCCCAAGACCTTTCTGCAAAACCCAGGTTGAAACCCCTGGTTTAGATTGTTAGCACTAAATACCATGCGAACAGCATTATTGTGTTACTGTGATATGCACTGTATAAAAAACTAAGATAGAGAGATAAAGCCAGTATACGAATGAACATGGTGTTTAGTTTAATATGGGCAAGCTACATGGATAGTCCTGAACAAAACTGTGTAAAGAATAAAATAAATACATATATAAATGATTACAGCCACCAGAGAAACTGAAGTGGAAAAATCATATTTCTATTGGGTTTGCAATACTGTTAGTGAAACATTCTGTGGATTCATTTAATCCAGTTTAAGTTTTTGCCAGAAAACCAAATCTGAGGGTCTATTTGAAGCTAAAAGCAATGGGAAAGATAGTTCAGCTGGCCACAGTTGTTATGGCAAATATAGAGCTGAATTTCCACCAATTTACGGAGCCCCACCATTCAGTTCACAGTGCTGGAAACAGCAATGTAGCAGACTAGTGGCCCACTAGCCCTTTGCTATGCATGAGACCAGCTTTATTTATATTTATACAAATTCAGTTGCCATAATAAAAAGCCGTAGAAGTCACAATCCTTGTTAATACAATCTGTCCTTTGCCAGCTGCTGCACTTGTCTGATAGTTACAGCTCTTCCTTTCAGGACTTTTCCTCCTAACTACAACTGTGTGAACAGAAAAGCTTTTTGAAGTGCTCTTATTTACAGTCCTGGAAAAGGGAGTGCGATCAACACACAAGGTCACCAAATGCCTAGGGAAAACAGTAAGGATTATTTCCAGAGGCAACATAGTGGCATAGCTTCATGCTCACTCACAAATTGCATGTGACACTGTACTTTAAAATGCGTTCTCTGACCTAGCTGGAGCTGGTTATTAATTTCAGATATCTGTTCTTTAATGGGGGTTAATTGTTCACATACAATCTGTAGACTGTAAATTATTTGTATTGTGACAGCATCTGAAGGCCTCACTCACTAGCTGCTTTGAAAGAATAGAGTATTGGACCCCTAAATGTGATAGTAAGAGTATCTATTCCATAAAATTGGCACTGACCCCTGAAGGGTGTAGTTAAAGAGAGTGGGAGGAATAAATATATGTCTTTCCCAGCTGTGACAGTCCCACTGAAGCAAACATAGACAAAATTTAAGGGCCCAGACATTGCAACCTTCACTTATGTGCAGAATTTTTATGCAAAAAATTATTCCATTGACCTCAAGCGGAGATAATGCGAGTAAGGATAACTTTTGATTACTCATGAAAGGGTTGCAGAATCAGGCCCTAAGACAATGGTTCTCAACCAGGGGTATGTGTATCCCTGGGGGTATGCAGAGGTCATCCTGGGGATACATCAACTCATCTAGATATTTGCCTAGTTTTACAACAGGCTACATAAAAAACACTAGCAAAGTCAGTACAACCTAAAATGTCATACAGTGACTTGTTTTATACTGCTCTATATACTATACACTGAAATGTAAGTACAATATTTATATTCCAATTAATTTATTTTATAATTATAAGGTAACATGAGAAAGTAAGCAGTTTTTCAGTAATAGTATGCTATGACACTTTTGTATTGTTATGTCTGACTTTGTAAGCAATGTGAGGTGAAACGTGGGATTACACAAGACAAATCAGACTCCTGAAAGGGGTACAGTAGTCTGGAAAGGTTGAGAGTCACTGCCCTAAAATATCTACCGGTATTTGCATTTCCTCATCTAGTAACACTTTCTAAAGGCCTGCCACCAGTTTAGAGGCGCGCGCAAACACACACACACACACACACTCTCTCTCTCTCTCTCACTCTCTCTCTCTCTCTCTCTCTTAGCCTAAGATTTTAATAAAACAATTTCACAGGTCTAGAAACTAGAGCCCAGCTTCTCAGTTGGTATAAATTGACATAGTTCCATTGACTTAAGAGAGCTATCCTGATTTTCACCACCCGAGGATACAGCTCCACAATGATAGCTGCTCTATTAAAATGTACAATAGGTGGGATAGGTTGAATATAAACTGTGAGCATTATATAAGCAAGCACACAATTGGTGGTTTATATTTTTAATGAAATATCCCGATATTTTTATGGATAAAACATTAAAATAATGTTATATCAGGGAAATACAATATACAGTTATTTGGATATTATGATATTGAGTCAAATTTGTCCTGAATGTACACCCGTTGACTTCAATGAGGTGACACTACAAATACATTTGACTATCAAAAATGCCATACATATTACTCACTGGCATTATTGGCTGGGAAAGATACATGGAAAATACATTATTATTATGTGCAATGTTCCATAGTCTGTTTGACACCTGGCTACTGCAGCATAATCTCTTGAGGGGGGAAACCTGCAGTTCCTGCTCCCTGGCAGGTGGACTTGATGGTTAGGATTTCAGTCAGTTTGTTGCTTCATTTATTTGCTGCCTGTAGAACTCAGTGTGAACAATATTGTGACAAAAACAATCTGCTATGTCTCTGAAATAGTGGTACCTAAATGAGAAGAGCCTATGTCCGTTGTCTTGTGCTAAACGATCCTTCCCGGTTTGCTGTGTTCATTCCTGTGGCTTAGTATCATTTGTTTTTATTTTTGGTCTTTCTAGGAGGAGATGTGATGGTTATTTGCAGATCAGGCCCAATCCTGTTTCCACTGAAATCTGTGAGAATGTTGGCCCTGATCCAACAAAGCACTTAGGTTCTGATCCTGCTCCCATAAAATTTAATAGCAGAAGTCCCACTGACTTCAATAAGTGCAGGATTAGCACTTAAGCATTGGGAATACTCAGATGCTTAAAATTGTGTGTGTGCTTTAGTACATTTCTCTTTTTGGGCCTTAGTGACCAATAAAAGCAGGATTGAGAGCCTGAATTTCTTTTGGGACAATTGTTAAATTTTGATAATCAAATACTTTTTCTGTCAAGACTAAAAATTAGAATTATGTAAAACATTTTTGGTGAGATCAATGACTATGCAAAAGAAGCCTGGCAACACCAAAGCTTGATGTAGTTTTGTTTGAAAGGTTTAGGTCTCTTTTGACCAAACCCAGGCCCAGTTTCAAGTGGACATGGGGTTACATACTGTTTGGCATCCAAAAAAGGTGTAACTTGCCATTCTGTATGATCTGGATGCAAAAAGAGACGAGAAAGTTTATTCTGAACATAGGGTTTATCTGAACCTGAAGCTCCAAGTGAAATTTAGGCACTATGAGCTGGGATGAATAGAAACTGTAGGAAATGTTTGCGCAGGCCCCCCGGTACAGTACAACCACCTATTTTCCCATGGCTTCTCTAACAACATTTTGTTTCTCTTGTTTCAGTGACATCAAGCTAAGCAAGAAGAAACATTAATTTGTCTGTGGCATTTTCTGTTATTTTGACTCTCTTCTTTTTCTTTAAATTCCCTAGAATAGGCATGTGCTACTTTTGTTTGTCAGAGCAGAAGGGCCCAATCTTGCATTTCACACCACACTTGAAATAAGCACTAATAGGACTTAGGCACCTAAATACCTTTGAGGATCTGAGCCTGATCCTCAATAAGATAATCCAGATAAGAATCTGACCCAAAGCCCACTAAAGTGAGTCTGACCCAAAGCCCACTAAAGTGAATGGAAAGTCTCCCACTGACTCCGCTGAGCTTTGGATCAGGCTCCAGCTCAGCAATAAGTTCTGTACAGTTGGTGATGGCTTTCTGGAAATTTGTTCAGAAAAAGGTGCAGTATATCAAAGCTAGGATCTGAGGCTGGTTTATTCTATTCCATCCTCATTAAAAGGCTCCTTTTTAATATTCCTACAGGGTGAAATCCTGACACCATTGAAATCAATGGGGGTAGGTCTACACAGCCAGTGGCAGCAAGCCTCCCAGCTCCGCTCAACAGACTTAGGCTAGTGGGGCTTGCACTAGTGCTCTAAAAATAACTGTGTAGATGGCACTTTGAAGTTCTGACTTGGGCTGGAGTTTGGGCTTTGAAGTCCTCCTCAATCTGCAGACTTCAGAGCCCCAGCTGCAGCCTGAGCCACAACTTCAAAGTGTTATCTACACAGCTATTTTTAGAGTACCAAACCGCTCTCTTTGTTCAGGTATGTCTACACTGAAATTGGAGATGTGACTGCAGCTCAGGCCAGCATACCTGTACTAGCTTTAATCTAGTTAGCATGGCTAAAGGTAGTAGTGAAGAGGCATTGGCATAGACTTCAGTGCAGACTGTACAATCCTGGATATGCCTTCAAGTTCCAAGCCTGCACTGGGGTCCATGCTGTAGCACTGTCCCTCCTATTTTGAGCTATGCTAGCTAGATTTAAGCTAGCATGGGTATACCTGTGAGTTGCAGTCACACCTCCGATTCCAGTGTAGATATACCCTGCGAGTCTGGTGTTTACAAGCTCATGCATAAAAATACATGTGCAACCAAATGCCTAATATGCATACAATATTTCCCTGACTATGCTTGCAAATTGGGGATTTGCATGTACAACTACCCAATATTTGCATGCAATTATAATAACTATTGTAAAAATGAGGCATATAATTTCACCCACATTTTTTCGTGTGTCCCTTGCCTTCTGACTGAGCTGGTAAAAATCAAGCCTTTAAAATCTGAGGCTCTCCAAGGTGCAGTTCTAAAGAGAGCTCAGCATTTTTTGCTGTTTGTCAAACCTCTTTCAGAAATTGTTTTACTTTGTATTCTGCCCACAGAAGTGTGTACTTGTGAAAAAGACCAGCACAAACAAATATGTTTAATTCCTAATAAAAGGCTTGACAAAAATAACCCCCACTGTTTTCATTATTCAATACAATTAAAGAAAAAAAAATTGCAGGGCTGATTCCATCTTGTGCTTGGATAAAGACAAATCTGCAAATATGTTTTGCCTTTTCTGCAAAAAAGACGGATTCCACCATCTGTAAGTGGAATTTGATGTGGCCTAGTTGCATAAAGTAAGCAATACACCTCAGTTATCTAGTAGGGGTGGCAGAGTGAAAAAACAAGAGTTTTAATTCCACTGCATTGTGTTGTGACCTTGGGTAAGGTGATGAACTTGTCCCTGGTGTCAAAACTGGACCCAGCTGTCTCAGATTGTAGTCTTGTCTTTGCTACTGTTGGAATTTCTGTGTATTCAGGTAGCAGTGTCATATGAAGCATCCATTCAAATGCATGGGATGTCAGGACATGCTGGGCATATCTAGTTGCATTGTATGAATGCATTTATTTGGATCTACAGTACCTTACACTTCAATAGGCAGCAGCACTGGTAACATTGTTCACATTTCTGTGGCTGTAATTACATGTCTGAAATAAAGCGCCATTAAGATGAATGAAGGAAATTCACATCTGTCTTGGTGAAATTATTTTATTTTGTTTGCATCTCCAGCATGAAAATAGTATATTATTGTCTTTGTAAATAGCAAATAGAATGGGCTAGAAGCTTCATTTAATTAAAAAATTGGATTTTAGAGAGTTCATCAAAATCGCTCATAAAATCAGAAATTTGTGATTTGTGCTGTTACAGATTATACATAGGAACATAATAGCTCCATTCTGGGTTGGACTACGGTCAGTCTTGCCCATTATTCGATCTCCAAGAGTGGCCTGTACCAGAGCTTCAGGGGGAGCGTCCAGAACAGGGAAATTATGGAGAGATCCACCTATCTTCCATTCCTGACTTCTGGTAGTCATGGCTAAAAGCCATTGATGGACCTATCCTACATGAACTTATTCAGTTCCTTTTTGAACCCAGTTATATTTTTGGCCATCACAACATCTCATGGCAATGAGTTCTACATGTTAGTTGTGCATTGTGTGAAAATGTACTTCCTCTTGTTTGTATTAATCCTGCTACTTATTAATTTCATTGGGTGACCTGGGTTTTGCACTATGTGAAAAGGTAAATAATGCATCCCCATTCACTTTTTCCAATTAGGGTGACCAGATGTCCCAATTTGATAGGGACAGTCCTGATTTTTGGGTCGTTTTCTTATATAGATTTCTATTACCCCCCACCCTGTCCCAATTTTTCACATTTGCTGTCTGGTCACCCATTTCCAATCCATTCATGATTTTGTAGACTTCTATAATGTCCCCCTTTAGTTGTCTCTTTTCTAAGCTGAATAGCCCTAATCTTTTTAATCTCTCCTCACATGTAAACCATTCCATCCCCTGGATCATCTTTGTTACCTTTCTCTGAACATTTTTCACTTCCATTATATTCTTTCTGAGGTGGAGTGACCAGAACTGCACACAGTATTCAGTGTGTGGGTACACCATGAATTTTATATAGTGACATGATCTTTTCTGTCTTATTTTCTATCCCTTTCCTTATATTTCCTAACATACTTTACCCTTTTTGATCACCACTTGTCTTTAACTTCTGGATTAATGCCCAGGACATGGAGGTGGGGGCTCTACGTTTAGGTCAGGTGTTTGTCCAGTCAGTGACAAAGCACAACACTTTGAAAGTCAGCACTTTGATGCTGACAATGGAAAGGGGTTAACAGTGAACGTTTATGGGTATTTCTATGGGAAATAACTATATTCTGCTTACGTAGGAGGCATTGATTTCCTAGCAGTCATTCTCTCATATGCAACACACTTCCAGCAATAAACCAATATTTTCAAACATTTTTAGCAATTTTTCATTTAGCAAAATCAAACTATATAAAAAATCCCAACATATTAAACTCGATTGTTCAGAAAGGTGAACAAAGGGGAGGAGCTAGTTAGAAGGAAATGTGAGGCAAACTTGATAACAGAGGGATATATAGCACCTCATTTTATCAAATCACCCCCCCATGTTCCTTTCCTTTGTCTTTCCTTGTCCTTTGAGGGATCACAAGATGAAAGTGAACCTAAAGGGGTTTCTCATCACAGAGACAGAATCCGAAAAGAGAAAACAGCATAGTACAGAAATGAACTGTGCTAATAAATTGTTCAAGCCCCCTCAACATCCATAGTCACCCAGCAGGATACACAGTGTCTTTCAACTGAACATGATACCCCCCTGATTTAAACCAACACTTTGCACTGCTTCACTATTCATACTGGCCACAGTGCTACATGACAACTAACAGCTGAAAGAATAAATCAAGGATACTGGCCCTTAGAAGCACTCACTTGACCTTACTTGACGTGACCTGTAATATCTCATTGGCTGGGGAGGGGAGTAGCCTTTCTCTAGGGAAAGTAATCACATCCTCCCTAATTTTTCTTTTCTGAATATGTGTGAGTGTGTTTGGGGGAGGGGGGTTGTCAGAGAGGAAATATTCCCCCTCTACTTCCCCCCCAGAGATTATTCTGAGGAAACCACAATATAAATCTTTATTCTGCAGGGAAGTATTTGTCATGTGAAAAATGTTAATAGTAATCCAGTATCACACTGAATGGGAGGGCTTGGGGGGTGGGCGCTCAATGGTTATTTTTTGGCCTGGCCACTGTTGCACAGGGGAGTGGTTGAGGGAGTTGTAAATTTTTATGACTACTTTTCCAAATATTGTCAAAGGGGCCTAGAGTTGTGCTTTCAAATCCATTTGTGCATCTAACTCAAAATATAATCAGAATCTTACACTACATGCTAATACGTCTAAGAAAATGAGTCACATTTTCAAAAAATGCACATGGCCAACTCTTTATGCACAAACACCTGTATGTGCAGGCATTAGAATCTATCATCTGCATGCACAGGTATTAGGCCATGTTCACACTGCACTTTCGTTATTAAAACTTTTGTTGCTCAGGGGTGTGGACCCCCACATCCAAATGAAAAACATTCTAACGGCGAAAAGTGCCACTGTGAACAACACTTTGTCAGTAAGCGACGCTTTCCTGGCAACGAAGCTACCTCCTCTTGTTGGGGGTGGTTTTATTTTGTCACCAGGATCTAGTGTGGGGATCTAGCTTTCCTAAATTGAAACACCCTCAGGGTCCCAAACTTTGATTACTCACGCTGGTCCAAAAGGGGCAACAATCTGATACATCATCTAACAGTGCGTCCATAATTCCTATGAGTAAAATATGTAGTCACCGATCAGATCTTAGCAAAAACCAGAAAGGACTTGTGGTTTCAAGCTTCTGATTAGATTCAGATAGGGATAGATTCAGAAAGGGACATGGGCATTGTGATGCTCAGAGTCACCATGCCCAATTTTTAGGCTCTTAGAAAATCATTGGGATTCACAGATCCTGGGTTTGGCACCTAAACTCCCTATACACTGAATGGAGAAAGACAGCTGCCTAAGACTGTACTTCAAAAAAACAGGGCTCTGAGTGGGCAGCCACTTAAAATAGCCCACAGGAGATGCTGAGGAGATGAGGAGTGCTGAGCCTTGACCACTCAGGGCGGAGGGAGGCACCTATCTCTGCTTGGGATTCACAGTCATGAATTTTTCCCTGGAGTCAGGCACCTGTGTCATTTCCTGCAAGAAACAACACGTGCAGTCATAGCAGGAAGAGCTCCTGAGAGCTGGCAATCAGGGCAAGAAATGCAGTAGTCTGTGACGTCTCAAAACACCTCAGGCCAGTAAAAGCAGGCCATGGGACAATTGGAGGGTTTCTCCTTCCCTAGATGTCCTGCGCAGGGGACTTCATGGTCCAAGTGGAGTATCTCTCGCATATTCACATGCAGCTATTGGGCCTCAGTTTTCCAGTCTGTCTGGGGGTGGAGGGCTATCACTTCCTCATTTACTACCACTAATTGATCATATACATGGGAGAAGGTGGAGGCCATCTACCCACACAAACTGGTATCTTGGGCAAGGATATCTGCATAGTCTTTATAGGTCTCAGCTTTGTGCAGAGGACTTGGGTGGGACTCTTTGGCATGATGGTCCCTCACCAGGGTTGTTGAGTTCACTCACCTCTACCCATGCAGATTCCATATAGGAGTGACTTAGATCCTGAGATTATATTTTTCTTGTTCTGCCCGGACCTCACCAAATTGTTCCCAGTACCTGCTTAGTATAACTGAGTAGGCCAGCCTGGCTGCTAAGCCCACCCACATGTTTGTTGAATGTTCCCCCACTTTCAAACATACTTGCTGTGTGGGGTAGGACTTTATGTCCCCATGGACACACTGGAGGAATATTGTTCCCCCTGTGTCCTTCCCTGGGTCTGTGAGCTGCTGGTGGATAAGGGTCTGATTACATCCTGAGTCCACCAGCCCTATTACTTTCTTTCTCTCCACCCACACTGGGACTATAAGCTTGGCAGGACTTTTCTTCTGGGGCCTAGAATGGTGCATACTTGCCCGAAGTTGAATTCCGTATAGGGGTTGTCTCTACAGAAGGGGCCCATCTGCTCACAAAGGAAGCACTTCCTGTTGGATATCTTAGATGTCAGAGTTTGGCTTGGCAAGCTGTTGCCATGTTGGTCTGACCTCTTTGTGGCTTCACAATGGGTTCTACTAGATGGTACCAAAGGCCCTTATGGGTGGCAGAGGGTTCTGACAAGCTACTGTCCTTCCTTGCTGCTCTGGTGTGGGGGTCTAGCTTCTTTTCTTCAGTCTGTGGAGCCTGGCTGGGCCTTGTACCTCCCATCAATGGCTCTTGACAAGTCTCTCTATCCTTCTGTGACCAGCCTCTGGACATTCTGGTGGCGACAGGGGGTGGTAGGCAGCTAGGTAGTTTTCTAGAATATTCACAGCATTCTTCAGGGTCTCAGGCCAATGCCTATCCTCCTGCTGGTAATCTCTGGACAAATTGTTCTATGAGTATAAGCTCTGCCACCTATACCCCCAACCAGGGCTCTGGTTTCAACCACCACCAGCAGTGATCTTTTAACTTCTGGGCCATCATCCACAGATGTCTCCCCCTGGGTGTTATGCCTTCTCCCAGGACCATCACAGGTGGGTCTCCTTGGTGATGTCTAAATAGAGCATGCAAAACCATGCTTTAAAGTGTCCCTAGCCTCTGTTTGCCAGAAGCTGGGAATGGGCAGAAGGGGATGGATCACTTGATGATTATCACTTGATGATTACCTGTTCTGTTCATTCCCTTTGAAACACATGGCATTGGCCACTGTTAGAAGACAGGATACTGGGATAGATGGACCTTTGGTCTGACCAGTATGGTCATTCTTATGTTCTTATGCAATTGAGGATCACCTTTTTTACCTTCACTTAGGTTCAGGCCAATGCTGAGTTGAGTTCCCAGCAGGCAGTTTGAGCCAGTCCTAATAAATGGGGCACCTAGCACGGCCCAGTGTTCCGGGGTCCATCCTGTGGTGGATGCCACCCACTCAAAAGTAGTGAGAATGTCTCAGGATTGTTATCTGGGCCCATCTTGGCCAGCTTCACCAGGATGGGTATCATACGGGGGAAGCAGGGTTAGTGTTTGCTCTCCCTCTCCATCCCGGTCACCCCTTGAGGCTGGAGCACAGTCAGCATTTATTCTGTTGCGGCTCCTGGCTAATTCCCTTATCAGCTGTTGCTGTTGTTGTTGCTGGGTGGCCGGCTGCTGCTGATTTTCAGTGACCCATTTTAACAGCCACTCTAGATCCACTTCTCTTAAGGATCTTTTTTAACGCCAGAACCTCTCTTTTCTCTTTCACAGCAGGGCTGACTGAATACCTGTGTTCTCTACCACTTGTAAAAGGGTCCCTTGATGTTTTTTGCCCAGATGGTTAGAGAATCTGACCAAATTTGGTTATTTATGCTGGGTGTCTTCAGTGCAGGCCCCAGCTTCTTACTTTCGTACTTTTCCTTTCAAGGAGCCCTGCCCTTTGCAGGCTGTCTTAAGTCTCTCTGGCTTACCCTGGGAGTTCACTGCACTCTCCATAAGGTCAGGGAGAAGATCTCCTGGCTGGGAGTTATCTCTGAGTCTCCAGGAGTCCCTCCAGTTGACGGTAGTTTCCTCCCTTTTAAAGTCATTCTCCCTACCATACATGTTTGACTGGTCTGGAGAGGTCGGGCTAACCCTGCACCCAGGGCATCCTCATTTGAATGGGGGGGTCTATACACCCTCTCACATAGGGATTTTGTGAATACCAGTGGTGCCTAAATCTGGCATTTAGGCAACTAAAGTAGTAGTTAGGCACCTAAATTCCTCTGTGAACTTAGCCCAGGATCTCATTTTTTCAGTCTTTTTGCTTTTTTGTTAACTTTTTAGTTACATATATCTTAAGGAATTCAGATTATATCCAAGAATATCTTCTTGGTTCTGGAGTGTAGAGATGGACTAGAATCTTAAGTGGCATAAATTGGCATGGCATCATGGACTTCACTGAAGCTATGCTGATTTATACCAGCTGAGAATTTGGCTCAGTGCCTGACCACAAGAAAAAAGTTATCTGTCTTCTCTCACTTTTCAGGAAGTGCCATCTTGTGATATATGTAGGCTTTCTTCTTTTGTGCTCTCTAAATCACACAGCCCTTCAAATAAGGAAATACTAGAAATCATGAATACTGGAAATCATTTACCAGCTACTTCTTCACTGGGGGCTACCTTATAAGGACTAGCTGGAAAGCTCTGGATCATGGCACAATGATTAAACAACACTGATAAATGGCTTGTTAACGTTGAACAAAGGTTGCTCAGACATCCTGGGATTGTCTGGCAAAAAAATACTTTGATGTTTATGTCTAGTAGATTGGAGGGAATGATACAGTACAGTTATCTCCTGAAAATAGTATTATTCCATCCCTAATTATATAGCCATGTGTCAGTGACAGTATGAGTTATAGACATGGCAGATCTGCCTATGGGCTTCTTGTCTCCATGGCAAATCTGCCAAGGGGTTCATTTTTCTAACATGCATTCAAGTTTTCAGAAATTTGACAAAGTTTTTATGTAGAAATCAGTTTTATGAATCGGCATCTGTTGTTTAATTGTTCAGATTCTGCCAGTGGTTGACATTCTTTCCTCCATTTTTATAGATAAGGGTCTGATCCTGCACCCCTTCTTCATGTAAGTAGTCTTGACTTGTGTGATTAGGTCCATATGAGTAAGGGTTTGCAGGTTTTTGCCTCAGAATCTCTTGCTACCTATTAGGAAACCTACTTTGATACATTTAGTTTACATGGAACTTGCGCAGTAATGATATGTAGATGATTTTTCCATGGAGCCTCTCCAATGAATTGTTTATAGTGCTCTTGCAGAGTGTAAATCATAACTCATTTGCTAGGTGGTTTTTTTCCAGATTGAGCAAAATTATATTAATTAAAAATATTTTGTGCAGTTCAGTGTTTTAAGACTTTGAGAGGCTTATTTATTTATTTGTTTGTTTAGAGTGGTCCAGTATTAGTAATATTTACTATTTTTCATCATGTGCTCTGAATTTTAGTATTTTTCCTGACAGCCTAGAAATAATTAACTGCCAAATTATATAAATTTTACCTCATTATACTATTGGTAATTTCGACTCTAATGTACACGCAAAGAACAGAAAAATTACATCATCACGGGTAAATATGAGAGTTACAGTTCAGAGCAATCCTCATGTTTTTTAGTTTTATTTAACTTTATCAGTAGTATGAGCAGACTATAGGATATGAATGCCTCAATTTTTCAAAAAATCAGTCTCTCTTTTAATTACTTATCCCAGCTTCAAGGAAAATATCATACCATGTTTTATTTGTAAGTCCAGATTACTTTAAAATACTTACTAATACAATGAAATAAGACACAGGTCCACAAAGAGTGATACATTTTAAAGCAGATAGATCTGACAATACACGTGTTAAATGTGTGTTTATTTTTACATTGGAGGCTGAGACAGTTTAGGTTTAATCTCACACTGTTCACAACATAAAATGTATCCTCTACTGCAAAGATAACTGTGCAGCTGAGTTTGCAGTGATGAAATAATAAAATTAACAGGAGAATTGACAGTTGGAGAAAGGACTGTGGAAAAAGAATGACAAGGTAGTTTCTCCAGAGTTATAAGCAATTAGTCAATAAACACAGCCGTCTATACAAAGGGACAAAATCTAGAGCGAGAGTTCCTTTGGGCTGCTGTGAAGTGATCTTGACCTGTCAGTGGAAAAGATCTGCAGGAGGGATGTATATGGGGCATGCAGGGGTCAAATGAAAGCCTAGAACGTTGTATCTTGATGGCAGATGAAGGTCTGATACTGTGAAGTGCTAAGCTCTATGCACTCACACTACAATCAAGGGGTGCAGAAGGTGCTAGGCACCTGATAAGATCTAGGCCCATTGTTACATAATTCATTAAGGCTAGCATTTTCAAAATCCCCTGACTTAGGGCCAGATTTGTTAGGGTGTTCAGGCACCTGAAGCTGCAAATAGGCAGCTAATGGATTTTCAAATGGGCCTTGTTGCCTAACTCCCATGGATTTCAGATACCTTCAAAAATTTGACCGTTAGAGTTCCAACTGCCACTGAATATCAATGGTAAATTTAAAATCCCAGCCTATGTATTCATTTCTAAACACTGTGTTGTATTCACATTTTACAATTAATATTTAAGATTCTCTTTGTATGTACAAGCATTGTTCAGTGTTGAAACCTAGCTGAGCATTGGTCCCTGAACTGTCATGTGGTGCTTTGTGGGGCCAATTGGAAAATTAATTGTATATAATAAGCACCTTTTACCTCCAGTAGGGAGGGGTGGACTAATGGTAATATTTCCTTTCACTTTGCCTTAATTTTGAGTCCACAAATGTAGAGTAGGAAGGGTGGGGATGAAATTTCATTCATACCTAATTCTTTTTTTGATCTGGCTAACAGATTTCACCTTGTGACTGTCCACTCCTTTGTGTTCTGAAATTAGTTTAATGAGACTTTCCCCTCAGTACTGTCAGATCCAGCTAACGGAATGTAACTTTAGTATGGTGACAGAACAGCAAAGATTTTTACCTCATTGTGTGACTTTCTGCTCATCCACCTACACAAGGAGACAACTGTAAAAATGAGAGTTAGTAAAATTGCTCCTAATTTCTGCACTTGACATACTGTATGTATCCAATATACCGTGGAAGCTTTTAATGTCAGGCTTTCTGCAAGCCCAGTCCTGAGGTGACTGAAGTGGATGGGAGTTTGCCACTTCAGGCACGAAAAAACTTCCCAAATCTGTAAGTTGAGTGCAATAAAATACAGCTTTTGCTACTACAAAGAGAGGGGCCTTCTCAGCCTCTCATTACTGCAAGGAGGGGGCCTTTTCCTCATTGAAGGATCAATGCGCATGTAAAAGTATGGAGTCAAATCCACTCACTCTGTTTACAGAAAGAAAGACAAACAGAATTTGGCCTATAAGAAAAATACACTTGGTGTATAATGGTATCTCCTCCAAATCTGTCACGATGATGCTGTGTCCAATTTTTTTTATTTTGTTCATGAATAGTTGTGCCGTCAGACTCTAATATGATATCTAATTAGAATGAGGACATGGGGCTCTATTATGCCTCATGGTCCATGATCCTGTATATGCAGTGTCTGCCATCCCCATTAGGAAAGGGAATCAGCTGCCACTGTCCCACTGGCTCCTCTTTCTCTGGACCCCACAGTGGGCTATCCAGCGGCCTGGGGATCTATATGGGGGAAGTGATGGCACTGGACAGGCCAGCAGGGAGCAGGCCATCTTGAGGGCAGGACACAGATTGTCCTTTGTGGAGATCACTATGGGAAATAAAATAGCTTAGGGCTCTATTACCTTGCCAGTGGGGCTGCTCCATGGTGGTGAAGAGGGGAAGCCATGATCTGGGGAGATGTGGATAGCATTATTCCAGTGGAGTCATGCTGCCAGGGAACGAGGGGATGGGATGCCAAGGGTCCAGAGCCAGTGCAGTGACACAGGGACTTCATGCAGATGATGCTGGCCTCTTGCAGCTCCTATGCATTCCGTTGCATTAGTTTTAGAGCTGGACCTATGGCTCACTGTGTAGAGAGGGAACACACTCTGTCAGTTTTCCTCTCTTAGTCACCTTTCATGGGCTTTTCCATAGGAGGAAGTAATCTGGCACATTGCTCTTTTTTATGCAAGGTCTTCATTACAAAACCAAAGAGCATCAATACAGATATAGCAGTTATATTACAAAATAGAATACAGATAACATGATGGAGGAGGAGGGGAAGGGATATTTAACTGGAAATGCTAAAATTTCCCTCTCCTACGCTAGCTGTTGCGTGAAAAGAATGTCAGCAACCAAACCCCCAAATTCTGGCATTAGATTTAGCGTAAATTAGACAAGTTGGATGGGGTCTAATCCCTAAAATTTTTACTCTGGTAAAAACCTGTGGACTGTAGGATCAGCCTCAAAACCAACTATCATGATAGCCTAATCTTGCAGCAAAATTCACTTTGTTATAATATTATTTGTTAGACATGGTCTTTGTGTTCCCTCTTGAAATAGCAGTAGAGAGTTCCTGACTTAGAAACTTAACTTGTCAAATATAAATGCTATCATTATAATCATTATTTCAACACAGAAAAGTGCTGGTAATGTTGTTAAATTAGATCATGTATTTTTCAGGGCAAGATTATATAAAATGATTAAAGAGAATCATAAATTTAACTTAATATAAAACAATATTTTATTGAACATTTTGAAACAACATTTGGCTGAATATTTGTAGCAACATTTTGTATAGGTTTGAAGATGTTAACCACTGGATGGATATTCTGGGAATTTGTTTTGAGATGTTTCAACCCAGTAGAATTAAGAAGTGTGTGAGAATATGTCAGACTCTAGGACCCTGTGTTGAGATGTCTGACTCCTCCTGGCAGCCAGCTCAGTTGGATTTCATTAGCTCCAACCCAGGAATATAAAAGTGATTGTGTCTCTCTCTGAGTCAAAGGAACTACTAGGGTTTGAGATGGAAGGTAGGCTGAGTAGAACAGAATCCAGTATTCCAGATCAAATTATAGCACTGAATTATATAATGGAATTAGAAAGTTTTCAGTATTTTTTTGTTCCGCTCCTTAGGCAGCATAACATTTTGTTTGCTTCTTTGACTGCTGCTGCTCATTGACCAGAGCTCTCCACAGTGAGCTCTTGGCAATGACGCTCAAGGCTTTTTCCTCAGTGGTTACAGTTACTTTAGAGCCTAGCAATTGTGTAGGAGTTCCTCACATTATTCCTTCAAATATGCAGTACATTGCATTTATTACCATTGAATTTCTTCTGCCATCATATTGCCCTGTTACACAGCTTCATTAGTTCCCTCTTAAGTACTCCACAGTATTTGGGCTTGTTGATGCAGGGGGTTTATAACCTAGATTGATTTGACATGCATTATTTAACTCGCAGTATATGAGCCTCAGGAATAGCAGGATGCTGTGCCGTCTTTTGATTTGCTTCATTGTTAACTGATAGCAATAGCTTGGTGCCTATGATGGGGTGTTCTCGGAGAGAATCCAATGGTCCTTCGCTTCACTGCTCAGCAGCATGCATTCTGGGATATTTTTTTGGCTCTGAATTGTGGGTTGCATAACAGAAGCCAGGCAAATTCAATTTTTTTAAAATCCCATGTTTCCATTGTCTCAAAGCCATGCTTCCTTTCTGGGTGAGCTAGCAACATTTTTGCATTGCTGTTGCCAGCTTGGATCCAACAATGGCTGTGCTGCTGTGCTGGAAACCGTGGCAACAAAGGTTGCATGGCAGAATTTCAGCACTCAATGCTGGATGAATTCGGGTTTAGATTTTGCCTGCTGAACCACCAACCAGGTGATGTGGCAGCAGTAGTTCTACCAGCAGACTCAGTGGCAGTAGAGGAAGCAAGATGGGGATGAGGAAGAAAAGGAGGACTCTAAGCAACTGATACAAGAGGAGCAGCTCTTGGAGCAGCTTCGTGCCATGCAGTGCTGTTTCTAGGCTCCAGAAACCAGTGTGGATTGGTGGGAAAAGATAGTTCTGCAGACTTGGGATGACCATCAGTGGTGAGAGAATTTCAGGATGGTGAAGGTAACCTTCTTTGTGATATGTGATGAACTAGCAGGGAGGTTGCCATTGCCATCTGGAAGGCGGCCACCTCTGAATGCTACCACTCCAGTTTGGCTTGGAGAGATTAACTGGGGCCATTGTCATGCAGGTATGTGATGCCATGAAAAAGGTGGTGCTGTACCAGGTTGTAAAGCATAATGATCCTCAGGAGATTATTGATGGCATTGGCTTTGCACACATGGGGTTCCCAGACAGTACTCGTGCAATTGATTGGATCCATGTGTCTATTATTTACCCTTCCTCCCCCACCAGCGATGGTCTAGATAATGCTTAGTCCTGCCTTGAGTGCAGGGGACTGGGCTAGACAACCTCTCAAGGTCCCTTCCAGTCCTATGATTCTGTAATCAGAAAGGGTTATTTCTCCATAGTATTCCAAGGACCGGTTGGCCACCATGGTACGCTTAGAGACATAAATGCTGGAAGGGTCCATGATGGTCCAGAACTCAACTCTGTTTACCTTAATGGAGAAAGGACTGTTTGTCCCCAGGATCTCTAGAGACATTAATGATGTGGAGATTATTCCAACTGCTGCCTCAGTATAAAAGGCAACAGCCCATCTCATTCTAGGCTGACCGCTGGGGAGGAAGGATGCTTGGTGGAGGCTCCAGCCCAGGAGCTTCTTCAGCCCCTGACTGCAGAAACCAGAGACCCTGAGGCCCAGAGAGGAGACCAGTTGCCTACTGCCAGAGGACAGGAGTCAGAATCTCAGCAAGCTACCTGTTCCGGGGGAGCTCAGAGACGCTGACAATCAGTGGAGCCCAGCTTGAGGACTCACGGTAGGAAGTGGTCAAGGGAGGTGGGGTGAGTGGTATCTCCTACCTGAAAAGAGTCAGCATGTTGCAAGAGGATCCCTGCTGACTGGGTGGTGACCACTCACTATTGACAGAGCCCTGGGCTGGGACCTGGTGGAGAGGGAGGGCCCGGGTCCCCCATCCCAGCCGCCACCCAACCTTAGATGGTGGCCCACCTTCCTGATTCCAGCCACTAGGCTGCAAAGCCCCGAACTCAAGGGCTGCTGTATTGACTCTAGTCACTAGGCTGCACAGCCCTGAATTCAAGGGAAGCTGTACTGACTCTGGCCACTAGGTCACACAGCCCTGAACTCAGGGGCAGCCATATAGATTCCAGAAATTAGGCCGCATGGCTCTTTGGCTAAGTGAAGCCATCTTAACTCTGACCACTGAGTCGTGCTGCCTTCAGCCTAAGGATCATCTGATAGATGATAGTCGCAGTGATATCACTATCTCACCTCACCCTGAAATAGGACAGGGTGTGCATACTCGGTGACATGTGGTGGAGAATATGGTCAGCAACCGTGCCCCGCGGAAAGGCTCCACAGGAAGGAGAGCATTAAAAGTAACCCTTCTTTGCCCACCTATTCATTGCTTCACTCAGAACAGAGACTGAGAAGATACTGAAATTGCTGTTGGAAAGCCAGCAGCAACAGGCCACCCAACAGCAAGAACAGCTGTTGCAGCAAATTGCAAGTCAGCAGCAATAGCTGATGAGGGAATTGGTGGCACAACACCAAATCCAACAAGAGTGTTTGATTCAACAGCTAGCCACGCTGATGCATCCACCAAGGATGCCAAGCCCCGGCCCATCTGGGCCAGACTCCAAGGCTCTTCCCATCGGGCTCCCACTGTGGCTGTCAAAAATGGGACTCAGTAAGGATCCAGAGGCGTTCTTGATAATGTTTGAATGGGTAGCCATTGCTACCAGATGGCCATCACCGCATTGGGCCACACTGTTAGCTCCTTCCCTGACTGGCCCAGCTCAGGCAGCCTATCAGGGATTGGACCCTCAGGATGCCCTGGAATATGGGAAAGCAAAGTCTGCCATTCTGGATCAGACAGAGATCAACCCCGACATACTGCCACCATTTTCACCATGAGAAATACCCCCCCAGGGACCCAGTCACGGGTGGTAGCACAACACCTACAGGATAGCGCCTGGCATTGGTTGGAGCCAGAGAAACAACTGTGGGCTCAAGTAGCAGAGGCCAAAGTCCTCAAACGGTTCACCCAGATCCTCCCGGGGGGGGGGGAGGAATCTGTGCAGTGGCACTGACCGGCAACACTGGAGGAAGCAGTTGGACTAATGGAGGACTACCTGGCAGTGGATGGGGCAGAGGCCCGAACCTGGAGTTCCAGGAGCCTGAGAAGGAAGGATGGGCCAGCAGGGGGGAACCCCCATAGGACAGAGCCAAGGGAACACCTTGAGTGGGATGGATTGTAAGCAGTGCAGTCTTGTTTATGGGTGGTGGAAGTGGAACATTGTGATAATCCTTATTCTACCTTGTTCATGTGCCTAGATACTTTTGGAGAACTTTATGAATTATTTAAAATCAATGTGTTTTCTGTGTAAAATGCATTGAAGATGCTTTATAAATGAATGCTTAAGTCTGTATTATTAAACAATGTATCATATAGCAAACAACAATAAAAATTCAAAGTGGCACAGTGCAGCGGAGGGCTGAATGCAACAAGGGGAAGTGGGATTCAAGTCACAGGTGAGTATCTGCCTTACCTCCACTTTCTTTTGTGCTTGTGCTTTCTGGTGTTGAGGGGTGAGGCTCGAAGTAATTAGAGGCATTAGATGGCTCAAAAGAGCTGGGCTCTCAAGTGCAGCTGTTCTTGCTGCCCTGACCTTAGGTCTATCACACAGGAATGTTCACTGGGAGCACTGCTGTAGGAGTACTGCAGGGAGGAGTTGCTGGTGTTCCCACTATCATGTATTTTCCAGGGATCGCAGAACGTGACTCTGTCCTGGTTTACAGCACTTGTCAAGGCTGATTCCCCACTCTGGCACTTCGAGTGCAGAAGGTGGAGGCCCGCAAGGATTCTAAAAATTAATATTGGCTACTCCAGGCTTGTATTAAACTCCCAAGGTTACAGCTTCTCTCTGACCTTGGATGGGTAGATGCTGCCACCATCCAAGTGCAGAACCCCACTGAGAGCCCAGGAAGGCGCACTTGGGAATTCTTTCCAATGGGGTATCCTCAAGCCCCTTCACACCCCCAGGGAAGAACTGAGAAAGAAAGAAAAAAAGGAAATCAGTTTTTGCCATCAGCTAATTGAACAACATGTGCACAAACCTCTTAAGACACAAAAAATCCAGTTCTGTTCTTAAAAAAAGGTACATTTAATTAATAAAAAAGGAGAAAGAAAATACATCTGTGAACTAGCAAATACATTGCTAGATTTTAAAAGAGCCACTACAAGAATTAAGCACCAAGAATAACTTTCTTGAGGTCCAGCTTAAAGGTTACCAGGAAAACAAAGTACTCGGGGTTAGCACAGAGGAATTCCCAAGCCATAAAGAAATGAAAAGAGATAAACCTAATCGCATCTTCCTAGACATTTCCTCATCTACTTACATATCTGGGGTTTTAAATGAGTAGTTTCTAGGTCTGATACCAAGGATTTTTTGTATCTGGCCCAAGCTTCTTACAGCATAGCTGTTGCCCTGTCTGCCGCTTCCCGGGAGAACAACAGGCAGACAAAAGGGGAGCCTTTGTTCAAGTTTAAAAAGTTCTAGCCTTTCCATTGGCTCTTTTGGCCTGGTGCTCACTCACTTCCTTTTACCTATGCATAGCAGTGAGACTTTTTAACCCTTTACAGGTAGAGCAATTAGAAAACAGCTATTAAGAGGGTTTTTATAGCTACTGGCTGGCTGGGTGTCCATAAAAGGAAGCTATCCCTTTCCTCTTAATTTATCACAGTACCGCATTGACTGCTGCCCTAATAGCAGCCTGGGTTGCAGCAGAGCATTCTGGCTTTGTATTGCCTCCTTGAGTTGCCTCTGCCTCAGTCTTTTTCTTGATGACTCTAAATAACTTTGTGCCACCTCCCATTTTTGCCACCTCACTGTTGTGTTCTTATTCCATACTCATCACCATAATTTCTGAGCACCTTCTAAGCATGCGTCTTGCACGGTGCACCCAATTTTCCAGTCCATTAATACGTGTGTTAGAGACAGGTGCTAGTACAGAACTTTGGGGCACCTTACTGCTATCCCTTTGCCAACCTGGAAGTTTATCATTTGTTCTCACTCCTTGTTCTCTGGCTCTTAGCCAGCTTCTAATCCATGTCAGAGCTTTACCTCTCACCCCAAGACTAGTTAGTTTTCTAAGAAGGAAGAACGGCGGGAAGAACCCCAGGAGATTTTCTGCCCCACCATTTTGCTCTCTGGTGTTCCCCACTTCCCCCTTTTTGTCTTTGGAGATTTAGCCTGTGAAGGGGTAGGAGGTGATGGTACCAATGTTGGGAGAAGGTCTTTGCTTCTTCTGCCTTGCTGCTCTCAGTGTCAACCTGCCCCCCTGCCCCCTTTGCTACTCCCTTGCTGCGGTGCAGTGAAGAGCAGGCTGAGTGGTGAGTAGGGAGGTAGCAGACAGAGCAGTGACTGTCTGGGAGGAGGAATGCATGGCTGCTGTTAACAGTTGCTCTATGTCCCTAAAGGATAGAGATCACAAACACAGACAACGGTTTTAATTGCCTTTGGCTCCACATATGGGACAGATCAGAAGGGCTGTGGGACATCACAGGGCAATTATGGTTGTTTGGCAAATCAGATTAAAGGAAGAGTTTGTTGCTGAATTACAAAGTGATTTGTGGAAGGTCTTTTTTTGGGGGGGGAGGGGAAAGTCTCTTTTATGTATCCAAACAATAACCATATTTCTATGCACGACTCTTCTTTTAAAGAATTGCTGCGTATAGTTCCAGTAGCAGCAGCCCGCAAGAGTACAGGCTGTGAATCCTCAGTGTTATACCACACTCTGAATCGGAGTAGTCAGAATCTGAGGCTGATAAACTGGCAGAGGAGCTGGGAAGCAGCAGGAATGAAAGGATAAAAGAGAAATTAAAGGAGCAAAATGAAGTGGAAGTGCCCCAGATGAAAGGAGAACTGGGGAAAGAGAAGCTATGAAAATGCTAGATGAATATGTTCCAGCCCTATCCTAGAACAGAAAGAAAAGGGGACGATGACAAGAGACTAGAGAAAAGTCATTGTGCTGCTGGAAAGAACTTAATAACTGTGGTATACCAGCTTGTGCAAGGTGCTCACAATGCTGGCTGCCCTAGAAGACCCATAAATAGAGAATGCATCTGTGGAAGGCTTATGGCTAAGGTGCTTCAGGGAGTGAACTGATTCATCCTCTAGGCAGTCTCTGCTGATGGAGGACCAGGTGCCCTCTCTAAACACAATCCCCAATGGAAAGCAATAGCATAAAGGGATAGCTAGATCTCCATTGGGGCACAGTTCAGTGAGCCCCTCTGCACTTCTCCCCACCATCAGGAACAAATTAAGCCCTATAGGTGGAAGTATGTCAAGGAAGATTTGCTGTATCCAAAAGATGTTACATGACAAGCTTAGCACATAATAAGCTCCATGGCCAGCCTCAGACAGTGCCTCTATTGCACAATGCTGCATTTTGCCAGAATTAGAATATATGAACCATTGTTGTTGGTATCCCTTTTGTCAGTGTATTTGCCCCAATTCAGTAATGAAACCAAAGATTGTCAGACAATAAAAGCTGGAGAATTTAAAGAGTATTTCTGGCAGTTTCTGCAGTCACTTTGTGGGTGTTAAGGGAATAAATATTATGTTTGCCAAGGGGCTCTTCAAATTCCAATTGTTAACCAAGTGAGTATTCAAAAGATACAAAACTTGGATACGTTCATATGTCATTTTAAATACAGGTTCATAAATCTCTGCTCATCCATCTCTGCTCCTCATGCAGATTCCCATTTGTGTAAGACCTTTTGGATTGGGTTGGGTTTTTTTAACTATAATTCTTCCCAGTTACATCTGATTTGTGTGTAAAACTGTTCAGGGAATGTTTTCTAGTGAAAAAAACACTCCTCTGCTGGCTTATAGTTTATGGTACAAGTAATAATGTTCATGAAATCTGAACCAATACATTTATGATCTGAATGTTATGTGGATTTTCCAATTACTTATATTCTAGCTTTTCATGGTGATAACTAAGGCTACAGTTTAGTCATGTATTTTTAGTAAAAGTCACAGACAGGTCACGGGCAATAACCAAAAAGTCAAGGCCAGTGACCTGTCTCTGACTCTATTGTTGGCGTTTCTGTAGCAGGTTGATTTTTTACGGGGTGGAGTTGCTAGCCCCACGCCCAACCCTCCACCTTTATCCTGACTTGGGACAGGCAGCTGGCCCCAAAGGACCTCTCTGGTGGAGTTGACTTTTACTAAAAATGCCCCTAATTATATCTTAGGTGCTGAGTGGAGGTGTGCTCCAGCGGACGCTGCTGCTCCTGGCATGGTGGGGAGCAGTGCGGCCTCGCCACTGCCGCTCCGGGTGGGGGGCAGCCCATGGCCCTGCTGTCACCACTCTGGGTGGGGGGCAGCCCGTGGCCCCGCCACCGCTGCTTCTCTGGGCAGGAGATGGCTCAGGGCCCCATTGCTGCCGCTCTGGGTGAGGAGTGGCCCTGGCTCCTGCCCTGGGATGCTGCTGCTGGTCTCGGACCACTACTCCGGGGCAGCACCCAGGACCAGTTGCTTGGGGCTTCTGGAGCAGTAGCTGGTGTGGCTGGCCCCAGGGCTGCCCCAGCTGCTCAGCTGGCTTGGGGTCAGCCACACCAGCTGCTGCAGCAGTGAAATTCATGATGGTCCCGGAAAGTCATGGAATCTGTGACTTCCGTGACCTTCGTGAAAGACTTGCAGCCTTAGTGATAACTTTCTAAAGATCTCTTCAGTGGATTAAAGTACAGCATAATAACAGTTGCCGTAAATATAAACTCCTCTGCTGGGATATTTTCTTAGCCTGGATTTTACTTTGGACTTTTTAATTTTAAAAGACATGGATATACACGTTTGGAAACGTGTCAGTGTCTATGAACTCCCATGGGTGTTGAGGTCCAGTTTGGCTAAGGTGAGGATTTTTGACTGCCTGACACCACACCCAATCAATGGTTGATGCCATCTTAAGTGATGCTTTGCTTCTCAACCACCAAAATACAGTCAGTGGAGTAGTAATCATTTACACCAGATCTGAATCTGTCCCATTGTGGCTGAAGATGAACTCTGATCATGAGCCCATATTAATGATGGCAGTGCCAGCAATACTCCCTTTGGGTTAGATTCAAAGCTTGTTGTAGTCAATGAATAGAATCTCATGGACTTCATCAGGCTGTGGATCAGGCTCTTTTTTCCTTGTCAGGCTTTTAGAGGCTGACATAAAAATATCAGTAATAACACCTTGACCTTTCATACACGGCCTGCCTGTCAATAGGTTGGGCATTTTGGAGGTGCTCCACATGACGATTAGGTGTCAGAATGTATCCTTCTCTCCTAGGTTTTGTGTGTGTCGATTTAAATTCTAAGACATGTCTGCATATTAAGTTTCAACTGTCTTCCTCGGGACGATTTAAAGTTTTAAGATGCTGCCAATATGTGGGACAGCACAAAGTCACTCATATTATGGAACACTGGCAGTCTGATCTTTGAAATGTGATATATTTTCCACATAATTAATCTTAATGACTTATTCTAGATGTTCCTGGAAAATGTAGAAATTAAGCTTTCTGATTTTTTTTTATTATGTAATGGTACTTGCAAAACAAGCCCAGAGGGTTATAAAGATGAGCAATGCAATCATTTCAAGAGTATAAAATTACCTAATACTTTGAAATATAATTTCATAACAAAGAAAAGATAAAGGGCCCGACGATCCACTCCATGACGCCAGTTTTACATCAGTGAAACTCTGTTGTCTTCAGTGGAGTTTCACCAGTTGAAAACTGGCATAAAAGACTAGAGAATCAATGACTATGAAGATCTCTATTTACAGAACAGTCCTATTTATCCACAGAACAGGTATAGCAGAGCCACTCTACCACCAATATGCCTTAACCCTAGCAAATCATCTGCATGGTTGGGAGTAGTTCATTCTTCATGTTCTTCACTTCCTGCCATTTTTGAGAGGCTGACAACAAACAGGTAGGCTCAAAATGATTGGTAGATGGAAAACTATCTTCAATCTTAACCTCTAATAACGTCTAGATTAGCATCTTTCCCTAATGGAAAGACAGCGGGAAAGAGTATTTTTATACTGACAGTCTATGTATCTGCACAGTTCCATTATTGCATGTTTATGCAATGTGAAATATTTATGGATGCAGTTGTTCCCAATGCAGAGAACCAACACAAAATCTATGAACCATTTCAGCTCTATTGTTTTTGCTTTGGTACTGTTCCTCTGCACAGGGGTAAATTTCATCCATTGCAAGTACTGAAGTTTCAGGGACCCTCCTTTGCAAAATATACAGAATGCAGATTGAAGCTGCTTTGGGCCCTCACTGTTTCACCCAAGCTCAGATTTCTGGGACCACATCATTCCAGTGCTTTGCTCTCTGCATTAGCTCTGCATAAAATACACACTCCATTTCGAGATCCCTGTCCCAATTTTCAAAGCCCTGCCTGAAATTGGTCCGAGCTACATGGGTCCCTCTCTCTCTCTCTATGCCCATGAACTTCCAAAACAGCAATGGTCCACAGGAATGATTAAAATATTGGAATATTTATACCACAGGGTATAAAATGTTCATGGGAGCTGGACCAAGTGTTTGAAACACAATACTAGCTGAAATAAGAATGCTCACTAATATCACTACTTACACAGGGATATGTGTTTGTGTGTACCTATACATTTTTATTTTAGCTGATTATCTATCTATCTATCTATCTATCTATCTATCTATCTATCTATCTATCTATCTAATATGCTGACTAGGAAAAAAGTAAAAAATATCATTGGTGGCACTCAGATGCTACATTGATGGGATGCGATATAGGAACTGAGATGGAGGAAAATAAGGTAATAAATAGAAGGCAATGTGGATTTGTTACAAATGAATCATGGCACATTAAGTTATTTCTCTGATGCTTTCTTGCTGTTTAGTGAAGTAAGGAAATGCTGTGCCAATGCTAATGCTAGATTTTATTTTATCTTTTAAATTTTTTATTAAGGCAAATATTAACATATTAATTGTATATTACTTATTCAGGATCACATTAATATTCAAAGATCCTTGCTAAAGATTCTGGGTGGGTGGCTTGGAAAACCTTCTCCTCTGAGCACACTAAAAAGGGTGACCATATTTTGAAATGCCTGTCCTCTTTTTGGTGCTTGTCTTGTGCACATATTTGGTGTGACTGCTCTTCCATTATAAGGACAGTCCATATTTTACCATGCCCAATTCCATAGGTGGAGAAGTCATATTTTTCCAATAATGTGATATACAAAGTCTTACTGCTAACAGTAAAAAAGAAATTAATTTGTCATTCTTTTTAAAATGTCAATCATTTTCTGGAGCATAAAGTAAACAGGGGGCTCTCTAAGAAGTTGGCGTTTTGTCATAAGATGAATCTCTTAAATAATTTCCTCCCAAAACTATCTAATTCCTGGACATAGCCACCACATGTGCATGTATGTTCCCCTTTCCCCACAACCCTTCAACAAAGTACCTCCCTAGTAGCAAAAATATGATGAATCTTAACTGGAGTCAAAGGATAGCAGCCTTCAACTACCTGAAGGGGGTTCCAAAGAAGGTGGAGCTAGACTGTTCTCAGTGGTAGCAGATGACAGAACAAGAAGGAATTGTCTCAAGTTGCAGCGGGGGAGATCTAGGTTGGATTTAAGAAACACTATTTCACTAGGAGAGAGATGAAGCACTGGAATGGATTAGCTAGGGAGGTGGTGGGATCTCCTTCCTTGAAGGTTTTTAAGGCTTGGCTTGACAAAGCCTTGGCTGGGATGATTTAGTTGGTGTTGGTCCTGCTTTGAGCAGGGGATTGGACTAGATGACCTCCTGAGGTCTCTTCCAACTCCAATATTCTATGATTCTATGATTAGAAATGCCATATATACAGTAATTTATACAATTGTTCTTTATGAGCTAAACAAATTGAAGATGTGTATCCTATTTCCATACAGAGAGCCACATGCAGATCAGTTTTTTGTCCAGATTCCTCTCCCATCTTTTCATCTGGGGTTCTTCTGTTATCAACATCTTTTTCAGTCAAAATTTATATATCTTTGAAATTAAACCTTTTTGTTCCAGCTTGTTCCTGGTTCAACTCATCATGTGTCATTAAAGATCTAGATAGAGCCATGTTTGACATGTAAATATTGGAAATAAGGGATATTGATATTATTTACATTATTACATCTCTCTTGATATGACTTCAAGTTAGGACCTGGGAACAGCTGTCCCAAATTGAGTAATCTCAGCTCTTACCCATAATGTCACTTTGATATTTCCTGGGGATAAATTTCTGATTATTAATGAAATTATGAACTCTATAATGAGGGATCAATTTCTGCAAAGCCACCCTGAGCACACCTGTGTATGGGGTAGGAGGCATCTACTCATAACACTGGCAGTGGTGGTCAAACTTGCAGAAAAATTTGAGGAAGCAGATTTCCCCTGCAAGGGGGTGCGTCCACATAACAGACTAGAGCAGGGAAAGAAGGTTGGAGAAGTGGCAGGAGTAAAGCTTGCAGAGAAGAAAAGGGAGGAGACAACTCCTTTGTGGAGTTGAGAAATTATCTTCTATTTATGGTGAGAAACTGGGACATACAGAAAGAGACTGCCCCTATGTGGGTGTTGGCTGACTGAATTTTGTGGTTGGACTGAGACCTTGAGGAAGTAGAAGATAAAAATACCAATCATCTCAGTGAAGGTGGGGAACAGATGGGAGATTGGCATAGTGGACACTGCATCAGGGTGTTTGCTGGCCAGGAAAGATGTGGTAATGCCACACTGAATCCTGCCAGTGGAGGGGCTGAGTCTGGAGTGATTCCATGGGGAGTGAAAACTCTGCCCCATTGGCTGAGACACCCCTGGAGGTCTGGGGAAAGTTCAGATGAAAATGGGTTGGGGTTGTGGATAGGTTGCCCTATCCAGCGGTGTTAGGGACAGACTGGAACCCTTTGCCCTGTAAGAAGAAAGTAGGCATCTGAGGTCCATGGCAGAAGGGAATTGAGCCACTGGGGAAGATTGAGAAAGGGATCAAAGTAGGGGAAGAGAAGAACCCTAGAAAACAGGATACAAGCCAGAGGGTGAAAGGGAAATGAACATTCCCCAGGAGAAAGTGGAGAAAAGGAAGAGCTGACTGAGCAGGCATCTGGGGAAAAAGGAAGCCTGAGAGTATCTGAAGGAGAAGGGCTGTCCCCAAAATGCTTGCAGCCAGGGCCTTGAGATGAGGAACCTAGGAATACAATTATAGGGCTATAAGAATGAGAGACGATAGATAAAAGGGACAATGGGCGATATGATATGCTATGCCCCAAAATAAAGAGGGCAAGGGTGTGGAAATCAGATCAGTAGATTGCCTCTGTTGCAAAGACTTGTGAATGGAGACAGTTGTGGGAACAACCCTTGCCCACAAAGTGTGGGTGGAAGATGGACAAACCCTGCAAGGAGATTCTGGATAACCATTTATAAGGCAGGGAAGGTGCAGGTCAAGAGAAATGAGATCACAAAGAAAAAAACCTCACCATTAGATTAAAAGGGGGATGGGAAGGTATTGAGATCCCGTAGATTTGTCTACCTTCCAAACCAGAGTTATTTAACTAAACTCTCTTCATCTGGAGCTTTCATCTTTTTGAGGTATGATGCTTTATTTATAAGGATCTTCCTCGGTACGGCCTTTCCAGCTCCCCAGAGAACACTTTTATTGATCCCTTCCTCAACACTTTCTTTATATTTCTGAAATTTTTCTTCCAGCTCTTGACCTCTAACAGGGTCAGAGAACAACTGCCAGGCTCTTTGTTTTTCCATTGACTCCCAATCTTTGAATCTAATACATGCAAACCAAATTATCATTCCCAGATTAGCTTTTTTGACTAAAGTAGCCACGATCCTAGTAACAAAACTCATATCAGTCCCTGAATAAGATCCATAAGTAGCAGAATAGTGTGTATAGTAAATCAAAATACACCTATGGTATATTCCCTGACCTGTGTATCCTGCTGGACATTCACCATATCCTCATCTTCTAAGTGATTCAACAAATTTTCACTTGCTTCTCCTGAATGCCCGCTGTGTACATTTGATTGATCAAAAGCAGGATTAAGCACCTTGTTAAAATTCTCCGAAGAATAATATCCCCTTCCTAAATTTTTTTAGGAATTAGGAAGTTTTATTTTTTTTTTAAAAAAAGACACTAGCCCTTGATGGGAAGTATATACTTTGGCGAGGGTGAGATGTTTAAACTCTACCTTTCAAGGACCCCTTAATTACAATATCTGCCCACTGTATCTGGGTTGTGCTGAAACAATAAAAGGAAACTATTGAGCAGCGTACTGCCACCCCTCTACTGTTAGATTGTCATGGAGAGACACTTGGCAGCTGTGTGCAAGAAGAACTCAGGTGTTTATCATAATTTTAATGTTAGATTTTATTAAGGAATTTTGTATAATTGCACATCAAGTTTTCATAGGGAAATTGCATAAGTGTGGATTAGATGGAACTAGTGTAAAATGGACTCAATTCTCCCCATAAAACGGAATTTAAAAAAAAACAGCACAGAAAGTAATTATTCACTTATTGTCAAATTAGGATGATGCAGGGGCACATTGTGAAGACAATGCTATTCACTGCTTTCATTACTGACTTGACAGAAGTGGTGGAGAGTAGGCTAGTGGTATAAGAAAAGCTATAAATACTTTGGCGAGTATGGTTTAAAAATACTCTGACATGATGTTGACACATTGGAGAAATGGACTAAAGTCACTTGAACAAAAAAGTATGGTTCACATAGGAAGGAATAAATATAGAATGAGAGAATTCTGTATGGATATAGACATCAGAGAAATATCTGGGGAATATAGTAGATGGTAAATTGACTATGGAGTCACTCAACAATGCAGCATTGATTGAAAAAAATGCTACTATTGTATTTGGTTGTATTAGCAAGAGAATCACACACATAGAGCAAGAATATTTATTCTGTTCTACTCAATGCACCATTAACTCTGCTGTATTCAGTTCTGGGCAGCACATTTAAAAAAGAACAAGACAAGTTGGAGAGAGTTCAAAGGAGAGCAGCAAAAATGATACATGTTTTGGAAAATAAGACCTTTGTGGAAAATGTTAAGAGAAGCGAGAATGTTTAATGTAGGGATGATTGATGGAGACATGGGAACTGACTACAGTACATCCAAGGGGTGTCATGATGAGAGCTGGTATCACTTGTTCACATTAGTCACTGAGGACAGAAGTAGTAATGGACAATGCAGCAAGGAAAATGTAAGTTAAGTATGAAAGGTTTATAAGAAGAACAATGCGATGGAGTAAGCTGCCAAGGGAGGCTGTGGGATTGCTTTCAGGGAAGGGATTCACAGCTAAAATGGACACCCATATACTAGAGATTTAAAAACATTCCTTCTAAGATGCAGGTGGATTATTCTGATGATCAATTAATAATCCCACCCCCACCAGTGTCTTCCATGTGCAATCTGGGGTCTAGTGGTGGCCAGCAGCACTGCAGTCCATTTCTGTGGGGGAAAGGAAATTCTATGCAAAAACCATTAATTTCTGCAAAATTTTGCATTGCACAGTGGTGCAGAATTCCCCAGGGATAGGATTGAGACCTGGATTGTAACATGATTATCATCTATATAGAGCTTTTCATCTTCAAAGTACTTAACATTGACTAACTGATCCTTGCATTGACCCAGTTCAGCAGGTAAGGATTCTTATCCCCAGTTTAAGGATGAGGAAACTGTGACAGAGTTTAAGTGTTTTAAGAGATTAGAACTCTCAAATTTCTGGCTCCTTTGCTGTGTTGAGATTATTAGATTACACCTCTGCTTCTAAGCCATGATCACTTCAAGAAAGTAAAATATTTAGTAGGAAAGGAGTTGAGGCCAAATCCTTACCTGTTGTCAGTCAGCATAGGAATAGACAAGGTTGATTTTTTTCACTAGCTTAGGACCTTGCCCTTTTTATGGAGTATTACAATTCGAAAATGTGTTTTTTCTCTCTTTACAACGCTGGAAACATTATCCTGTAACAGCTCATCCACAGCCCCATACTCCTGTCAGTTTTTCCATTTTTAACTGATCTGTAATGTGTACTGTCGAGTGAAATCTAGCATTCAGCATTTGAGCCCAGGCAGAGGATTTTCTGAAGGAAATTTGAAACGAGTCATTTGATTTTGGAGATAGAAGAATACAAATAATAAGAAAACAGTGAAGGTTTTAAAAGTGCTTTTCATGGACATATATAACTTCAAAACATTGCATTTTAAAATGCAAATTGTGTGGTCAATAGTCACTAGGGTGGATTAGGTACTTTGGAAATATTAAAATAAAAAGCAAAGGCAGGAGTTAAAACAAAATATTGGAAGCTGTTCAAGTGCATGTGCAGACATATTTAAATTACATCCAAAGTTTTGAGTGTTTTTTTGGCCTGCTGTCGTTATAGATCTGTGCCAGCACTGGTGCAGTCTAAACACCATAAATTGTGTTCTGTTCAGCCTTATTCAAGTCACTTTACTACAGCTTTACCCAGCAACCTCTGCTTTGTTGCATTTCTAATCTCCAGATTCAGGGATATGCTATTTTATTATCAGTCATAGGGAGTGCCTGGATGCCAAGAGGAGAGTGTCAATGCTTGATTTAACTGAAACTTGATGCCTGAGCCCCCTTTTCACGCTGACAATTTAGAAGGCACAAAGAATTGTGAGTATAAATGATGTCAGTTAGATATTTGAGTACTTGATGGTGCCTATCAGGTATTTAGCTATGAAATGATATCAGCTGTGCCTGCAGATATCTGCTGGTGAAAATTTACACCAGAAATTTTGTTACTGCAAATAGAGGGTGCAAAAAATCAGGCCATGTGTGTATGTTGGTGACCAAAAATAGCTGTACAATAATCCATGTGTCAGTGAAAGAAATTCATACACTAAAGACTACGCTGAAATCAATTAGGGTTTGCAACAGAAGATAGTGAAGGAATGAAAACTGACATTTCAAGAAAAAGTGTAGCATGTTTGTGTTCTCCATTGAATAAGTACATTGTAGTGCCCCTTTAGACTTCTAGAACTGGTCCTTTGCAGATTGATATAGGAGGATCTGTAGGGTAAAGGCCTGGCCTTGTTCACTGGAGCCATGCTGGGGGTAGAGGACACATGACACGATGGCTCAATTTGGCATAGAAGGTAACACACTGCGGGACCCACCTTATTGTTCCCAGAAAAAAAAGCGTGTTAGCAGCAGCCTTAATTTGCATTATATGTCACAGCATATGGTCTAGGGGGGCTGCTTGCCTGGTTACACCCCACAGACAGCAAACCATGCCCACTTCCAGCAGCGGTGCACTGATTGTGTGGCAGGTAGCCTCCCCCCCCCAGTGTAAATTTGAGTGCTAGGAAAGAACCCTACTGTGCTGCCACAAAGGTGTGCTATGGGTATGGCTGTACTTTCAGCTGGAGATATACATTCCAACTCAAGGAGACGTGCCCAAGCTAGCATGCTAAAAATAGGCCACAGCATATTGTTTCAGCTTGATCTTGTTCTTGTTTTCTCCCACAAATTTGGTGTTCCTTTTAAGAAGTTTTTGGGCCAGATGCTGACCCTGGCACTTTGGCTGCTTTGCCTTGCTCTGTTAGCCACACCATATCAGGCTTGTGGAAGAGGTGATGGCTGAGAGAATGGACATCCATCTACTCCAGTGA
Organism: Chelonoidis abingdonii; assembly: GCF_003597395.2. Taxonomy (NCBI): domain Eukaryota; kingdom Metazoa; phylum Chordata; order Testudines; family Testudinidae; genus Chelonoidis; species Chelonoidis abingdonii. The sequence continues at coordinate 28,063,638 of NC_133774.1, forward strand.
TCCACAGATGTGGGAATAGCTCTATAAGGCCATGAGGTGTCAGGCATAAGTTTGGACAGCCCTCGGTCTGCTTACACCTACGAGGAGAATGGGCCTGGTCCCTGGTCAGCTCGGGATGGGGTGGGGGCATAAAGGTGTCTTAAAACCACCCTCTTCCTCCCTGCCCCAGCTCCTGTGCTTTGTTGAGTGCTGCTGATCTGTAGCCCAAGACCTCTGGCCCTTGTGTGTAAGTAACAAGACTCAGCTGAAGAGTCATGAACAAAGTTAATAGTGTATGGAATAGCGAGACTAGTTCTCCCATCAAAACTCAGAACACTGCACTGGATGCTGGATTCGGAGGCTCTTTCTCATTCTGACATCGTTTGTTCTGAGCTGTTCTACTGCACTGGATGGGAGAAATCTTATCTCAAACATTGACACACTCGCCACGCAGGCACACAAGAAATCTTTTGTAGTTGGCTTAAATCGAGCGGTTAGAAAAAGCTGCAGCTCATTCTTCGGAAATAAAGTTATCCCCATAAAAGTGAAATGCTAATAATAACCATTTGTAGTCGGGTGTATGTGTTATTTTTCATTGTAGTCACTGGTTAGCAAAAAAGACCTCTGCCTCCCAAGAAACATTTTATTCATTTTCTAGTTACATTTTTGTCAGCAGCCCAGTTCAGCATGGAGATTTTGTACGGATGGTAATTAGTTTCAGCTGGTACTGGCAGCCATATCCCAAAATCAATAAAAAAACATAAATATAATAGCATTTTTTAAATGATGCAGTGTTCTCTTTTTAGAGAAAGAAAACAAACACCCTCCCTGACAACACTAAGGCTACGTCTACACTGCACGATTAATTCGAAGTAGTTTAAACCGATATTACAAAACCGCTGTTATAAAATCGGGTTTGCGCGTCCACAGTGCAATCACAAAATCGATTGCTTGCGTCCATGGTCCAAGGCTACCATCGATTTAAGGAGCGGTGCACTGTGGGTAGCTGTTCCTCAGCTATCCCATAGTTCCCACTTCCGTGTTGAGAGCACAGTGCCTGATGGGGCAGAAAACATTGCCCCGGGTGGTGCTGGGTACAGCCTCACCCCTCCCTTTGTGAAGGCAGCAGACAACCCTTTGGCGCCTTTTTCGCGGAGTGCATTGAGCAAACGCCATAGCACAGCAATCTTTCCCTTTTTTTTTTCACGTGGTGGTGGGGGGAAATAAACTGAGGAGCTGTTCCCTGAACCACGCCAGACACTGTGTTTGAACCTACAGACATTGGGAGCTCAGCCAAGAATGCAAATAATTTTCAGAGACTGCTGTGGACTGTGGGATAGCTGGAGTCCTCAGTACCCCCTCCCTCCCTTCATGAGCGTCCATTTGAGTCTCTGGCTTCCCGTTACGCTTGTCACGCAGCGCTGTGTATCCTGGAGTTTTTTATTCAAACGCTTTGGCATTTCGTGTTCTGTAACGGAGCTGGATACAACAGATTTGTCTCCCCATACAGCGATCAGACCTAGTATCTCCCGTACGGTCTATGCTGGAGCTCTTTTTCGATTTCAGACTGCATCGCCAGCCGTGCTGATCAGAGCTCCACGCTGGGCAAGCAGGAAATGTAATTCAAAAGTTCGCGGGGCTTTTCCTGTTTACCTGCCCGCTGCATCCGAGTTCAGATTGCTGTCCAGAGCGGTCAGTGGTGCACTCTGGGATACCGCCCGGAGGCCAATAACGTCGATTTCCGTCCACACGAACCCTAATCCAAGTTATCACTATCGAATTTAGCGCTACTCCTCTCGTTTGGGAGGAGTTCCGAAATCGATTTAAGGAGGCGGTAAAATCGATATTAATGACGACGTCATGTGAACGGATACAGCGTTAAATCGGTATATCGGCCATTAAACCGATTTAAAGTCGCAGTGTAGACCTGGCCTAAGATATCAGATCAGTAAGTGAAGTGCTATAAAGAAAAGCAACAGGAAAATATTGCAAAGATAGTGTTTCCAACCTCAGCTAGCAGACTGCTAAGGCTTCTATCATTTGCATGAATACCTTTTGATGGGTTTAAAAAAATCCTTGCACAATGGGGACTGTATGTAGCTGACAGCTTAAAGCTTTTGCAATGGGAACTAAGAAAAGTTCTGAATGTTAATAGAAGCTTTTATTGAAAGTGGATTTAAGCTTCTGAATGCTAGAAGTGTTATTTCTGGTGTTAGGTTAAAAAGATCATAATATGGTGTTCATTAAACTGTACAGCCAAAAATAACATCTGTCTCTCATGAATAAGGGATAAGATCTCATTTTATCTCTCTTTTTATTTGAAAACAGTATTTTTCCTTGAAAATTACAGTTTTGTCCCATTTAGAGGAATAACATTAAACATTACAGTAATTCCATCACACCATTTTAGCTAAACTGGAATCCGTTTAATAAAAATACACAAATAATTGCAGCACTTGGTTACAATAACTTTGGAAACCCCAATCATATTTCTATCTGTCTGGGGCTACCTTAATTCTTTGTTTGATCTTTTTTCATTAGAGATCCCAGGCACTACCACACACACTAGGGAAAGCAGTGGATCGCTTCATCTCTGGTATGTTTGGTTACTGTGAAAATGCAGTACACTCACCAGGATATAAAGCTGATACTAATGTTCAGGATGCTACTGTGAAGTCCTGCTAGTCCAATGTGCTGAGTGATTGCTTCTTGAGTGGGGCTGAGCTCCGACTGTTTCCACTGACTATTCACATGGAACTAGTGACATGAATAAAGCTCATCCACAGGCGTAAATGTTTGCATGTCCAACAGCCCCAATCCTGCCGTGTGATCAATGTGGGCGGATCCTTGCATGCAACTGCTTGGTAATGAAATAACTGAAGTCAGTGGGGCTCTGCACAACCACACAGGTCCACCCTTTTGGAATAGCTTGCAGGATCAGGGCCTTTCACTGTAAGATCTTCAGGGCAGGGGCTATGTTTCTCTTTGGGTATGGCTACACTGTAGATGGGAGTATGCTTCCTAGCATGTGTAGACAGACACATGCTAGTTCTGCTCGAGCACTAAAAAATAGCAGTGTGGCTGTGACAGCAAGGGCAGTGGCTCGGGCTAGCTGCCTGAGTACAAACCTGCCTGACCTCCTGGACTCATACTGGGGTGGCTAGCTCGAGCAGCTGCCTGTGCTGCTGCAGCCACACTACTATTTTTAGCATGCTAGCTTAAGCAAAGCTAGTACATCTACCTACCTGTGCTGGGAAGCACACTCTCAGTTGCTTGCATAGACATATCCTTTGTGTCTTTCATAGGGCCTAATACATTGTAGCTGCAAAATAAATGAGGAATAATAATAAAAATGATGAATACTAAGAATCATCATTTCCATTATAGGTCTGTAGTTTCAGACTTCACGGCAGGATAATGAAAATGTACTCTTTGCGTTTCAGCTCACAACATGTCTTACAATTGATTTGTGGAAATTAGTTAGGCTGTTTAGTTATTGATATGACTTCTATAGAAACTAGAAGTTAGAGATTGCCAGGGCCACAAAAATCCTTTTAACTAAAGTTTGCAGACTGCATAGCAAGTCCATAATGTAGACCTCTGAATTTGGCTGTTCTGGAAAAAAAAGCTTCTTGAGGAACATGTTATTTTGATTCAGATTTTTAGTTCACAAACATTATTTTTATGTACTTTTTGTTAGTAAAATAGACTGTGTTGGAAGCAGCTGTTGCAACCTGTCATGTCAAAGTGTGTGTGTGTTGAGGGGAATATTTCTATAGTTTCTGATGGTTCTGTAACAACCATACAGTCAATGAAGAATTTTGTATTTAAAAATGCGTGGCCCCAATCCTGCAAGTGGAACATTAGGACTTTCTGGGTGGGAGCACCCTTCATCCTCCGCTGCTCAGGATCAGGTCCTAATGCGTTCTGAAGGTTGCAATTTTTTATGGTCTATATGAGATCAACACCTCATTGAAATATTTCCCTTCTTTCCTCTTTTGTGCTCTTTGCCTTGCTCCATTTCTCTCTTTTATCATTCAGGAAAATGTAATCATAGAACTATAGGGTTAGAGGGGACTAGTCGAGGGTCATCTAGTCTAACCCCCTGCCAAGATGCATGATTTGTTGTGTCCAAACCATCCAAGACAGATGGCTATACAGCCTCGTTTTGAAAACCTCCAGTGAAGGAACTTCCATACCCTCCCCAGGCAGGCTTAGTTGGAAAGAGAAATTACTCACCTGCACCTGGGGGTTTAAGAGCCAGCTGGGACATCTGTGTGCAGAGCACCATGAGCTAGAGCCCTCTGGAAAACTGACCACTGGGGACTCCCTTAGCACTAGAGCTGGGCAAATCATTTTTTTTTTTTTCAGTGCAGTGGCTAAACTGAAAAAAAAATCATTTCACATTAAACTGAAATGACAGTTTTTCAATTTTCCTTGCCAAATCAAAACCAAATAAAGTAAAAAATGGCTACTCAGCATATTATGTGAAAAGTCTAGACATTTTAATATTAAGATGCTATGGTGCCTTATTAATATTTTGACCAGCTAGTAGGTATTAAAACTACAAGTGCCTTGTCTGCACTAGGATTTTAGCAGTGCTAGCTAACATTAAAATACACCTGTTAGGAGGCTTATTCCTTCACCCTCTCACTTCCCTGGTCCTTCTCGCATGAACAGAAGGCAACAATTCCCGGAGTCAGAAGGTGCAAACAACTCGATGTTTATTGGGGTGAACTTCCAGCAAACATGATTCCAGTTTCCTTCCTCAGTGTCCCCCTTCCCAGCTCTGATGCCACAGAGCTTTGCCTGTGTCCCTGTTCCCATTTCCCCCCTTAGCAAACATGATTCCAACCCCCCCCCCATACTTTCTGATTGACTGCAGACTATACAGTAAAACTTGAGTTCTGCTTAGCTATATCTTAACCAATCATTTTACTGAAATTTAACTAATCAATCCTAACATATCATAACATGATTATCTAACCAATTATATCCGGCCACCTTAATTGGTTTACACTCAACAAAATTAATTATACAGCAGACAGAAACAATCATAGAACCAGACAGAGACCATGCAAATAAATAATAGAAAAGTGGAAACTATAATGACAAAACAATATAGAAGTAAGGATTTCACAACTACACCTATAAAGACATAAGGGTTTCCCAGCTGTGTCTATTGATAAGTGAGTTCTTACCAAACAGAAAGCTATCAAACTAAATTTTCTTTTACATTTTCTAGGCTCTTCCCTTTATCTGGAAGTGATAGATTGGATCACCTTTTTAACAGCCCAAAACTGCCTTATTTCAGTGTGACCGGTGAGGATGTGACAGTTTGCTTCCCAGCTTACGGCTGCCCCTGCTATTTAGCCAGAGGCCTTAGTCTAAGAACAAGGCCTTAGGCCACATCTACACTACCCGCCAGATCGGTGGGTAGTAATGGATCTATTGGGGATTGATTTATCGTGTCTCATTTAGACGCAATAAATCGATCCCCAAATCGATGCCCATATTCCACTTCGGCAGGAGGAGTAAGCGGAGTTGACGGGGGAGCCCATTGTGAGGACGGCTAGGTAAGTCAAACTAAGATACTTCAACTTCAGCTGCTTGAATAGCTCTTAATTCACAAATACTTTTAACAAAAACTTTAAAAAAATTAACATGAGGTAGGAAAAAGTGACACGGTAATTAAGTTGTTTACAGGCAAGGAGGCTGAATCTGCCTTTTTAACTTGTCCTGTATTCCCCAGATATCATGGCACACAGTGTATCCCATCACAATCTCTTATATGGCCCACCCATTAGCATAGTATCTGAGTGCTCCCAAGCTTTAATGTAGTTACCTCACAACACCTGGGTGAGGTAGGGCCGTGTATTAGTCCCATTTTACAGATGAGGAGTTGAGGTACAAAGTGTCTATCTACTCTGCAGGTAGGAGCAAGCCTCCCAGCTGGGAGCATGCTAAAAATAGCAGTGTGGACATTGCAGCTCAGACTCTTAAGCTGCCCCCCACCCCTTAGGCTTGAGACCCTGAGCTGCAGCATTCACACTGCTATTTTTGAGTCCATCAAACCAAGCTGGGAGGTTTGCTCCCAGCTGCAATATAGACATACCCAAAGAGACCAGGTGACTTGACCAACCTCACACTGGAAGTCTGTGACTGAATAGAGGCTAGAATCCATGTCTCCAAGTGCTAGGCGAACACCCTAATGACTAGACCATCCTTCCTCTTCTACAAGTGGGAGGCAATGAGATGAACTAAGGAACAAATGTTAAGCTTTGCTTTGAATTTTCTCACACTTGTCAGAGCTTGTCACTAGCTTTAATGTTAGCCAAGGATAACATTTGTGTTGGATGTGTACGTTAGGATACTTTAATATTATACTTGATATCACTATGCTGAATTAGAGTCCATACAGCTGACTGAGTGCTGCGGCTTTTGGTCTGTTAGGTTCTTCATTTCAAAACTGAATTAATAAAGATGGGTCTATTTCAGTAGCTGGTGTAGAACTGAAGTTACATAGAAAAAGTTTAGGAGAGGTAATCACTGAAATACTGTGGATGAAATATACACCTGTTTTTAATCTACTTCATGACTGGCTCTCATGTATTTTTTTTTAATATAACTTGAACTGGAGAAGCATTAGTTGTTCAGGGAAAAGTGTCCCTTCAGCATATTTTCCATTTAAGTAGATGAATGTTGTACTCATGCACAAAATGGATTCCACATATTTTATAGTTCTAAAAAATCTGATCATAGCCAGTGAGATGCTATAGTAAGTTAATTGGGAAGGATGTGCATCCCTAGAAAATGCCATACCTGTGCTTCTGAAGAAATAGCCATTTCTGTCTTATGTCATTTGGCCTCATTCAGAACAGACTGGAATATTCTTTGTGCTACTGATTGGAGCAGAGTATACGGTAGTGAATCAAGAAAAATAAGACTAAAAACCTGATTGGGGTGATGAATGAAAGGTGATGGAATAGAAGGATGGGGAATTAAAACAAGGAATTAAAAACACACCCTATAATTAAATAATCATGAATCAGGCCCTGAAAAATCATGAAATTTGCTCAGACTATTTTTTTTAGTCTGCATTATTTTTATTTGTCTTCTATTTTTTGACCTTTTAAAATTCATGTTTTCAAGCTTTTCTCTGCAACCATGAGGTCTAGAAACTTACTCTTAAAAACAATAAAAAGTTCAGATTCTCAGGAAATCCCACAACTCCTGGTACTGGGGCTTTAGGCAAAACACCATATTTCTCAGGACTGGAAGGAGTTAAGATGGCCAGGCAGGCTGCCAATGAGCTCCACAGGCTGTAGCTGGAGGAGGAGCCAGGGAGCAGGGAATTGATTGGAAGCAGGTTCATCTGGAGGAGCCTATATAAACCAGGAAGCTGGCAACAGAAGGTGTGGTAGGGTTGGAACGATTGGGGACCAGCAACAGCCAATTAGGAGTTAGCAGGCTGAAATAAAAGAAGCTGCTTTGTGGTAGCAAGGTAATTCCTGGCTGGAGCTAGAGGAGTGAAGAGAGATGCTCCCTAGCTTACAGCCAAAGGAACCAGTCTGGGCTAGGGCTCATTGCTGTACCCAGTCAGTGGTAGCAGTTCAGAGGGATCCCTACTAATTCAGTTTCAGTAAGAGCATTTAGCCCTAGAAGAGCATGAAACCATTTTGTTTATAATGGGCCCTGAAGGGCAAGGAACTTCTTCTGTTTAAGTTTGTTGTATCCCAGAAGGGTTTGGACTGTGTGATCCTGGCCAGAGGGCTGAGCCAGTAATGACCTGCAGAGGCAGGCTGAGAGCGAAGAGATTGGTGCACTGTGCTTGGTCTCCGGGGGCGCTCAAGTTGGTGAGTGCAACCCACCACAATGGGAAATGAAATTTTGAGTTTTAAACCAAGTGCCTACAAAAGTACAAAGCCAGCATATGATTGCACTGGGACAATGGCATCAAAGCTACAATTCTGGTAAGAAGCTAAATCCTATAGGAAGCAATCTTACACTACATATCACTGCAGATGTCTATAACAAAAATAAAGCACTTTTATTACAAGGTGTATTCAAACACAGACTTGTTCAGTAGGTTAAATAATTGAATTATTCATATTAAGTCAAGTTAGTACTTACTGTAATGGATATGCAGAAATATGTAGTGGCAACAAGAAATGTTACACATGTAGTTGGACAAAATTCAAGGCTCTTTTAGTTTTGTTAAAATTAAAACATAAAGAGAAAATCTCCCAAAAAATCCTAAATCCTGTTGAACTTATAACCCGACAGCTTCTTCTCAGAGCTTTATGTATGTTTGTATTGCCAGTGTATTATTAATTGCCTGATACAGTAAGTACAATAGGTGCAGTGTTCACTAGAAAGGCAAAGGACTGGTTGGTTGTTGGGAACTGGCAACTGATTCAGACACAATAAGGCCGTGTTGTTCTTACCTTTATCTGGGTGTGAAAATATCATGAGAGGTGGCTCTGGCAGTATTTCTATCCTGACTGGAATCAGGAAGTAGAGAGAACCTTACAAGATACTTGATTTTGTGAGCTGCAGTGATTCATCCCAAACTTTCAGGGGCTTATCTGACCCCAAGTTTTTAATGTTTTCCCATCCTTATACCAATTGTGTGGATTGCAAAGCAAATGTCTTTTCTGGAATTAATATTGTTGAGAAATAGCTGTAACTGAAGGGACAGATGACATGACCATCATCACTGTAGCATGACTTCAAAGGGAAAGAAATGTCTGGGACTGTGAGATTATAGTAGGTCCAAGTAAATTTTTTGCCGTTTTTGATTATTTTTTCCCTTGGAACACTGCAGAGAATGGACTGCATACAGCTTTCTGGCTCTCAAATTATAGTGTTGCTGGCAGAAAAATATTTAAATCTTAAAAATATGTTTACTCTATTGTGTCTATATCTTTACAGAGCTTTATTTGATCTTGGCAGGGCAAGCCTCTTTTGAGAACAATTGAAAACATCTTTTTAAAGCTGTTGTTATATATCTAAATAGTTCATGAAAACTAAATAGCTGCAAGCCCAATTAAGGCAGTCAGACGATTATTGCACATAAAATCTCAGAATTAGTACTGGATCTAGATTACCTAGGCTGCTAATGTTTTACACCATTCTGATACGATGAGCAAAATCCATGATGGCTGCTTATAAGGCAACAAAGTGTTATTGATGCAATGTGCTTGTAATAGTGTGAGGCACTTTAAGGCATTTTTGTAGCTTGGCACAACTTTGTTAAAGTAGTAAAGCATTCTGGGACTCGTAAGATTAGCAGTAATGCATACTGGGAAAGGGGCAGGGGTATAAAAGAGCTCTCTTTTCTCTTCGTCCGGTTGTGGGGATCTCTGTGGGTGGGTCTCTCTTGGATGGGTATGGGAAGGAACCTGGGATGTGACCAAAGCTATCAGAGAGAGAGAGAGAACCAAGAGAGACTGGGGAAGGAGAATCCCTGATTGAGGAATTTTATTTTGAGGCTTTAGATGCTTTGTATGGGGAGTTCTTTCTGCATGAAGGTCATGACTCTGGACATTAAAGCATAGCTTGTGGAAATCTAGGGCCAGACTACTCTGAGTTGAATAACAGAGCTGGGGCTTTAGTAAATTTCAAATATATGTAGGAAATCCAAACTGGTTATTGAATACCTAGACTATCATAAGCAATTATTAAAACATATTCTAATTCAGTCTGTGATGCAACAAAATACTTCTGGGTTAGCCATATATCCCTGTCAAACATCTGATTTTAATAGGAAAATTTTAACCTTAGCTGACACAAAATACTCCTTCAATACTGGCAAGTCTAATGAGAACCATGGGAGATCCTGGCTTCAGAACCTTGCCCAAAGAATACAAAACAAAGAAGTGATACTTTGCAGTCACCTGTTGGAGTCCCTCCCTTAGCATCCCATCACTGAGTGGAGAGTAGGTCTCAAGACATCAAGCTGTTGCATGAGGAAAGCTTGAGAGAGTTGATTTCACTTTCAATGGGAAAGATAAAGGTTAAAACACCTATGAATGCTGTCGCTTTTCAGCAATATTGGGCATCCTTATGCTATGCTGGCTGGGCTCTCCGATGCCCAAACACATTGAACCATGAAAGAGAGGGGGAAATATAATTTTTTAAAGACTTTTGAGTGAGAGTGGATTCATTCCAGGAACCTGAAGGGAAACTGAGGTAGGGGACTGCCCTGCATGCCACACCACAAGGAGGCATGTTTGGAGATTGCATCCCTTGTTGGGGGGCACATATCTTTTTCCTTCCAGTTCTTAAACAGTCAAAATTCTACCTGAATTCAATTATGTATGCTCATGGTTAGCCATTAACAGTTTAAAGAGCATGTTCTGAGTGGCTAATAGAGGTTTACAATGGCCATCATTTGTAAGCACAACTTGGAGTTTGTAGCTCCTGGAACTCTGGACTGAGCCTCTAGGGGGTCCTATCCTATGGTCCACAAGAATAATGGGTATCAGAGCCCTCTGATGCCATTTCCTAGCGTGTTGGCATCAGGATGGGGACAGAATGCACTAGAAACTCCTGCTGAAGCCACCATGGAGGCTTCTGCATAGGATGATCCGGACAAGCAGTTTGTTGGCCCAGTGATGAGCCAGGGCTGCTCAGCCCGTCAGTGGGAGGGGACAGTCTGACTCAGAGACAAAGACAAATATTAGTTTTCAGTTTTGAGCTTTGAGTTGGAACGTAGAGAGAAGCAGAACAGCTCAGGGAGTCTCTGATTACCCCCCCCCCCCACACACATAGGGAGTCTTTGAACTGCAGTGGGACTGGAGCATGGGACAGGCAGTTCCCGCTCTGTGGAGACCTGCATCCAGAGTGGCAGAGATCCAACCCAGTGCCAGCTACTGAGACCTCTACAGGAGCCCAGACCAGGGAGCCAGGAGAAGATGCTGCCCTACCCAGGGGCAAAGATGCTCTAAAAGGATCTCCCTTTTCATTTTTTTCTATTTAATGCTGCCCATTGTTCAGAGTGCTGAAGCACTTGGTTTTGGACTGATCTCCAGCATACCATCTGCCTGGGAATGTGCCAGGCAGGGTGCTCGAGGTTGCGAAGAGTTGAGTGGTGGGAAATTTTGTTGAAGTTTTAGCACTTATTAGGTAACCCCAGCCCTTTCCTTCCTCAGATCCTATTATCTGGCCCCCAATAAAATCCCTCTTTGTTATACTATTGTTTTTGGCTGTGTCCCTCCTTTGCTGGGGTTTGTGTTGAGGCACGTTATTGTTTCTTGTGCGCTGGAGTTTATATGCCTTGCCAGCAGCGGTAACATTATTCCTTCCCCAAAGAGACAGCACCCTTTGTGTTTCTGGCACAATCAGGCGTCACTTTGGGTGGAGCCATCTGGCATGGGGAGGCGGGGGGACGGGAGACAGAACCTGACTCACCACATGAAAAAGCCACACCCAGTCATAAGCACCAGGGCCACATCTTGCCGGATCTACAATTATTTATGTTTGCACTACATTAGTACCTAGAAGTTCTACTCAAAATAAGGGTCCATTGTGTGGGACGTCATAAAACTCTTGTTTAGTTTTATTTTACCTCAGGATTCTGACTGATGGAAATAAATACCTCTTTTACAAGACTGTCCTTATTTCCATTGCCATTCTACTCCCATTAAAGTCAACACTTCTGAATGAATAAAGACCGCATTGCAGGATTAGCGCCTAAATTGTACTATTAATGACTGATATATATTTTTATGTTGGTAGAGTTAGGGTGGAGAATTGAAATAGCTCTTACCCTCTCTTTGTTTGTGCACGTGTCACTTGCATGCTCAGTGTTCTATCCTTTGTTCCTAATGCACCCAGATATGTATATGCAATACACACCTTTATAGGATTAAAACGCATCTGTGCTCAGTTTGTGCATACAAATGCAATTGGCAAATGAATCATTTGCACACACTAATGACGTGTATAAAACTACATCCACAAATCTGCATATACACAAACAAAATTGCATTTTGAAAATCTGCCCCCCCCTCTATCACTTCTATTCTCTGGTGTGTCTACATTGGACTGATCTTGAAGTGAAACCTCAAGACTTGCAAATGCAAGTTGGATCAGAGAACTGAGAGTAGGCAGGTGGATGAAGAAAGTGATCGGTGGAAACGTGACTACAAGAACAAGACTGAGGAAAAGACTGGTCAGTGAAGGAGAAATAGAACTGAGGGACAAGTCATCTGATGCAAAAATGAAGGAGAGCAAGGCAGTAACAGAGAATGGGAGAGCAAAGAAGAAGAGAAGAGTGGCTAGACCTACAAGAGATGAGGAAGAGACAATGGAGATAGCCAGAGTTCAGAGTCCCGGGAGGATAGAGGATGACTCACAGAAGATTCCAAATGACAGGGAGAAGACAAGGAAACTTGTAGCCAGAAAGAACAGAAGGGGGAAGTCAGACACCAGGAAAAGGCAGGTCTATATGATGACTCCCTCCTAAGAAGAACAGATAGGTGTGGAAGAAAATGCAGTCTTCACTCTTAGGTTGTTTGCAACATGTCAGAGACAGTTGATTCTCAAGCAATTGCAAGGGAGAGAATGCGGAGGAGGCAGGGATTCCCCCTTCCTAGGCAGGTCTCTGCCAGATAAACAATTAGGGCAAGCATTTATACCTTTTGTTGCATACAATAATGGTCAACAGCCACATCTTGTTTACATATATATTCGTTCCTGATATCTTACTTTTCTCAATAGTTCCTTCTACAGCCTGCATTCTATTCTTATCTAACACAAGGTCAAACAGCATCTCTTACAGTTTTCCAACTCGCTTCCCACTCGCCCGCGGCCCTGCCTTAAAGTCTCGCGTTATTAGAGTTAGCTTGACTCTTACTCTATTCTGTTGAAAACTAAGATGTCTGCATCCAAATTCCCGTTTTCCACTTCCACACTAGTCTGTCACCAGAGCTGATCTGGAGAACAGATGGGTGTGCTGTCTGCTGGGAACTAGGAAACAGGATGTGGACCTGAGGCTGAAGAGGATCCTAATGGGAGCATGAAAGAATCCACTCTTTGTTCTTCGTGTGGGAACAGATGATACTACTAGATTCTCACTGGGACACGTCAAGGAAGACTGTGCCAGGCTGGGGAAGATACTTAACAAAATGGAGGCTTAGGTAGAATCTCTCATTGAAAAAAAATCACCTGTTCTTAGAGGAGGAGGGCAAAGGCAAAAGAAGATTGTGGTGATCAAAGGTTGACTCAGGCAGTGGTGCTATAAGGAGGGCTTTGGGATGTTCTGCCACTGGCAGGCATTCATGGACCGAGGACTGTTCTGATGGGATGGACCCTATCTGAGTAGGGAGGGAAAGGGACGTCTAGCATGATCTATTTGGCACAACTGATTAAAAGAGCTTTAAACTAGGAATTTGGGGGAGATGGCTTGGGGATGCTCATGTAATCTCCATGCCTGATTCTAATAGTGAGTGGGAGGAAAATCCACGTAAAAGAGGGCACAGCAATGGAGAAAGAAACAACAGAGGGTAGGGAAGTGATGAGGGAAACTGCAGGCCCATTCGTTTCACCTCAATTGTATTAAAGGTCTTAGAACAAATTTTGAAAGAGAGACAAGTGGAGGACATATAGGTAAATGGTGACTGGGATAAAATACAACCTGGTTGTACAAAAGGTAGATGATGCCAGACCAACCTGATCTTTCTTTGAGAAGGTAACAGAATGTACAAAGGAAATGCATTAGATCTCATCTACCTGGATTTCAGTAAAGCATTTGATACAGTTCCACATGGGAAATTTAGTAGTTAAATTGGAGAAGATGAGGATTAACACGAGAACCAAAAGGTGGGTAAGGAATTAGTAAAAGGGCAGACTACATTAGGTCATGCTGCAAAGTGAATGGTCAGGCTGGAGGGAGGTTACTAATAGAGTTCTCCAAGGATTGGTCTTGGGACCAATTTAATATTTTCATTAATGACTTGCTACAAAAAGTGGGTGTGTGCTCTTCAGACTTTTGGATGACACACAGTTGGGAGGTATTGCTAATTCAGAGGGGGATTGGAATAAAAAGCAAAAAGACTTGAATGACCTTGAAAACTGGAGTAATAGGAATGAGATGAAGTTTAATAATGCAAGGTCATGCACTGAGGAACTAACAACAAGAATTTTTGCTATAGGTTAAGGACATACCAGTTGGAGGCAACAGAGGATGAGAGAGACCTGGGTGCATTGGCCAAACACCGGATGATTACGAGCTGCTACTGTAATGTGGCCATAAAAAAAAGGCTAATGCAATCCTATGATGCATCCTGTGAGGTATTTCTCTCTCTCTCTCTCACGTGCACACAGAGTTATTACCATTATACAAGAGTTTTGTGTTTGAATTTAATAACAGTTTGAGATTGATCATATTTGACTAAATTTCACTTGAGCCTGTTATTTGTCAGAGATTAGTATAACACTATTATAGAATACTGACAGAACAGATACATTACCCCCTTGATGTAAGGTAGAGTTGGTCTCTTATCTTTCTCCTCTAACTGATGGGATGCTGCCAGTGCAGTCCCCATCTAAATCCCAAACCCTGTGTCTTTTTATAGGGTATGAGACAAAGAAACCCCTTTTAAAAGGGCAAAATACTTTCCCATGATTAATTTCACTGTGTCCTGTTTTGACATCTTCATTTTATCTCATTACTTAAGGAATTCTTTGTATGGTATCTTTACGTTACATGATCACTAATGTAAGGGAAATTTTAATCTGGTCATTATTACTGTTCCATCCCTTACAGAACCCATTTGCACTAACAATAACCTTCTCAATCATCTTCTTCATTACCAAAAACATCTGCTATAACTAGTATCCCTTATCAATCAACAAGTTTTGTTTATACTTTTAATAGTTTGAGGGTTTTTTCCCTCCCTGGATAATTGGATTGCCACAGACCTGAGGATGCTGAGGATAACTAGATACAACCCAACACTCAATCAGATGAATTCCTAAATACAGGTCACTTACAATTTAAAAATCAATGCTGTGGATCTGAGAATTCAAACACACTCTTTGCTAATACCATAAAGACACTGGGAGAATAGCGAATACATGAATGAAACTTCTATACAAAGAAAAAAGAGGACTAAAAGTGTTAATATTTTCTAACAGGTACTAACAGAAGGCAGTGGTGAGACCTCATCTAGAATACTGTGTGCAGTTCTGGTGTCCCATGGTTAAGAAAGATGAATTCAAACAGGAACAGGGTACTAGGATGATCCGAGGAATGGAGAACTGACTTTACGAGAGGAGACTTGAGGAGTTTGGCTTGAATAGCCTAACAAACTGAAGGATGGGGGGAGGGAGAATATAATTACTCTCTATAAATACATCAAAGGGATAAATATTAAGGAGGAAGAGGAGTTAGATAAGTTAAGGGCCAATGCTGTCACAAGAAAAAAATGGATATAAACTGGTCATCAATAATCTTAGGCTTGAAATTAGATAAAGGTTTCTAAACGTCAAAGGAGTGAAGTTCTGGAACAGACTTCCAAGGGGAGTAGTGGAGGCAAAAAACCTAACTTGTTTTAAGACTGAACTTGATAAGTTTATGAAGGGGATGGTATGATGAGATTGGGTCATACACCATTGTAGGCGTCCACGACTGCTATTAGCAAATATTTCCAATAACTGGTGATGGGACACTAGAGGGGAAGGACTCTGAGTTACTACAAAGAATTCTTTCCCAGAGATTATGGGTCTATTACAGGTGTGGCTGGGTGAAATTTTATGGTTTGCAATGTATTGGAGGTCAGACTCAGTGATCATGATGGTCCCTTCTGGCCTTAAAGTCTCAGTTGCTGACACTGTGTGTACATATGCAGTAATTGCATGGGTAAATTAGGAATGCGCACAATTCTAAATCTGGGACTCTGTTTAAATAGCTTTGAAGTCCAATAGGGTATTTCTAAATTTGTCTTTTAAATATATACAGTTTCAGTGTATTTTTGAAAGGGAAGAATTTAAAGAATATTGGTTGTATACAATTAATATTTTATCTTTATAAATTGAGGTGGGCCCAAGGCACAACACACAAATTTGGATTGAGATTTTGAACACCACAGCATTCCGGTCTAAAGTTCGTGTTCGATCTGCTGATTGGTAGGGTTCCACTGTGAGATTTGGATGTAGATTCAGGTTCTGACACCTCCCCACATCAATCAAGGTTTTAGTTCAGGTTGATCTGTACTTACAAATCACAAATAAATAAAAATATAATTTAGAATTGAACTTTTCCTTTTCTGTAGCTCAGCTGAAAGAATGCCTCTCTTACTGAGATATGCCCCAGTGCAGCAAGACATTTAGGCACATGTCTAACTTAGACCACATGAGTAGTTTCACTTCAGTGGAACTTCTAAAGTGCTTGAAGATTGGCATGTGCTGACTCAGGGTGATAGGCCTCAGTCCTGCTGATAGCTGCATGTGGGTTATATGAGTTTGCAAATGCAGTGCTCTTTTCAGGGTTGGGGCAATAGTAATTAATGCAGAACAGACCCAAAAGACAAAACAAACAACATACAGTGGCCAAGGAAAACTTCCCGTTCCCTTTAATAAAAGAGGTTTGAGATCCCAGGAGGGAAACAGGCGGGTTGATTGAAAGGCTGTCTAGGAACTTTATAGAACAAGGCCATGAGACAACAACTCAAAAGAACAAATCTTTATTGTGTGAGGAAAAAATCCTCACATTCTTACATTGTTTCCTCAGTGAGACCTGAGACCCCGATCCTGCAGTAAGAATTGTGCAGTGAACCCCTGAGCTGTTCTCAGCCCAACTGATTGTCAGGGGTTCTACCAGGGGTCTGCCCATGCTGTCCTCAGAGCAGATGTAGGGCCTGAGAGAAGCCCTCTGGATTAGGCTTCACATACGCAGTGAGATGGGGAGTGTCACTGTTCCTCAGTGGGCTATGGCTGAGGATCCCAAATTCAGGACTAACTTCTGAGAGATAAGACAGAGTCACCCCAGACTGGTGGTTATTCTACAATGTTCATGTCAATTGTTTTGTTAGCATTTGACTGGTCTGGTCTTCAAAATATTATCCTGAGCACACAGTTTATTCAACCACTCAAAATTTAGCTGTTTTGTTTTTAGAAAAGGATTCTGTTAGCAGTAGGGGTGAAATCTTGGGTCCCAGTGAAGTCAAAGGAAAAATTCCCATAAACTTCAACAGGGGCAGGATTTCACTCTGGGCTTTCGCCCCTTCCAGCATAGAATGCCAAATTATGGCATGAAGTTTGACATTGGTTTTGTTAAAGTTATTTTTTTAACCTGGTTTGAAAACATACCTCTTCCTCAGGGTGGCGTTTCCATTTAGGCAACCTAGGCAGTCGCCTAGGACACCAGGATTTGGGGGGGCAGCAATTCGGCGGCGGAGGATCCTTCTGTGCTCTGGGTCTTCGGCGACAATTCTGCGGCGGGTCCTTCACTCTCTCTGGGACCCACCGCCAAAGTGCCCCGAAGACCAGGAGCGCGGAAGGACCCCCCCCGCCGCAGTATTGCCGCCAACGACCGAGACCGCGGAAGAAGCTCTGCCTAGGGCATCAAAAACCCTGGCGCCGCTCCTGCTTTTCCTGTGTGAAGTTATGAGTTTCTGGTTTTGTTTTCTAGGCCCTGAATAATTATCTTTATGTACTATGAGGTTTTCTTCTGTGCATTTTTTTCTTATTTCTGATGCAAAAAGCTACATAAATATGAGTGGATAGGTTTGGACTGAATGATCTCATGCTAGAATTTGTATAGTGATTTGAACATGTAAAAACTACATTAGTGTATATTATCTTCCCAATTGACATGGATCTTGGTTCAAGGAAACAGCAACTATAATTTGCTGCACATACTTGGAACAGTACAAGATGGTGCAACATCAAGACTTTGATGCATCTGCTGTATGTAATCTAGCCACTTTTTATAGGTTTATATAATAGAATCAGGAACCAGAGGTAGAAAAATGAAACTCTTAGTAAGTTAAAAGGAACTCCACATAGAGGGCTAGCAGTTTTGGGCCCTCACTGAGCATTAAATAGAAGTAATAAAAGCCCAGCTAAGGGCTGCCTGGGCTTGGACAAACAACCTTAAAATGCATACACACAACCAATGGCCCCAATCCTTTGGAATGGCTGAAGAATGCTTAGTGCACGCCTGGAGGGGATGTGCATGCGAAGGTTCCTGGTATAAATTATAGCAGCTGGGGATCAGCTGGAAATAGGAATACCCTATCATTTGCCTACACCATTGACTAGAAAGGTGGAAGTGTAGGAGTTTCAATGGTACCCTGTGCCTTTTGAATGGAGGGAATCCTCTGGCTGGATCTCAGCATTCTTTCTTGATGATGTTGAATATACCGTATCTGTTCTTTGGAGCATGTATGTTTCACCCCATTATAGACCAATCCACGGTATTTTGAGACTACGCATGCCTCGTGATTGACAATTAGCTTCTTGATATTTGTGAACAAGAGAGTTTCAGAATTTACAGAACCATAAGTTCCCTCAGCAATATAGTCTGTAGTGTCTCTAAGGGGAATGCAGGCAAACCCAATGGAAATCATCAGTATGATTTTTTTTTTTTTAGAATTATATTAGTTAAATTGTAAGAAATTGGCTGAAATATTGTTTAACATAAACAGTCTTTGCAGTTTATTCTTTCAATGAAACAAACCATTCCATCTGTTACAGCAACATAATGTACATTAGATTGATCCTTTCCGTTCACTCTGATTTAAATACATTTTACAAGCTCTTCAATCCATTCCTCTTGATACTTCTGGGAAAAAACATTTCTCTGTTTAAAAATATCCAAAATACATGTTATAACATAGGTCAGCATTATGTCTGCATAGCACATTGCTTCAATAAGAGAGAAAACTTAGAAAAAGAAAGGACTCAATCATATAATAGGTTACAATCCTACTCTGAAAAGGTCAAGACTCAATTGGCTTTACATCCCTTTAATTGTTGACTCTGATTTTGAAGAGTGGTTGTATTGACTTTTGGCCTTGCATCTTGTCGATTGCAGCTCCACTCTTGGTATTTAGACAGATGTGAAAAGCAACAGGGTCTTGGGCAGACATTTAAGACAGCCAGAAGGATGCTGACATTCTTGGAAACTGATGCAATCAAATCATTAGGCTAGACTGCAAGACCCAAAAGACCTAGTGATCTCTTTCTCTCTTCCCTCAGACTGTACATGTAATTGTCAGAAGCAAAGAAACCAAATCTACATCCCCTGATGAATTTTTAGTCATAGGTAGACTCAAACATAAAACACTTAAATATTGAATTTTGGTTTAGACTTCCTCCTTTTTCTTGCAATTTGAAGAAAAACAACCGCGACTTCCATATTCTACCTGTAATCGATCATTCACTAATGGTTTCATATACTCATATAGTTCCTTAGTGTGCAGTTTCCATAACATAGCTTCAGAATGCAAACAACTATGTGCAAACAAAACTGCTAAAATGGATCAAATACAAAACTGTGTCCAACATTTTGAGAAGAGAAATTATTTAATCATTATTTGTGTTAGCCAAGATTATACTGGTAGAAACAGTAAGAGAGTTCCTGAAGAATTTGAAATCTAGATAGATAAGAGAGAAAAAGGGGTAGGGAGAAAAGGATATAACACTCAGAGTTATGGTTTGCAAACATGTTCTAAAGTATGTGTGTTTTTTAAAATATTGTTGGATAGGATTTTGTTTTTAAGACATCTAGTAGATGGTTTCTCTTAAGGCTAGAAGGCTTAAGATCACAATGTTTTAAAAGAAACATTGAAACACCATTTTTGTAATCACATTGCTTAAAAGTAAGACCTTACTAAAATTTGTAGACTTAAGGTCAACATTTACACTAGATTTCTCCCCCTCCTCCATGTTTTGGCTCATTGCTTCATCATTCTCTTCTGTTTCTTGCTAATAGTTAACTGAACGCTGATATGTAACATTCTTCTAGTACAATGTGTCTTTCTCCTCTACACTGCAACCAAAACCAGTACGGTTTTAGAAATCCCTGTAGAGTATTTAGTGGTGCATTCGCTTTATTCATCAGGTATGCCCAATGCAACACAATATGTTAGAACATGGTGAAAATCCTCCTTTAAGTAAAGGTTTTTCTTGCAGACTCCACCTTTATTAATCCAGATACATTCTCCCTGTGGTTTGTTGCAATTTATTTACACTTTGAAATGGGAGGATCTGCATTTAATATTCCAGTTGAATCATAGTTATGCTTGTTACAATAGACATCACATAGCTGTCACGGTAACAAGGTATGCCTCTTGTGTAATGTTCTGCTTTTATTAAAGCGGTGCGTGTCTGTGTTAAAGGGAAAGAGGTTCCTCTTGGGGAGACAGCTGCACATCTATACAATACTGGTCAGCTGTGCTAAGGGTAGAATTAAGGACAGAAAGGAACATCCAGAACAATAATATAGGAATGGAAAGGAGCCATATAGTGTTTTAAATGGGTGAAACAGCAAAGAGAAGGTGCTGTTTGAAGCTTGATTACATAGGACAAGTAATCTACTGTCTCATCTACTAATCCATGCCATGATGTAGTGTTTTTTTTTGTTTAAGGAAGCACAAAGAATAGGCTAAACTGTTCAAGCCAGCTGGCTAAAGTTAGTGTCTTAAATAAAGGTAGCTGGATTTTTTTTCCAATACTCAGAACCTGCAGCTGTCATTGGTACCAACCTCAGCAGGTGTAAATCACTTCTGTTTTATTGAAGTCCATTCCAATATATGGAGGTGAAGGGAAAGGAGCTTGTGCAGCCAAAATCACCCTTTTTGTATTAATGATCAAGCACAAATATTTTGGGGATTTGCAACCCTTAACCCCAGAAAATGTAATACCTCAGATGGGAAAATTAGTGATCTGCCTCTTCCTTCCTCTGCTCCCCCACACATTGGGGTAAATCTTATATCAACAGTTCAAGGATTATTCTGGGAAGAGGTACTCTTGCTGTTCGTCAGATAAAATAAGTAAGGATAATGTGGCTAATCTTGAAGGCCATTGATATCAATGCAGTTAAATCAACCTACACCAATTGTGGCTTGGTCCTTTGTATCTCTCTTCCAAAATGCTAAATTGTTTCATGATCTGGAAAAATTCTCCACACATAGGTCTATCATCATTTTCACAAGTTAAGGGTCTGATCCCACAGTTCTTGCTCAGATGTAGCTTCATTGCTGTCAATAGCACTTTTGCATCCTTCAATCCTTGTGCAATATAAAGAAGTGCTTATTTAAAAAAAATAGTGCCATGGTTCAGGACACCAATGAAGCCATTCACCAATGGTTTCATTGCTAGAAGTTTGTATGTTCATGCTCTTGGTTGAGGCAGTGTGCTCTAACCTCATTTTGGCAGCATAGTTTTGGACATGAACTATATAACGGTTTGTAAAGCACAATGAGCGAGGTATGTTCAGATGGCACTTCAAAGATGGGACATGCATGTTGAGGATTGACCAGACAAAACTGTTGTACATTTCTAATCTTTATTTTAAAAGCATTTCTACGCTCAGACTTAATTCTGTGCAATAAAATGGCACCTGTTAAGAGTTCATGAAGTTCATGAAAGGATTACAATAAAGTAGCAGTGAATCAGGAAGCATTAGTGTCTCAAAACAAATATATATGATTGAAAACCATAATCTTTTATCAGTCACAACCACACCTTGTCTTTTTGTTGCCAATATTTGCAATATGCAACTACAATAGGTATACCTGCAGCCAGAATGTGGCTCTCTGCAGTGCCCATAGAAATCATTTCCACCTAATATTCAAATTCAGCCACGTCTTTGGGGGAGAAAAAGTAGCATTTTATCCAGAATTTTGGAGACTTTAAAGCCTGACTCTATTGGGACAGACTGTTTTAACAAATAATGCTCTTTTAAATCTTAGAGATGAACACTCTCTAAATTATACAATATTATAAAGGAACAATATTGTGTTACTCAATTCAGACAATTGCAAAAATAAATTGCTCTTCAGTAATCCCATACTAGAAAATGCAGCTGTTCTGTTCATACATGACTGTTTGAAATATTCCTGGATTAGAAGGCTGTTACATAAGTTAAGTGTTTAATTAACCATTAAATGCAATACATGATTGCTGTTAAACCAACTTTAACTTTCTAATGGGCACCAACAAATCCTTCACTGTTTAATTTTTCTCAGGAAGTAATTGTTCTGGGATTTATTTCTTGCTGAAGTATTTTCTGAATAAAAATAGCCTCCCTCCAAAATATCCACATTTTCCCTTGTTTGTTTTTCGGAAGTACCTGGGGGAACCATACAACCAGGGCTTCTCGCTATGTGCTCCACTTTGTCCATTTTCCTTAGGGCTGTGTTGGAAAACTTTTGGGTACTGCTACTTACCCTAAGGCTGAAGCTTGTTACATCCTTGACTTGCTTCATTAATTACATCCTTTATTTTAAAAAAACCCCAAACTTAAATAGCCCATAACATTACATCTCATAGAGGTGATACTAACGTACCTTGGCCCATTTCTGTGTAATCAGGGTCTGAATGAATTCTCCCCTGACATCTAGTGATGAGCTTGGGGAGGGGGCAAGTGTCAGGAAGAGAACATATTTGCATAAACATACCTACTCTGCCCAAGTACTCAGCAGACAGAGCTGGTGTTGGGTTACAAATCACTTGAATGCAGGGATTATGAATGTTGTTATCTTCATTGTGTAACCTTTCTGCCCCTCTTGAGTTGGCAGCAACAAGCGCCGGGTTCAGTATCCAGGAGTTTCGTTTCAATAACACAGTGCAAAACCAGCTCGAGCCCCTACCCAGTGACCTGGGACAATTACATACCACCCCCCCCCCAGCAGGTGCCTCGAGGAGGCAATACTTCCCCACTCGCAAACACGGAGTCTGAGTGTAGCAAAATCCTTTTAATAAAGGAGGGAAACAATGCGGCATCTCATTGGAGAAACACCACAAACAAGATTATAACACAAACCATAAGCAAAAAACCCATCTCCAAGTATGTTTGACAATGTCCTTTCCCCCGTAGGGTCTTAAGTCCAATCACCCTAAAGTCCAACAACCCAAAAGTCTCTGGTCAGTGCTACCGCAGAGTTCCAAAGTTTGTCTGCAGAGTTTTACCCCTCCAGCCTGGGTGAAAATGGTGGGGGGCACACACAGGGTGTTAAGGGACACCTTACATGGGCCAGAGCCAACTGCTCTGCCTCTCCATGGAGTTCTTCTGCAGCCTTCACCATGACCAGCTCCACTACACCAGCTGTGCCACTCCTCCAGCCGACTCGTGAGCCACTCCAGCTGTCCCCACAAACTGCTCCACTCCACTCACTGTTCCATGGGCTGCTCCAACATGCTGCAAACTGCTCCGCTCAGTGATAGATCTTCAGGCTCCCCCACTAGTTAACACAGCACTCAGTGATCTCAGCATAGTAGGAGTGATTTCAGCTCATAGTAGGGGAGCCCCAGCACTGATGCACCATTGGCCCAATGTGAATTCAGCTTAGCAGCCTCTAGATGGACTCCTAATGGAATCAAAATTAGCTCTACTCTTCAACAGTGGAGAGAGGAGGATGTGCAATTTGTGTTCCAGGCCCTCAAAAGGGGGCCTATACCATCAGGTGTACACACCAGTGCCCAACCTTTCTCATTTCAATGGGTTTTGGCACCCATGTCCCTTGTCTAGCAAGTGCTACTTAATTGATATTGAGATATCTCTATCATAAAGCAGTCTCATAGTTCCTCATTCACATAATCAGGATGACAACACTTTATTCCTCCTGCCCCAATAACAAAGAAACTGGGGATCCCAGAGCTGTCAAAATAACCATCTCAGGCTGCCGTGGGCTATGC
Source organism: Chelonoidis abingdonii (assembly GCF_003597395.2). Lineage (NCBI taxonomy): Eukaryota > Metazoa > Chordata > Testudines > Testudinidae > Chelonoidis > Chelonoidis abingdonii. The sequence continues at coordinate 28,087,488 of NC_133774.1, forward strand.
TAGGTTGGGTGGGTGTGCCAATGCAAATACCTGAAATTCCTTTCCACACTCCCCATAATTCACCACCAGATGTCAGGGTAGAGCTCATCCTGATGCTGCTTACAATTGTATGTGTAAAGGGCAGCAGAACTGTGCTTAGCATCATAGGTGCTGACTTCTAATGGCACCGGTGGGTGCTCAACCCCCATCTGCCCCCAGTCCTGCCCCAATTCCACCCCAGCCCTGCCCCCCATTACAACCCCTTCCCCCAAAGTTCCTGCCCCAACTCCGCCTCCTCCTTATCCCTATTTGACTCCTTCCCCAAATCCCTGGCCCCGCCTCTTTCTGCCTCCTCCCCTGAGTGCGCCACGTTCTTGCTCCTCCACCTCCCTCCCGGCGCTTGCCGTGACCAAACAGCTATAGCAAGTGCCGGGAGGGAGGGAGAAGCAGGGATACGGTGAGCTCAGAGGAGGAGACAGAGGAAGAGGAGAGGTGGCGGGTGGAGCTTGGCTGACAGTGGGTGTAGAGCACCCACTAATTTTTCCCCATGGGTGCTCGAGCCCCAGAGCACCCACAGAGTCAGTGCCTATGCTTAGCATACCCTGATTGGGGGGATCACCCTCAATTGAACTGCACTTACTAAACAGGGAGTAGGGATGCCAACTCTCAGAGAAAGGATGGAGGGTAAGGACAGATGTTCCCGCCTGGAAGTGCAGGCTCTACTTAAGACCCTCCTTCTGTGCAGTGTTTAATCAGCTCTGTCTTTACGCTCAGTTGAGTCTTTGTTTTAAGTAATCATTAGAGCTGTAATCAGTGATAACCAGGTCTAGCTGCTGAGCATTTAATCTGGTATAGGAAAGTGTTGCAGTGAAAGAGCCTGCACTAGCAAAGAGGTTATCTACTACCACTGAAATCACTGAGAGCTAGGCTAAATGGTGGAACCTCAGAATGTGACATTGCAGAGTGGCAGAGTGAAGGACAGCAGCAGTGGCCAGTAGTGCCAGAGTGAATGACTGCAGCAGTGGATGGTGATGGCAGAGTGAATGGTGGCAATTGTGAATCAGTTGTAGAGAATTCAGCAGAAACTGAGGCATTGCTTGATGCTTCCCTCCATGGGTGAGAGGTGAATCCATATCATAGAATATCAGGGTTGGAAGGGACCTCAGGAGGTCATCTAGTCCAACGCTCTGCTCAAAGCAGGACCAATCCCCAACTAAATCATCCCAGCCAGGGCTTTGTCAAGCCTGACAATAAAAACCTCTAAGGAAGGAGATTCCACCACATCAATAGGAAACCCATTCCAGTGCTTCACCACCCTCCTAGTGAAAAAGTTTTTCCTAATATCCAACCTAAACCTCCCCCACTGCAACTTGAGACCATTGTTTCTTGTTCTATCATCTTCCACCATTGAGAACAGTCTAGATCCATCCTCTTTGGAGCTCCCTTTCAGGTAGTTGAAAGAAGCTGTCAAATCCCCCCTCATTCTTCTCTTCTGCAGACTAAATATGAACTCAGTCTTTGCTAACCAAAGGCAGCCAACTGTGAGTGGGGTGTCATGGAGGGAGAGGGGAGTGATGTGCTAAAGAGAAATTAATTCATTGGACTTTCCCACCTCAAGGTAAGAAAGTGAGGCACAGGACACTGCCCAATGCACTGTGGGGTCAGGTTGACTTATGATCACATGTTTTTTCAAACTAATGCTTCGTTCCCTTTCCATAAAAGTTCTTTTGTTATACACAGACTCAGTGCTTGTGAAGGGGAAGTATTGCCTTTTAGAGGAGTCCAGAGGTGGTGTTTAGTTTTCCCAGATTACTGGCTGGGGGCTTGAGCTGGTTTTGTATTGTTAAGAGGAGCCCCTAGATATTGAACCCAGCTCTTGTTGCGGCTGACTGCACCTGGCAGACTCATTAGTTGTTCTCTCTTTAAGTGGTCTCGGTGCCACTAGATGGGACAGAACACCACATCCAGAAGGTATGTGGGTTACATATACACAAGGTTGTCAGCCTGCTCTGCTATATATATGCAGACCAGAGAATCCATTTTCAAACCTCCCTTCTCCCCAGTGAGCCATGCTGAAATTGTGGTGACTGAAATGCACGTGCACACAGTTTGTGTTAAGTGCACTCAAGGAACCAATTGTGTGGGTGTACTTTTTTCATGTGGCTTAGAGTTTCATTTTTGTCTGAGTATCTGTGGTTGGAAAATGTGTGTGCATACGGCAGCTCTGTCATTCAGAAACCATTGCACAGAATCGTGTTCTTCCAGACACAGGATGAAGGGTCAAAGAACCCCAGGCTTAGTAGACCAGACATCTCTCTTCTCCCCCACCTAGTGCTTGCTCTTGTGTGAGAACTCTAAGTTACTGTAAATCCCAGAGCTAAAGGCTTAGAGGCTAGAGCTCTCTGCTCCCTCTGCAGCGGGGAAAAAAGAGAAAAGCTAGCACTGGATATCAGCCTTGTGTAAGATACAGCCTAAAGTAAGTGGGCCACCCTGAGTGTACAGGTGTTGAATTCTGGTTTGAGAATGGGACTCAAGCTCAACAAGGAGAGGGCAGAAGGCTCTGTCCTAGAGACCAGGAACTCTATATCAGGCAACAGGACTCTGCCCAAGAGTCCTGTTTTGCTCTGGGTTCCTCACCTTGACATTCTGGAAACTGGGTAGAGTGATTCTGTGGGGGTGGACCAGTGGTGCACAGAGCTGACTTCCCTGTGAGGACTGGACCACTAGAGGTGGCTCCACAGAGCTCACTTTACCTTGAGGACCCAAATGGACAGTGTCAGAGCTGATGTTATGACCTTGGACCAGGCAGCTGCACGTTGGAGCAGGACCTGGTGATGTGGCCCTCTCTGGACTGGAGCAGACAGGCGAAGGATAGCTTACGTCTGGTGTCCCCAATTACCATTAACTCTAACTAGACCTCTGAGTGTAGATTCAGGTAGGTGAATATTGTTGTGTGATTAAGAATTCTGGACTTCAACAAGCCAGACAGCTGATACTTTGAACTGTGGAGTTGGCCATAGTCCTGACACTCTGGTGTGTTTCTCCATTTTCGCTCTTCCCCCTTGTAGTTCCATGATCCCAAGTACTCTTGAGAGCTTGTGAGTGAAGAATAACCACCTGCAACGGTGACCAGGCTTTATTTTAATTTCCCAGAGCCAGAGGTAGGAGTCTGGCTGGGGTAGGATGTGGGGGAGGATTCAAGCCATCATTCTAGTTATTTTAGAAACCATGTTGGAGTTCTGCAGTTGGCCAGCAGTACAGTATAAAAATAAGTGGCACTGGCCAGGGAGTGAATGTGTTCAGGACAGTGGGGGAATGGTACTGTGGTTCTCTTGGCAAAACTAATACACTGATTAGTTCTTCTGAGAATAGCATTGAGAAAATGAGAAGGGGGAGGCTGTGAACTGGATAATATCTTTGGTGCACCCAGTTCTTTGGAAGGAACCTTTAGCTGGGATTTCTAAGGAAGCTGTGACCTTGGCCACTGGCATCATATGACAACTGTGTCCATCTCTCCTGGTCCCCTTTTAATACAGACATGACTGATAGTTTTCTTATCAAATTCTGGAACACTTTCTCCTCTCTATGAGCCTTGTAAAGCTGCGTGTCCCCCTGCATTCCACTCTGCTCTCATTTGTCTCTGTACAAACATATTGAACTCTTTTCCCTGATTAAGAACATCAGCCTTTTGTTTCCCCATTTCTGGAGAGTGAATGGATTATCCCAGCCAAAAATATGACTTTACTCTTATAGTCCGGTAATTATATATGCAACGAATCAAGGTCGTATATCCTACATGAACCCCAAAATTCTTAACCACTGCTGAAATGTTCACAAATCACAAACAAGCCATCCATTACGTGATTCAAAGAGGAGTCACTGTTTAGACAAGATTTCAGTGCTGCTAACAAAACAGCCCTGGTTAGTCACACAGTCCCTGGTTCCTGTGTCTGCCATCAATGTGGCATCTTTGCTCTAGTTAAGAGGAAAGGATGAATAATGTTTCTAAGGCCCCTGTCAAAGAAAAAATAACATGGGGCAGGTAACGTAGCATCCTTATCTATGCAAGAATCACCACCTGAGCTAAAACTACTACTTTCAGTTTGTCTGGGGCTATCATCAGATTCAGGACCCTTCACAACTACTGGATGGCAGCATGTTGGTAGCAATGGTACTTGCTACAAGTCTTTGCATTCTCCTTATTCTGCATCCTCCTAGTCTGCTCAAAGGCTTTAAGAAGACCTCTCTTTACCTGCTTAAAGCCCTGCACTAGAGCTGGCTGAAAGGTGTGGGGGGTTTTGGCAAAAAATGCAGTTGCACCACTGAAATGTGTTAATTTATGTCAGTTTTGCCAACTTGTTTCAGCCAAAAAAAATAATTTCAGCATTTTCAAAACAATGCTTCAATTTCAGTTCAAAGTGATTTTTTTGTTAATAAAATATAAGGAAATTTCTAAACAATCCAAACATTTAAAAAATGCTCAAAATTGAAATTTTTTTTATTTTACCTTTTGACTTATCAAAACTTCCATAACATTTTGGTTTTGGTTCAACCTGAAACAAATTTCCCTCCCAATTTTTTGGGAATCGCCAGCAAAACCTCAAGAAACTGCTTTATTAGCACAGCTCTACCTTGCACCACTTCCTTAAACCTAGGCAACTCAACCATTCTCTGCCTTTTTTGGAGTATACAGTACAATCAATTTAGCAGGGTGCGGGGAAGGGACGAGGACTTCAAAACTATATCTACTGTGACAGACCCAGACCAGTGGGGTACAGGAGTCTGGTCCTATTGGCATCCCAGGGGTGGGCGGGCAAAGCCCGCCCACTTCTAAAGGACCTCCCCCCAGCCTAAGGGGAGGATCCACAGGTCTAGAACACCAAGTAATTCCGGGGGACAACTAATGAAAAAAAGCAGTGGAGCGGGAGTGGAGGTCCAGGGCTAAATCGAAGGGATACCGATGGGAACCTGAGCAGTAGAACCCCAAGACAACAACGCCCCTGCCTCCATCGAAAGGTATCAAGGCGAGCAGTGGACACCGCCAGTAGGAACTACCGCTCGGTCGGCCATGTGAACGGACAGAGGAGCGAAATAGGCCCCACAGTTGCAAGAAATCCCCATCAGCCAACCTCCTCTCCCTGGTGCTGTAGAATGGGCTAGTTTGGCCAGGCCAAAGGAGGGCTGAGAAGGAGTCCCGGCGACTGTGTGGGCCATGGCATGGCGAGTGCGTAGATAAAAAGGTGAGGGTAAAAGTGCAACCGAAACGGCAAGAAATATTCAGGAGGAGCCGGAACCAGGGTCTGCAACCTGGCGGCACTCCAGTAATTGTACCACCACAGGTCCCTTCTCGCCAACAAAAAGGGCAGGCTGTTGGGACAGGGGTGAATTCTGCCGCCAAGTACGCCCCGTGCTCACGGGCCCCATGAAGGAGCCATCCAACTACATTCCCCCAGCGGGCCGCAGGGACCAGTGCAAGTACAAGCTGGCCCACCGGGCTTCTCCCTCGAGAGGTGGCAGGAGGTCCCCATTTGGTATCGGGGGGGACGCGGGGTGAGGTAGTGAAGAAGTGTGAGCAGCGAGTGTGTACAGATGTTTCCGTGCAATGTCTGGACAGAAAACGGGCTGCACATCGTGCAGCTGGTTCATTGAAAGGTGAGGGGGCCGATTGGGTCCACGGGTGGGGACCCCATAAAAATGTCCACGGCCCGGGTGGAGGGTGGGCGGCGGCGTGCCTTCTCTAGACCGGTCGATGTAACCGCAAGCAGCAGCAAGCAATAGCGGCCCCATCCTGAAGGACGCGCCCAGGAGTAGCGAGGTCTGGAGAGCCCCATGCGCAAGGGTGAGGCGTCAGGGGATTCCAAGCCAGTCGTCCCCGTCGTAGTCCAGCGAGTCTCTCGACCTGGTGAACACTGCCAAGACCAGCCTCTGGCGCCTCCGCGGGGACTAACGCCACCTGCACACCGAACTGGGGATTGTGTAGCAGGGGCTCCGCAGGAGGTCGGCCCCCAACGGGTGGCCGCTTCACGGACGCTGGTCGTGGATAAAAAGAGCTCCAGGCCCCGGAGTGAGGTCTTGGGTAGATAGACCGGCAGCCCGGAAGAGGTCTGGCGGAAGACCTCCGGATGAAGGTAAAAAGCTGCCGGTTGTATCTGAGGCCCTTGGAAGCCCGGCGGAGGTATAGGTCGTGCACCAGTAGCGCTCCACAGCGCGACTACCTGCACCGTACAGGAAGCCTCTGCAGGGCCTGGAGGCTGGAAGAACACGGACCTGAAAGTGCGTAGGCACTTCAGGCCCTGGCCCCCTCCTCAGGGGCAGGCTGGAGGACGCCATGCAGAGACCCGTGCGTTGCTGGCACAAAAGAACCGCCAGAATGGCCGTTCCGGAGGATGGCCAGTGAAATCGGGGCCGGGACCTAGGGTGTTGAGCCGGTACCCAAGCATGGACACAGGACCTAGTTGATTAAGTAGCCAGTGCTCCTCTCCCCGCAGGGAGAGGTCACCGGAGTAAGTTCCTGTCCATATTCCGGAGTCCCGCTCCGTCACCTCGGCCCTCTCAAACCGTGGCCAGTTCTCCCGGCGGAGACGGACGGCGTGGCAGAAAGGTAAAACACCAAAGATAGAGTAGCAGATCCCGTGCTCACCACCGGATGCCTGAAAGCGCGTGTGGTGATCGGAGGCTCGCCTGCGCCCCCCCCGACTCACCAAGCCAGAGCTCTTGTCGCCCGGTCCTGGACCCACGAAGAGCACATCATAACAGCGTATCGCCGACAGACCAGCCGCAGCTCCGGCTCCCGAAAGCACCAACCCGACCGTGAACCTCTCGCGGAGAGAGACAGAAGAAGGGCCTCGAGTCGCCAAGTAGCTACAGCTGGCCCGAGAGGGACACCCCTGCCACACTTCTCCGCCCGCCCCAAAGCGACCGCTCGTCAGGGGTCCAGTGAGCCTGAGCCAAGACACTTCTCGCAGAAAGCGTACAGCACTGGAGAAAACCCACAAAACGGGGTCCGAAGCCGAACGGCTTGCAGAAGGTACACCCAGGAGATCCCCGTGATCCCATCCTGTGTTCGAAAACGCTTTTTTTTCTCCTGATCCGGGACAAGAGGGTGAACGACAGACCATCCCCCTGACACCCTAATTCCAGAAGGTCCTGGACGCCAGATACAATGATCAGATAGTGCGGTCCCGGGACGGTGAGGTCGGTCTGGAGGGACGCACGTCCGCCAGTGCTACGGACCTCTAGTCGCAGCGAGATGGCCTTTGGCATGATCTTGTTAGTCCGTGCTGAGGAGCAACGACCATGGGACCCAATTCGCGTAAGTCGCGGAGTCCCCGCCTTTCGGACAAAAGGCAAGCACGGCTCACCCTGCAACGAGAGAGGGAGACCCCGCTTGCAAAGACGTCGGCCCCAGACAGTGAGCCAGATCTGGGCCGAGAACAG